>NC_140972.1:35431871-35486871 GCF_056783735.1 Eptatretus burgeri | reverse complement strand
CGGTTGATCCGCTGTGGCGACCCCGAACCGGAGCAGCCGAAAGAAGAAGATTCAAGATTGATTGATGGGCACCACTAATTGTCGTCATTATGGTATTGAAACTTAATGTTATGGCTTGACAGGATGTCGCCACATGGAAGAATTTCGATTTTTAATATTAAATAAACGAGGATCCGGAACTGATGGGAAAACACCAGACATCCATCCATCCATCGGGACCATCCTCTATGCAGAGCGTTGGTGCTGCTCAGCAGTCTCCTTGGCTTTTGGGTACAACCCTGGACGGGTCGCCACTCCGACACAGGATACCAGCAAGCTGGTACTCCTTTTGCCGACCTCGGAAGGATGACAGGCAGAGTCAACTCCACCTGGTATTTATTCAACAGATGAGCGGGATGTGAACTCAGGACCCTCGGATCCCAAGTTCACCACCCTAGCCATTCAGCCAACACCAGACAGACACAATGGAATGCGTTTCAAAAAAAAGAAGAAAAAAGAGATCCATAAATTGATCAATGTTCGTGTATGCAATGAAGGGTAGGATGAAAACAGGTAACTGTAGAGGCACAGACTCCATAAGGCAGGGTGATAAGAGAGGACGTACGGGGGAATCTTCATTGTCAAATGCAGTCAACAGTTCCCGCTGTAGGAATATTGCGATCAATCTGTGATTTATAGTGAACAGAATGTCTGAGGACAAATTAAACCGTGTTTTGTACGATGGGAACTTTCAAGCCCTGAATGTAATAACTGTTCGTTAACGATTTTGTGGGTAGATCGATTCGTTTCCGTAACCGCTTTTCTTAATCAATCTGCAGACATTGCTATCATGTGGTTGTCGTTTAGGCTAAGAATCCGTGTCCGATTTGCGTTACCGAGTTCTTTCCAATAAAGTACACGCAAGACAGATGTCAGAATTCTCCACTGATGGGCAGACTTCCGGTCGTACTCGACGTGCCGGCAAACTGCTGCGTCCGATTTTATAGTTAGTGCGTTGAGCATTATAGTGCACATAAAGGTAAAGTAACACTATACTGTACACGGGGAATACGCTAGTGCTGTGATGGATGTACCCAAGTGTTTGTGATCAGTATACCAATAGTTTGCCTTCACAAGATTAAACAAAAGGCTAAAAGCAGTTGCTTTACAGGACCATAACCTGCTCAAATTAGAAAGGAACCCCATCCCAAACTTAATAAACAAACAAACATACAAAGCAATGACAAGAAGGAAAGTGAAAAAGGTTTGAGGGAATGTCAGGTACATGCGTGGACTCAAAATCCACACAGGCACTACTCGCACAGAAAAGGTACAGAACACCCTTTTCCCCATTATGTTAAAAAATATTTTATGTTAAAACACAAACTCGTGATCAGTAAATTCTGGTTATTTCAGCAGGTAGGACAAATGTAATAAAGTGCTTCATGTCGATCAAGAGCAGGGAAACACAGTGGGGGATTTTTTTCTCTCGGTTATTTGAGGCCAGGATGTCCATGTAAAAGTTACTTCACCTGAACGCATTGCTCTGCTCCTGGACAATAAAGTACTGGGGGTCAGGGGAGTGTGGGGATGGGGGTCAGGGAGTGGGGCAGAAGTAAAAAAATCTTCAGAGTTCTCCTTTCATCTTCCATCCAAGATCAATCTCTATGGTAGCCTCTCTTCATTCGTTGTTCTTCAATTATTGGCGTGTCCGTTCAGCCGATACCCCATCCTTCAAGTATTTATGTCCTTGGCGCAAAAATGATCACAACACAAAGCAAATCGATTTTGCAAAACTCAAAGAGTTTTTGGTACATTTCTGTCCCATTCGTTAAAAAGTTCATATAAATAAATAGCATCTGTACTACAGTGAAATCCAGTCAAGCCAAAGAACGCAACGACAACTCAGAGATAGATGTCATGATGTACCATTTTACCTGTACCTGTACAGAATGGCTCTGTAGGCTCAAGGCCTCAGTAAACACCACTTTTTAAAAGCGACAGTCTAAGGGCACACGTGATAAAGGCACCCGCCAGCTTTGTGGAGGTGATTGGGGCTTGGGGGTGGGGGGGTGGAGATCAAAGAATCTCCATCTCAACACCCCCAACACCAGCATCGCCTGACCAGCTACGATTCAGACAGTGTAATGTTCACTGGAGTATACTCGTTTCTCTTCAAATCTGCAAGGAGAGGCAAAAAGGGTTGTTTGGCACTGTTAAACAATCTACAACAGACAATATCAAGGTAGCCATTTCATGCTATTCCATTTGCATCTCAGAAAATTACATTGCATCAAGTTGAACCCAAGGATGTGAGAGGAAGAATAGTTGAAAAACACAAATAAGCAAGTTCTCCATTATGAGATTTGCACATAATTGTCTTACCCAACATGGATGGCTTTCCTTCAAAAATAAAGATTCAGCAAATCATAATTTTTTTTTTATAATGGATACTCAGGTCACTCTCACCGATAATTAATCAGTGTGTAATAGAAATAGACAGTAATCGTATTGCAATTTGAGAAGTGTCTGGTTGTTTGTTTGATTATGCTTGATGTCTGTGCACTCCTGAACTGCTCTAGTGAAAACTAGATGCTTGATTCAGGGAATGACGGTGCACGTTGGAGCTTTAGGGGGTAAAACAAAATTAAGTCCCAGGAGATCAAGGTGGGGGGAGCACCCCAATTCTCTCAATATAAATGTGTATCGTATGGTGCCACCTGGTGGGAGGGGGTATTACATGTCATCTCGTCCATAATTCTGGGGGAATTAACCCATCCGTAAAGACAGGTTCTTCACCGGTGATATGAACTTGATAAACAGTCGCAGGAAAGTCACTCATTCCTACTCACATGCAAACAAACCACTACGAAATGGCTATCACCACCACCTGGATGTGAATTGCTGCAGTTAAAAAGAATTGTTGAAACCAATTTGCTATTTTAGTGTCCCGAATGAATGTATGGAATATAATTTTTAAAAAGCAACTTTCAGCCGAGGAGGTAAAAAATAAGTAAAATTTTTTTTCCCAAGCCATTGCAATATTGTTTAGGTAAAATAATACATAAATATAATTAAAAGAATAAAGTTTAGGGAAAAGAATAGTTCATGGAGAATAAACTAATAAATTTAAAAACAGTCAGCAAAACATGGATCTACTCAGAATGATGATAATAATCAATGATGCAGTACACCCTCCGCTGATGCCACACCAGAATGGCGATTTTTAGTCTAATTTGTCTTTACCGAGTTTTGAACCGAAATCCAGACAGCTTGTAAGCAAGCGTGGTCCAGAACGTTCTCTTCACCTGGAAGCTTTAGTTTTCTGCAGCAGGAGTTGCAGCGATGCTTTGCTCGAAAGTTCTTAATGGCATCGTCCCCAAGGTTGGCTGGGCCAAAAACCATATCATGTGACCTGAAAACACATGGAGCACAAAGTCATTGTATAATAGAGATGGAAAATAATTAGACAAATTTAGTTGTGCCAACAACATTGCAACGATATAAAAGTAACACAGGATTTAAAACAACTGAATATGAAGCATCTCTAAAAAGGAGGTGTATTGACACACAAAAAAAGTACACTACCTTTTTTCTCCAGAGTTGATCACTGATGGATCAGTGAGGATCTCGCCAACACCTACGGTAAAAAGGTGATCAACAGAGGTATGTTGTGGAAGTACACAAAAGCCCAATTTCTTATTGGTGGAGGATGTGGCAAAGAACAGTACATTAAATGATTGTGGAAGGGTCCTTTCTCGTTAGGGAAGAAAGTGGATCAAATGTTTCCTTTAAAAAAAAAGATTTAATGCATCTGTGTCCACACTCTCTTTATGTCAGCGTTAGAGTACAACCTCAATAACAGTCTATATTGTTACGAATTTGGGAATTCGATTGCACACAACATACAGGTTCCTTTAGTCAGCCATGTCGATAAGTGCTTGTTCCCGAGATAGCTCACCTTTCATTGTTTAAATGTTCAGAAATCGATTAGATGCGTTGCGGATCGATTTAATAGTTAGGGAACGAACAATGGAGACATCCCTCCCCCTCTTCCGCGAAGAGGAAGAACCACCCTGCCGTCCCGTGACTCATGATGTCAACAACTCCCTCCCACCCGTGGCTGAGCGGGAGATGGAGCACGAGGGCATGAGTCATGAGTCACGCTGGGAGCGGGGGAAGGGCGGGAGAAGGATAAGAGGAGAACTTTTCTTTGGTTCGTGGGCAGAGTTGGAGAAAGGAGTTGAGAGTAGCCGTTCAGCAGACCTTCGGGTCCTGTTTGGCTTGGGTTAGGGTTGAGGCCTTCGGAAGCTTTTTGCTTTGGCTAGCTCAGTGAGCTTCGGCTGAGGCCTGGCCCGGGAGGAGGCTTTTTGCTTTGATGGTTCCGTGAGCTTCGGCTTCTGCTTGACTCGGGAGAGCTTTTTGCTTCGAGCTGCTTTGCTTGGAAGGAAGTTAAGTCGGTCGCTCGGCTCGAGCTGCGAGTGGTGGCTTCTTCTTCTTGGTTCGTGAAGCTCTTTGTTCTCCATTTTGGGTCCCGGCTTGGTGCGACTCATCGACCTCTTCATGGAGGTGGTTCCTCGGGGAAGCGACGCATCGACAGGAAGGATCGGCGCCTCGTCTCACCAGCACGTGTTGAGAAGCTCGGGAGGATTCGCGGGAGCTCGGGAAGGATCACGGTGATTGGATCCAGCTCGCTCTCGCTGGAGCCCGGGTCCGAACAACTTGAAGACCACACAAGGTGGAGAGGTTCGAGATAGGCTCTGGGTTTCAGCTCACCTGTCCTCCAAGCTGGAGCTCATTATTAAAGGCCTCTGCCACAATTTCTTGGGTGTGTGTGTGTGTGTGTGTGTGTGTGTGTGTGTGTGTGTGTGTGTGTGTGTGTGTGTGCGTGTGCGTGTGCGTGTGCGTGTGTACGTGTGTCAGTGGGCCCGTCTAATAAGTAGGAACTGCTGTTAAGTGCAAGTGACTGTACATAATAAGTAGACGGTTGTAGTTCTTTTGTTGCTTGTATAATTGCATACGTGTTTTACCTTGTTTAATTGCATACGTGCTTTATTATAATAAATGTCCTTGTGTGAATGTAAAGCTGTTCGTTGCGTCCATTCCCTCATTGAACTGCCCCATCTTGCACTCGGAATATAGTTGGTTTTTAAATAGCCGGTGAAGTGATCGGGTCCAACGGGACTGCGCGATAATACCCCGCTCGGTTATCCCAAAAGGAAGCGAGCTGCTTAAGCGGCTCGTTTCCAAGCGGTCCCGTTGAGGTACAATCTCTCGGTAACCTACCCGCGCGAATAATAGGTAAATTGAAGATTTGGCGATCGGATCCTGTAGCGCGGGTAGAGTGCGGACAAGGTTGTGGTGTGGTTAAAAACACACCCGTGGCTGGTTTCCGGCGTTGATCCGGAAAGCCGCGACCGGATTGTCCGTTGGGTGGGCGCGAAGCGACCGCTATTGGTTAGACGCGGTCCTTTGCACGCCGGCGGGTGGAATTCTACAACAATATGTTAGAGACAGGCTTCAATGACGAATACACAAACCAGACTGTCTTAGATAACACTTACGAGCTGCCACAAACTACACCTCCATGGCTGTCAAACGCACACTGTGTCTACATTTACGTCCTGTGTTCTCTTCCACTCCATTATCATAAAGTAACATCAAATTAAGCTTCCACACAATCTGTCATGTAGTCTCTGAGCCTCGATATCCGGATATAAAATTAATACACTTTGGAAATACTCGAGTCGAGTCGACATAGGGCACAGCTCTGTATCTCAATAAGAATACAGATGGGATGTGTAGTCTTATACATTCACGAAGTGGAGATTTCAAACAGTTTCAGTGATGAAAGATTATCCGAATAGTGCTTTGCTGTCGACGAAATGGTGACTAATGACAAATTCCTGAAAATTGACAGCACTGGTATACACGAGCATTGGCACTCCCGGCCTCCGTGCGGGAGTCCTCATTGCAGCCCACCTTCAATGGGAAATTTAAAGCGGTGCTATTTCCACAATGTGAAACTTTCTTCTAGGACACTGTACACCTGAAAATTATTTTTGGGACATACTACAACCATATTTTGCCTTGGTGGACCACACTGTAAAGTTTTTGTGATGTAAAACGAGTGCCAATATAACTGAGGATCGATACTTTCATTGTGTGACATGAACTTCTTGCGTATGGCAGTTTGGCTGCCAGGTCGTTATCATTTTGTTTGGGTGCGACTTTGCTGCTGATGCTGTGCCCCTTTCCCAGTAGTCCGGGAGCCCATGGAGATTTGTTTAGCATTGCGAGTACAAAAGGTTTGAGGCTTGGAATATGATGGGATACAACATAGGACCCTCAAATGGGTCAGTGCTGCTGGGGGGGGGGGGGGGTAATTAGCATAATTAGGTACATGAATGAAACCAGCACTAAATTGTTCATCTTTGGGGTGAAAATCAAGATCCGCCATTCTTAAGTGTCAACTCCTGTACTTAGTCTACTTAAGAACGCCCCTAATTAGCGCTAATTACCACGTTAATTAGCAGGATTGAGTACAAAGATGAAAGTTTGGCCAAAATGTCTCTCAGACCACCCTGTCCATGGATTGGCCATTCTTAAGTGTCAACTCCTGTACCTAGTCCACTTAAGAACAGGTCAAATGTGATCATCTCATCCTTTATCATATTTATAAAAACATTTTTTAATCCGCAATATCTGTATCTTGGCCTGATATCTTTTAATCGATTTACCGGTACTTTAATTTACGCCATGTCCTAATTAAACCTGGTAAAGCAAGAAATTTCATTTTGCTGATTGCAAAAACAAAATGTTTCCTTTAAAAAACCTTTCCCGAACATTGTTCTATCCCAAATAATATTGCCTTTTCAGATAAATGACAATGGATACACAAGACCCTGATTGGTCTCCTAACATTGCCAGGACTGAGACTCCAAGCCCAGTTCCGACACCTCAGAGACACTGTATCCTTCATACGCATCAGAGTTCGGGAAAGAGGCCATGCCTTGAAGTGTTACCATTTGGTGAACAACAATGGGCCACAGTACAAAAAGCTGCATCAAACAGGTGAAAAAAAACGAAATTTCGAGAATTCAGTCAACCGCGATATCGTTCTTGATCTACCTGAAAGCCCAGCGGAAAAGGATGGATATCATGTTAGCTGTTATAAAAACTTTACTGCAGTTTCAGCCAGCCAGTCACCTGTCGACATTGTTGACACTGCGAGTCCCTCTACGACAACACATTTACGTTCTGCAACCGCAACCTCAGATGAAAAGCCATCCACTTCCGGTATATTTCCACCGCAATGTTTGTTTTGTGGCAACACAAAAAAGCGCAAAAAGGGTGGGCTTGAAGTTGCTGGCTCTTGCGAAACTCTCGAGGCTATCCAAAGCATTCAGGAGGCAGCTTTGGTATTAAATGATGCTAAAATCTTGTCTAAAATCAGTGGCATTGACCTCGCCGCCAAGGAAGTGAAATATCATCACTCTTGCAAGAGTTCGTTTCTGATGTCGGCAAACAGAGTACGCGATCGTGACAGGAAGAGTGCCGAAAGTCCATCGACCAGTACTACCAACCCGTCAGCTGTTGATGATATTCAAGCATGTGTTGAGCAATCTGTCCTCAGAAACAAAAGGCCCGAACTCCTTACATCCGTGTATGCGAGGTATTTGGACTTGTGCAATATATCATCAGAAACTCCTCTAAATAACGCTCAAAGCCTAATGCGGAATTTGAAGGGAAAATTTGGTGACAAACTTAAATTTCAAACTCCACTCGGAAAGAAATTAGGATTGATAATGTACAGTTCTGAAATGTCTGATGACGCAGTACGTGTCGCATATGACTATGCTTCTGATGATGAACAAATTGTGACTAAGGCCGCTCTGCTACTCAGGAAACAACTACTTGATGTTCAAAAAAAGGATTTGCCCGAAAATGCTACTTCAGATGACCTGAAGGGAGGTGATGTATCCCCACCTCTGTTATCTACTTCCTTCACCACCTTGAACTGTGGACAAAATCCCACAAAATGTACCGATCATGTCATGCGCCACGTTAAATCATCCTGTGATGATGCCCTCTTCATTACTAGGAGAGGTAAAGTCAAACCAGCAAAGCAAGTGGCACTGGGTGGTGCTGTGAAATCTGTCACAGGTAGCAAAAAGGTTGTGCAGGTGTTAAATCGATTTGGGCACTGCATAAATTACAACAGCTTAGAAAAATTGGAAACAGAAACAGCAGAGTAACTTCAAGAAAGGCGACTGTCCTGTCCTGATGGAACCATCAAAGACAAGCCAATGGGTGTTGCATTTGATAACTTCGATGCGTTGACAAATACATTATCTGGTGCAGACACACAACATGATACAATGGGAATAATGTATCACAATGTACCAGATTAATCAGAACAAACAAGGTCAATTGAACCAAGCGAGTCCGTCTCATTGCCGCCAATAGTCCCTAGCAGCTGGAAGGGGCGAAAACGATCACTGGAACAACAAGAGGTATCACTGGAACCATATCGTAAAAAAACAAAAATGACAGTATTCAGTTACAAGCACATAGATGTCTTCAACCTCCCTGATGTCAGTGGTGCTGCAAGAAACTTGGACCTGATGTGGATGATGAGTCATGCTCTAGATGTAGGCAAGGTTCCAATGTGGGTCGGGTATAATGCCAAAAACTATGAAGACAAACTGCCAAAACAAGGGGTCCGATACATGCCCAACCTGAGACAGCCAATCACTAGTCTTGACGTCATACAAGAGACGCTCATCACAGCCCAAAGATGTGCCAAAGAGTGTGAGCAGAAATTTGGAATTGTCACGTATGACCTGAATGCGGCAAAACCTGCCATGCAGATTCAAGTCAGAGAAAAGCCCCAATTTGATGACGTCTTCATAATGCCAGGTGTGTTTCACATTGAGATGGCATTTTTTAAAGCGGTCGGGAAGATAAACTCTGATTCAGGAGGACCTGACATGCTAACTGATACTGACGTCTTAGCCCCAGGGTCACTGAACGGCTTCCTATCAGGAAAACATTTTAATCGCTGCAAAAGGTTGCATCCAATACTAGCCCTTGCCTTTGAGATCCTCCACTTTTTGGCATTCATGAAGACCTACGAGGAAAAGGATCGACTGGAGGAATTCATCAACAGTGTACACAGTGGTGAAGTTGCACTCGAGTCAATAGGTGCATCAGATGTCTTCGCTGCTGGAAAAACTGCCTATACCAAGTACACAGACGAAACAAGATCTGGAACACATGGCTACACCACTCAATTTTGGATTATGTACATCGATTACATTCGTCTTTACCACAACCTGGGAAGAGCGATCAGAACAAATGACATAGATCTATACATCTTCACACTGACTGCAGTCATAGACCTCTTCTTCGCTACAAACCATGTCAACTATTGCAGATGGTTGACAAAATTCCAGCTTGACCTGATGAATATCGACGAATCGCACCCCAGACTCCGAGAAATTCTTGAGAAAGGTGCGTTCACTGTCCGAAGAACTGACCATGCTTTCAGCTGTGTTCCTGTCAATTTAATTCTGGAGCAAACGGTCAACGCTGACGCAGCGACTCGACTCACAGGGATATCGTCTGCCACAAATAGTTATACTGCTCGTTTGAGATGGATGGTCACAAAATCTACCAGGGCTTCTTTCATAAGCTTTGTGCAAGAGATGGCAGGTTTGATTGTGAATGATGATGTTGCTGCAGAACTCCGACCTGCACGAATAGATCGTGATATGCGTGACTTGAAGAAGGTCATGAAACAAATAGAAGACTCTCGCAATCCCTTTGAGATGGAAGTCGAAACAGAAGCATCACAGAATAAACTGTTCAACATTAACACTGGGAAGGCTACCAGTGATGAGATTCGTGAAAGTCTGCTCAGAATTCCAAAAGAGGGACAGGCACACCACCAAGATTTCCTAGATTCCTGCATTGCTGATCCCAACAGGTTTGAAGAGAAGATAACAAAGGCAAAACTGAAGACCTTTTAAGATGGATGGGCAAAGAACCGAAGAACAGAAAACAAGAAAATATCGGAGCTGAAGGGTACTAGAGATCTGATGGGCCGCCTTGTGGTACGAGCCACCAAAAGCAATCTGGACTTGCCGTTCATTTTTGAATATCCACTCACACCAGTCCCTTTGTCAATGTGCAGTACAGATGGAACTATGGCAAAAACAGAAAAAAGTGCTCTCTTCAAATTACTGGAGTCAAAGGTGAATGATGCCGAATGCAGTCCTGCATTCAAACGTGCTTGCATTATCGATGGCCCATTTCTTCTCCATTCCCTCCCACCAAATCAGCCAGCCACCTATGGGGGTCTCGCAAGAAGCATACCGATTCAAATAATGGCGCTGTCGAGTGTGGAACTTCATCTAGTCTTCGATGATTACCCACAGCCATCTTTGAAAGACATGGAACGGGGAAGGAGAGGAGCAGATGACCGCGAGTTTTTGATAACTGGCCCAGAACAAAAACGACCGAAAGATCTAAGCAACGCCCTGAAATCAAGGTCATTTAAGAGACAGCTCCCCAAGTTCCTAGCGAGAGGATGGCAAGACCAGGCATACAAACAGATCATCGGAAGCCGTCAGCTCTATCTTGACATTCCCGGAGAATGCTATCACTACGAAGTCGTCGATGGAGTTCAGACGTGATTCCGTTGAATACCGTAGAAACAACCACGGAGAGGCAGATACGAAGATATGTCTCCATGCAAAATCTGTGGACAGTACTGAGAAACAAGGGGACATAATCATTCGTGCGTCAGATACAGACATAGCAATCGTCATGCTGTATCACTGTAGCAAGTTTCAGTCACCCTTGTGGATGGATGTTGGTACTGGAGCCAAGAATAACCGTAGATATATCAGCATTACCGCCATCTTCGAGTTACTTGGACCTCAGATATGTGCAGCATTGCCGGGATTCCACGCGTTCACAGGCAGTAACTACACTGCGGCATTTGTTCGCAAAGGCAAAGTCAAACCATTTGCTAAGCTGGAAAAGAATAAAGAGGCACAGAAAGCATTCCAAAGCCTGGCGACTGAAACAGAACTGAGGCAAAAAACTCGAAAGACCCTGCAAACTTTCACCACAATCATGTATGGTGCAAAGGACACCAGCAAGGTGACACTCAATGGTTATCGGTACAAGGTTTTTGAAAAGGGCTATGGACCAAAGTTCGACAGCAAAGAACCCCTTGGAGAAACTTAATGGCATAAACGCAAGTGCCATTCCACCATGTGAGGCAGAGCTCATTATGCATATGAAACGTGCATCATTTGTTGCTCATATGTGGCTGAATGCTGATGTCGCCGAAATCCAACAGCACCCTACGGAATCAAATGGTTGGGACTTTGACAATGGATATTATCAGCCAAATTGGCATGAAGGGCCACAGATGCCAGACACCCTGGTTCCCGAGGAAGATGAGCTCAATGGTGATGAAAGTATCGAAGAGGAGAACATGACCGTCTCATCGGATGATGAGTCAGACTGGACAGAAGATGATTAAGGAACACGATGCACAACAACCAGTTACTACCTGTGACTTCTTTAATGTCATCAATACAATCAAACTACAGTTAGAAATAACTCCATTAGTAATTTCATACAATTAATAGTGATCATTACAACTCAGTACCAATTATCAGCAGTTACTATCGCATTTTCGTCCATGTAATTTTGTTTCAAATTTTATTAAAATGTTTTCGCATATATAATGTATATTGTTCATTCATTTTATCCCCGTTCTTCAGTGGACAAGGTACAGGAGTTGACACTTAAGAATGGCCAATCCATGGACAAGGTGGTCTGATCGACATTTGGCCAAACTTCCATCTTTGTACTCATTCATGCTAATTAACGTGGTACTTAGTGCTAATTAGGAGCGTTCTTAAGTAGACTAAGTACAGGAGTTGACATTTAAGAATGGCGGATCTTGATTTTCACCCCAAAGATGAACAATTTAGCACTGGTTTCATTCATGTACCTAATTATGCTAATTAACCCCCCCCTGCCCCCCGCAGCACTGACCCTGATCTTTGACCCGTTCTTAACTGGACTTGGTACAGGATTTGACACTTAAGAATGGCCGAAACTTCGTCAGGGTACCCTACTGGATATTTTGGTGCAAGTCTCATTTTTGTACTCAATCATGCGAATTAACGTGGTAATTAGCGCAACTTAGGGGCGTTCTTAAGTAGGCTAAGTACAGGAGTTGACACTTAAGAATGGCGGATCTTTATTTCTACCTTCTAGGAGAACATTTTGACACTGGTTTCATTCATATACTCAATCATGCTAATAAAACTTGAATTTGGGGGTACTTGAAGTGGTCGCCCCCAGGAATGGTACGGGAGATGAAACTTAAGAATTCCCGTTTGAGGGTCCCATGGTGTATCCCATCATATTCCAAGCCTCAAACCTTTTGTACTCGCAATGTTAAACAAATCTCCATGGGCTTCCGGACTACAGTACAATGGTACTCATTTCGCCAACCATGGAAGGATGATAGGCTGAGTCAACCCCACCTGGTGTATTAATTCAGTGGCAAACGGGGCCCAAACTCAGGACCTTAAGATCCCAAGACAGCTACCCTAACCACTAAGCCAACACCAGGCTTAACATGAACTGAGGTGCCAATATGAACCGAGGATCAGTACTTTAGTCATTGTTGCATCCGAGATGAATGTGTAATTTGAGTGCCAACGATCCTCAATAGGAAGACCACAGGCATCATCAGTCTGGACTGAGAGCTTATCCTCATCCCTCATCAAAAGGCATCTGACGTTTATCCATTCAGACCAACTTTATAACTGATAAGCGCTGGAAGGGATTAATGCAGGAGGTGATTAATGTTGAGATTTAGATCTATTTAACAAAGAAATTCAATGCAGTAGGAAGCCATTTGGCCCATCATGCCTGTGCAATACCAATACCAGGGGTGTATTCCATAGCAAGCAGCTCACTATCGCTTGCCAAGCGGCTTGCTTAATTCAAAGCGCTCAAACAAGCACTCCAATACAACGGAATGCTCGGCACTGAGTAACATGGCGGTCTCCAATGCAAACAATGCTATCGTGTTACTCAAACAAATGCTCTCTGGCCCGTCGCTTTCAGTTTTCGTCGATCGTCGTGTGACAACTTTCCCAAATTAACTTATTGCGTTAGCTGCTACAGAGTATGAGGAAGAGGGAAAGAAAGATAAATAAATGGGGAGTCAGAAGGAGGAGCCCCCTGCTAAGTTTATCAATTTGGGGAGCAGGAGGGGAAGAGTTTTGCATGCTTGTAGATCTTCAAGAATTCGGATGAGAAGTGGAAGTAAAAATAAAAGTATGAAATGCACATTTACATCTGGATTTTGAACACAACAATACACTTTATTTTGTCAATATGTAGACCGAAGAGCCATCCATGTATTAAACTCGGCAAGGATAAAAACACCCACCCTGCAAATCGAGGACCAAGATCTCCCCATTGGTGTACTCGTAAGTCCAGTGAGAGAAGGCAAGCAGACTCTCCTCCAGAGGGCTTTCAGGGCTCACCTCCTCACCGGTGTTATTGTTGTACTTGCAGAAGTCCCCACTAACAAACTCCTCGATGGTAAACCACTGCCCAACACCATGTGAAAACACCAGCAACACCTCCAAGAACCTGAAAGCAATGTTCAAATCAGAGATCAATCGACAAATGATGACGGAAGAAAAATCAAAAAAAAATTTTTTAATGAAAAATAAAAAACACGAAAAAAACAAAACCCTTTTTGATTACTGCTCATCAACAACGCACCGTGGGTTGTACGGGACCGATGCAGGCTTCAGGAGGTTAAAGGTATAAAGGAGTTTTTGAGCCGCCCTCTGCTGCTGGATCTCCTGTAAAAACGCACGCACATCGTTTTGTTAGCTTACCAACAAACGATTAATCATGATTTGATGAAGCATTCATTGGCAATGCAGACACTAAATAAATAAACAAACAAACAAGAACTATCGAAACTTTTTGATAAACGTAAATAAATTACTGTGTTGGGCGAATGTGAAAATTTGTGACTACCTGGGACTTAAACCCAAGGACTCTCACCAACACGGCAAAACTTTGACCACTGAGCTCTCAAGTCATCGGGATGGAATCACAGGTTCCTCATACTATCACTGCAAGCTACAATGGCCAACATTACATGCCTACCCAGGCAGACTGCAATGTTGTTATGAGGGTGAATGCAAGGTGTTGAGTGTATTTCTATAAGTGCGTGTATGCGTATACGTATGCATGTACGTGTATAGGAGTGTGTGTGTGTGTGTGTGTGTGTGTGTGTGTGTGTGTGTGTGTGTGTGTGTGTGTGTGTGTGTGTGTGTGTGTGTGTGTGTGTGTGTGTGTGTGTATACAGGAGTGTCTGTGTTCTGTACATGCATGGGTGGGTGGATGTATCTACCTTCATGACTGCATAACCTCCTAAGTTCTTCAACATGGACTGCCCAAGTCTGATTGAGTCTAATCGTTCACAAAGGTTGATTGGCAAGGTTTTTGATTTGCTATTTAACTCAAGGACTAGTCTTTCATCTCCTATGCACTGAAAAAGTGATTTCTCTGATGAACACCTCCACAAATGCTTGACCTCTTTAAGACACAGATTCATTCAATCCCACCAAAAACTATCCTGCCCATATTACCAGCCTTGGTATACAGCGTTTAAAGCAAGGCAGATGGCAGATGCTTCCAAACAGCTAACCTTCTCGACTAGGAAGGGAAAGCTACCTGAATGCATTCTTGAACCTCAAACAAGACGTCTACAAAGCAAGCCAGAAGACAATATCAAGCTTGTCTCAATGCTGACCTCTCTGACCTGTCTCCCTCTTTAAAGACAAGGTAGTGGCTGGTGAATTCAGTCTCTGGTGTTCTCCCTCGATCTGCTCACTAGCTACAGTTTGCTCCACAGCAGACTTTGCATGTGAGAAGGTGGAATACAGTATTTGAACTCAGTACAAGCTTTCAAAGTCAGAGTCTCCAAACCCATCCCTGTATACTCCCTGCCCAATTCCACCTGAAAAGGTCAAGACGTCTCATGTTGACTTTGAAATATGAATGCTGGTTCCATCAGGGACTGGAGCTGAGGATATTTCAAAGCACACTGTGCTGGACCAGCATTTCTTTTGCCCTTTTTGTTTGAGCCACCAATGAACAAGTCCTTCATTTAGGGCCATCTATAATCTGCTTGGATGGTGGAAAACATCACCTTCATCCACAAAAAGGGTACAAACACAGACAGATCCATTCGATTAGACTGAGCAAAGCAACTGTTGCTGATGGTCATTTTTTTTCTCCAATGTTCACATTGCTGATCATCACTCATTTTGCTCCAAAGAAGAGTTAACTCTTGAAAACGTCAGATGTTCCTTATTTACCAAGGCAGTTAGCATACTTCAATCGATATCTTGTTGGATTTAATCCACTGATCGGGCTGGGAGGATGGCCTCGATGTATGCATAGTGCAGTAGCCTCTGAGCTGTCTAGCCTGGGTTTGAATCCCAACCCAGCTACAAGCTGTAATCATGGTGTTTCACATGCAGGGTGATTCATTAATGTGCATGCCGTCCCTCATATGGACGTTAAATTGGGTATCCTGTCTGCAAGCATTCGCTGGTGGACGTCAAAGATCATGTGTGTCCTCTAAGAGACGGCGAGTATTCACTGGCACCAAGGCCAAGTTACAAATTCCTTCCCTAACCTACAGAAGGAATTGCATCAGTGGCACACCTGCATCCTCATCCAATGATGCTACCCCACAGCCTTGTACAGCATACGAAAGAGGAAGATCAACTGATTATCAATTTGGCTCCTGCCATAGCAACTCAATTCTGAACATGATACTTCTCCTCACACAACAATGGATTGGAGACTTTAATCGGCTCTATTTGCTAAGCTCTCTGCCTGTCTCATTAGGAGGAGATTGGGACCATACTCTGTGCAGAGCATTGGTGCTGCTTAAGCAGTCTCCTTGGCGATTGGGCACACTCCTGGACGGGTCACCACTCCGACACGGTATACCAGCATGATGGCACTCATTTTGCCGACCTTCGAATGATGACAGGCCGAGTTAACCCCACCTGGTATTAATTCAACAGCTGAGCGGGATTTGAACTCAGGACACTCGGATCCAAAGCCTGCTGCCCCAACCATTAAGCCAACACCAGGCATGAGGCTGTATTTATGCATGGTTATCAAATGTCCTTGATGTGTGCAAACACCATGTAGCTCTTGCGTGGCTCCAAATGAACTTTTCTGGCATGGACCGAGGCAGGGTCTTCTGTGCAGTTCTCTTTGGGGTTTTCATTCATGGCTTGCTTCCATGGAAAGATTATTTTGAACTTGTTCAGGCAACTCAACATCATGGCAAGGTTCTCCATCCCAGTGTCAAAGCAGGAGCTTCCACATCCCTACTGGCAGACCTCAACAAATACCAAAATAATATGACTTTTAATCCAGGAAAGTCTGATAGCCTCAGTTCCTCTTTACAAGTACTATGAAGAAAATGCACCTTTCTGCAGTCAATCTTCAGGAGAATTTAAGTCCCTTGACTTCTTGGGCCTGATCATAAGCCACAATCTTTCCTGGGCAGACCACGTCCCCAAAGGGGCCACCAAAACCAGGTAATGCCCTTCCTTGCTTGTATAGAACTATGCATGGCCTATGCAAAACATTTTTGAAGCACAAATGGAATATTGTTCTCCCTTTGTAAAGGGTGATTTCCACCTGCACATTAAAAAAAATTTTTCAACATTTTCCCCAATTTCTTTCATTTCCCCCTGCATATGAGTCCCATGAACTCTTGTATGGAGATTGCTCCTTACTGCTCACACGGGATGCGACAAGTAAATTAATGTCATGAATATTGTTATATTTCTTTTGTGCAAGTTGAAGTTATGTACTTGCAAATGCTTTGAAAACCACACAACAGCAGCATATTCTGTGGTGCGTACCCTGAGACAGAGATGCAGCACCGTGTCCTCCTGGTAGAGAGCCTGCCAGGTCTTGATCACGTCTGGCAAGAATGACTTGAGGATATACACCTGGCCTTGACGGAGAATGCTTGTATCATCGGCCCAAGTGCACATCACTTTGGTGGCCTTCCGCAAACCGCCACCCATTTCTTCGGTCGAAAGAAACTCCAGGCGGATGCTGGAGCCTCGTTGGGCCCACGATGACATGCTGTTGTTGAGTGCAGCGGGGGAACTCTCTTCGAGTCGGTACACCGTTACAAGATCTCCTGCCAGAACACATGCCAGTGCGGTCTGATCGATTCTTACTATAATCACAAATTTGCTGCAAAGTGGCTATAGAACTCAGGGTTTGTGTCACGCTATGCATCGCACATTTGACTCTCTCAGACATCTATACTTTTGGGACACACATAACCATCCAAAGCCGCTCCTTCGGAATAAATAACATAATTAATATCATTCGGTTATCTTGAATATTTATCAGAAATAGCCAACTTTGTTTTCTGATAAAATATGTCACTATATGCCATTTCTCCCACTATAGAGTGTTTGGCAAATTATATCACCCGACACAAATCTTGTGCTTTTTACCACCAGGCTGCTCCAACTTTCAAAGGCACTCCATTGTCCGATGCCCACTTTTTAATTTTTCCTCGAGTATCACAACTGTTTTCAAAGAGGTTACTCATGCACCAATCTGGCATAAATGAATGTTGAAACCATTACATGATTAATACATAATGAAATGCTGAACAGTGATGTATAATTAGATGGTTCTTTTCCTGGGGAGGTGAAGGGGCAGGGGTGGGTGGGGCAAACACCGCATCACACAGTAATGGTTAGAGCATCCGGTCTGAGTCTGGGAGGTCAGTGATTCAAACTTCAACTGAGTCAAGCCAAAGACATTAAAAATGGTATATATTGCTTCCTTGCTTGATGCTCAGCATTTAAAAGGATAGAGTATGGACAAACAACCATTGGTTGGAAACCACTGTGCAGGCTTTATGGGCCTAATGGCCTCCTCCTGCATTTAAGCTCCTTGTAATAGTTGATTTATTGCAGATTTCATTTTATCAATTTCAAGGAACTCCGTGATAGGTGTGCAAGTGGTTGGTTATGTCGGACAAGTTCAAACTGCCAAACCTTGGGCTCGTGGCTCCAGTGATTGAGTGCAGCGGGGAAACTTGGGCTCGTCCGCACCCTGAGCTAAAGCCACGAGCTTGGGCGAAAGCCATGAGCCCAAGACTTATCGGACGAGCCTTGGACTCGTGGCTCCAGAGGACATTTGTAGAACCCTGTGTTATACTACCCAAAATATATTTTACCTCTGAACTGGATGGGAGCAAATGGGATCGTCTGTGACAGCCTCATCAGGTTGTTCCTTTCCATAGCTGCAAAAGGACAGATGAGTCATTTATTTTGTTGTTCTTCATTTAAGAGCATTTCTAATGTTAAGTGCAGAACAAGAAAAAAAAAACCTTACCAGTGTAGTTACCATCCAAGCTACTCTTGTATGGAGATACAATTCCTGTGGAAAACAATTTGACTTTATTTTCTGATCCACCATCACCGATAACATATATATATATATATATATATATATATACATATATATATATATATATATATATATATATATATATATATACATATATATATATATATATATATATATATATATATATATATATATATATATATATATAGATATATATATATATATATATATATATATATATATATATATATATATATATATATATATATATATATATATATATATATATATATATATATATATATATATATATATATTAGGGTGTTCCACTTTTGCAAAAGTAGTTGCTGGAATGAAGCACGATGTGCCTATCGATTCTACTAGTGAAGTTAGGTGATTGAACAAAGTTTTGAAAATTTTCCCGCCTTTTTTGACCACGGGCCGGCATTTTGAAATTTCAGGAAAAATCCATATTTTTGGAAATAATATTGATTTTTGAATATTTTTTAAAATATATTTCTCTGTGTTTAGATGGCCGAATGCACTTCAGTAGGCACCAGTATGATAGTAAGTACCCGTAAATATTATTCTCTTATCCAATCCTTATCTCTGTGTCGTAAGAGGCGACCAGGGTTGCGTCAGGAAGGGCATCCGGCGTAAACCCTATGCCAAATCAGAATGCGGATCATAACGGATGATCCGCTGTGGCGACCCCTAACGGGAGCAGCCAAAAGACGAACAACACACATATATATATATATATATATATATTTATATATATATATATATATATCTATCTATATATATATATATATATATATATATATATATATATGGATTGGGTTTCGCCATGATTCCGGGCTGCCCTTCACCCTCTCATAGCACGGCCAAGCGCAGAGCTCCCGTCCTCAAGAGATCCTCCAACCCAAGCCTCGGAGTAGCCGGATTACAGGCGCACGCCACTACGCCCGGTCACAGTAGAAAAAAAATATAAATATATATGTATATGTATATTTATATATAATTATATTCTCAGTCTCTGGCGAAGGAGTAAAGGATCGATCAAGCTTAGTGTTGAAATCCGATCATGGTTTTATATTGGCTTGTTTTGTACATCACCGCACTCACTTACACATAGGCATTGAGTGGTAGTCATCACCACGATAACTGTGTGTCATGTAATTTGTCGACATACCATCACCGATGGTATACGAGTTGTCTTGCAGTTGTTCATTATCTTTACTTTTGATAAACTGATTCATGAATTCCATCTTTGCTTGATCACTTTCCAACTCACCAATGAACCCCCACCTATGCCCCGAGGATTGTGTTTCCCTTTTGGTACAATAGCCAGCTTAGAGATTGTTGCGCCCTCTCACACGTACGTGTCCAGGCCATGCGCGACTTCATCCTTCACCCCATAGTCATCATGAATGTTCGCATACGCGTAAGTCGTCACACGTCTAAGTCGTCACTTTTTTCTCGGTCCTGATGGTGACGACTTACGAGTAGTCTACTGTATATATAATTATTTATATATATATATATATATATATGTAAATTATATATATATATATATATATATATATATATATATGTCATACTCACGGTGTGTAATACTCACATATACACTCAATTGTGTAATACTTACCCTCAAGTTTCCTCGGCCTGCTTGTCTCACGCAAGACTGGCTGTAAATTCTCGAGTCCTGCAGTCAGAAGAAAAAGACATTTAACACCAAGATACTGATCATGCATTCTTTATATCAATACTGTATGTGCAATTAGGAAAGTATAAATCAAAAATTGTTAACCAGACTGGTGGTCTAATGGATAGAGCATCCGCTCTGAATCTGGGAAGTTGATGGTTTGAACCCCAGCCGAATTGTACCAAAGATTCAAAAATAGTACGTGCTGTTTCCATGTGTTGCGAATTCGCGCCCGCCGGCGTGCGAACGGCCACGTAACTCGAATCGCGGCACGTCGCCCACCGGACGGACAATTCTGTCGTGACCCTCTCGGACTAACGCCGGGAGCTAGTCTCGGGTGGGCCTTTCGGCCTCACGACGATCGTGCCAATCGGCCCCCCCGCGTGGGATAGGGTTGTTCGCCAAACTCGACCTACCTAAGTACCCACGCGGAGGGTAGACCGGGCGATCGCACCTCGCCGCAGGTCGACTCCGGACACGGGCCGCTTAAGCGATCCGTTCCGTACTATCGGGATAACCGAGCGGTGTTATCGTCGGCCTCGATGGTTCCGATTAATTATTGGGCGTATTAAGCCCACTACCAACCCTTTACGTGAAGCAAGATGGAGATTCAATTAAAGAAAAGACGAAGCGAAACGGGAAAACAGTTCAACATGATGCACATTTATTCCGCGGCACACAGAGAGCACACATATACAATTAAAACAATTATGCACAAAAAGCAAATGTAACAAAAGAAACAATGACGCAGAGATACTACCGAATAAGACCGACACACGGCAACACTTAATAGTTTTACTTCACCAGACTGGCGCCACACACACACACGTTTACACAGAAACAAAAGAAAAGGCCACCCTCAAAGACAAGGGGGCAGACGGGGCCTGTGGGCCAATATTTGCGCGGGACCTGAAAGAGCGGTCAGGTCCGCGAGACCGGGTGGGTCCTACCCGTGTCTTTGTGATGAGCCGCAAATGTGGAAGCGCGGCGGTGCCCCAACTTCGTGCTCCTTCGCGGGTTTCGTTGGCACTGCTTGGAGTGGGTGGGAAAGGGGCCCCCTTTTCGCACTATCTCAGTGCGGGGGAAAAAGGGGGGGGGAAATTGTTGATGCTCTGGGGAAAGAGTATAGCTGGCTTGCTTTGGTCCCGTGATGAGCGATTCCACCGCGACCTCGTCGCCGACCGCCGTCTTCCTTGCCTCGGACCCGAACTCCTCGGTCTCTTCCCCCCAATTCTCCTCAGCCGACTGCCGAAAACCACCGGGACGCCCTCTCCTCCTGACTCCACTCCGCGCTCCAAACTCTCTCCGCTCTTCCAAGGCCGACTCTGCTCTTCCAAGGCCGACTCTCCGCTCTTCCAAGGCCGGCTCTTCCAAGGCCGACTCTGCCCAAACCGACTCTGCCACTCTCCGCTCTTCCAAAACCGACTGCCTTTTCTGCCACTCTCCGCTCTTCCAAGGCCGACTCTGCTGAGATTCGCCTTGCGCTCGGCGCTTTATAGGCCGGCAGGAGAACCCATATGCAAATTTTCGGATCAGAACGAGCTCGGGGGCGGAGCCACGCTCGCCCATTGGACGGAGAAAAAGGGGCGTGAATATCTCCCCTGATCCTAGAATTTGCATATCTCGATTCTACACTGACGCGCCTGGAGGCGGGGCCAAACCGCCCCGCGCTTGCTGATTGGACGGATCAGAAGTGGGCGTGTAGCATTCCTGATCCGAATTCTCCTCGGAAAGGCCGCATTTTGCACTCGCGGATCGGCGCGCGTCCTGTACGAGCCCAGGACAGCCTGACGCTCGGTGCGGGAATGGCCGCAGAAGGAGAGAGGTGAAGGTGGTGGAGGGTTTATGGTGGTGGTTTATGGCCCTGGTGCCGTTTGGAATGGCGGTGATGCGATGTTTGCGGGAGCGAGTTGTGAAGGTAAATATCGTGGCTGTTGGCGTTGTTGTTGTTGTGAAGCGGCGTTGTGGTTGGTGGTTGTTGTGTGATGGTTGGAGCGTGGTTGGTTCAAAATAAAGATAGAACAGAAAAACGGCTATCTCAAAGCGTCGCAGCCCGGATGGATCACATAAATTCTCTCTATACAACGGGTTTGGGGCTAACTACACATGTACTTACAGAGATATCTCACCTACGGGACCTGAATGGTGGTTTGCGAATTTCCACAACCGCAACACATGCTTGATGCTTAGCATATAAAAAAGGATTGAGAACAAACAAACAACCAGAGGTTGGCAACCAATGAATAGGCTTGATTGGCCTAATGACCTCCCGCATTGAAGTTCCTTGTAAGGGAACACGTACTACATTATACTAGTAGGAACCATCAGAAATTCCAGGTAATGTCCAGTGTCATGTAGTGTACAATTTCAATCATAACGCTGTGTGGTACTGACACCACACACACCAGGAACCCACAGAAATTCCAAGGTCCCTGCTGTGTTCTTCTTGTATGATACTGAACCTCACTCCTCCTTTATTGCCATTGTTCAGAGCAAACCAGTAAATTGTTATAATCACCATTACATATTTCTTCAGTGGAATATTTAACTTGGTGATCTTCTCTATTTTTTATAGGGGGCCACTTTTGCTGAGAAGCCACCACACCACCTGCAGGACTCCAAAATGGCTGCTATTAGGCCCTGGCTCCACGTAGGTTTTTTTTTTGTTGTCGTTGTGGTTACTGGGCTGCAAGCATAATTGTTTGCCGACTGCCATCTACTGATGTCGTTACGTTACTGTTATGCATCACATTGGAACTCTCATTTGAACCCATTGAGTCAATTTGATAGCATTTATGGCAGATTATGATTGGGGTGTTTTCACATTTGTGTATTATAGGCCGCACGGCAGGGGCCACCAGGGGCCACCGTGGTTTGCGAGTCGTGCAATGAAGAACAGGGCTTTAACTCTTTCTGCCATTAGTGACTTCAAGGAAAGCGCAATCAAAACAGGATGTGAATGTCGACAGTTCATGGTTTATTATGGTCGGTGGTTTCATCTCTTAAGTGATTATGAATAGCCCAATTGGTTTATAAGTTATTGTAAATCAATTATCTTCTTTGTAAAACATCTTATATATGCATTTATCCAAATAGCGGGAGATCACATATATGTTTGTTACAATTGTGGTTGGAGTCACGCCTCCGCAGAACATCCGTGCAATGTAAAATGTGACTAAGTCCTCACTCAACTCCCACCCAGTCACAAACCCCAAGTCATCAACCCCCTCTCCAAAACACCAAGTCCTTAACCTCCCGCTCCCAACCCAGAGGCATAAATCTCCTCTCCATTCCAATCTTTCAAACCCCTTTCCCCACCGCCCCCAAATACAACTCCTCCCCCCAACTGAAAGTCCTCAAATCCACCCCCAATCCCCTCCTCCCCCTCCCAATTCTGTCCCATCTTTAGCCCCCCCCCCAAAAATGTTGGGTTTCCAGTAACATGGTGCTCAATGAATGGGGTAAGTCAGGAGGAAAAAAAAATTGTGATTTTTATTATCTTGCCAAAACGAAGTTTTTGCAAGATATGTTCGTCAGCTTGTATGTTTTTTTTTTAATTTTTTTTTTTTTGTTTGTCTAATCACGTATAAAAAATTCTGCAGAGCACAGTTATCATCGGAAATTTTTGTAACTTCGCATATCAGAGGCCTATAGAGGTCCCTGTCAGTGCACAAAATTTTGAAGGTCAAGGTCACTGGCGCAAATCAGGGGAGTCGCCGAAACCCTTATTTTTTGAGTAATTTTGATCGGATCGTCTTCAAACTTCATGGGAATACAGTTCATGGTCTGGCGCTCAGCTGATTAATTTTTTTTTGGTGGCGATTGGCCTTGACCTTCATATGTTTTTTTTTTTGTTCTGTAATCACGTATAAATCACTCTGCAGAGCACAGTTATCATTGGAAATTTTTGTAACCACATATCAGAGGCCTATAGAGGTCCCTTTCAGCACATAAAATTTTGAAGGTCAAAGGTCAAGGTCACTTTGTCGCAAATCAGGGGAGTCGAGGAAACCCTTATTTTTTGAGTAATTTTGATCGGATAGTCTTCAAACTTCATGGGAATATAGTTCATGGTCTGGCGCTCAGCTGATTAATTTTTGGTGGCCATTGGCCTTGACCTTCATGGTTAGCGCCTCAGGTCAAACATATTTGACCCCAAGGTCAAATTTTCAAGTTTTAGGAACCATATCGTGTCATACCTCAAATTGAACACTTCGATGAGTGCTTTCTAGATATGTCAAGATTGAGACATTATGACGTCATTTGATGACGTTATGAGGAAAAAGCATATTTTTCATGGTTACTCTGTAGAACGATTTTCATCGGAATCTCTCGTAGGCAGATATTCCTCAAGGAGTCGCTCCTGGTGGATAGCAGCTCTGTTCACCTCAGTGTGACCTTAAAGAAGTCACACGTGGTCACCTTTTGGCAAGATACGGGTCACCCTGCGGGTGACATTGGTTTATTTTTATTTTGGACGTGTTTAAATGGGAGCAGTACAGTATTTCAGGTTCTACATCTTTCCTTCCAGTATGTGTATGTTGATAGTTGAAAAGACATAGAATCGTGAACTTTAACATGTCCATCATGAGATACCAAATTAGGGGTAAATAGTATTGTGTACACAAGTCAGAAGATTAAATGACACCAATTTAGTATCTCTACAAGGTTTCGTTTAAGCAGTGAAGCTGGTCTCAGCAGTGATAAAGACAGCATATCATTACTAAGGCTCAACAGAACATATGAAGGAATTGAAGAAAACTAACCTCCCATTCACCATCCATGAAAATCTTGGATATTCAGATTTTAGACTCTTTCCAGTTAACAAAAATCCTAGATTACACCCTTTGGGAGCATCCATGAAGTATATACTCCTCAAAAAATAAACTTTAACCCCCCCAACCTAACTAATACACTCTAAATTTAATCTGCATAATCCGGCACCATGGCAATTGTTATAAACCCCCCTCCCTCCCAGATACCACCCTCTCTTCTCCTCCCTCCACACTCTCCCCCTCCCCTTCGCTTCCTTCCTCTCTCTCCTCTTTCCCCGCTATCCCTCTCCTCTCCTTCCACCCCTCTCCACTGTATTCCTCTCAGCGAAGCGACAGGTGGTATTTGTTGGTATAAAATAAAATGTGTATACTGTTTGCAGGGTATAAACAGCCCCCTCCTCCCAACAAAGTACAGTACCGTCTCTTAAAGGCACACAGAAAACTGAGGATAATGATCTTGTAATTTTTCTCACTTTGTAACAAAACTGGCTTAAATTAATTTACAAGAAATTCAGTTGTGTATTTTAAAATATTCATTTACACTTCGTTTTCCATTTTGGACTGATGTTCACAATAATCTTCTTCTTCACAACATACATTTTAGTTGTTTTTTTGTTTGCTTTTTGTTTTTCGTTTTGTTTTTTTTGCAGGGGGAGGGGGGGGTAGCCGTTTTTCACCGTTCGTATGTCAAATGCAGACCTCATGGGTCTGACATCTTGCGTGTCTTAGTGACAACATCAGCACTTTAAGTGAAAAACCACGAACACCAAATGTCTATCCGGCAGCCATGACTTCTGTCAGTCGGGAATGTCGATCCAGCGTCCATTTTCCCACTTTGAACAAGACAATCGATTTGTCCCAGGTGAGTTGTGCAATGTTTTTAAAATGTCGATAAAACTTTCTGACCCCTTAAGCAAACGAATGTATAAGACGTGGTGTTACGAATCTGGAAGCTTACTGCACTCAACATACAGGTCCGATAGAACAGTTATATCGGTAAGTATGTGTTTTTAGTTAGGGTCCCCGTCCCATGTCTAATGGGCGAATAAATGTACATGCGCTGTGAGTTACTTTGATAGTCAGGGTTTTCTTTTATTTTTTAATCCGCAAAACTACAACAACGCCAGCACCACTCCCACCTTCACCTCGCTTCCTCACGCCGACGCCATGATGGGCGGAGTTCAAGGAGGAGCCTCGTGGCGGCCCTCGACCAATCAGCGTGCTACGGGTGGGGTGGCCGCCGCTCAGGCAATCAGATCCCGCGACAATGAGAAAGGCGGTCCGCGTGACGTCACCACGCCTCCGGGCCAATCGACGGACTTGCCGCTTGTTTTGCCCAGTGACAGTGTGACGAGCGATTCTGCGTGCCAAAACCGTCCAGTGAGGGAGAGCGGGGAGGGCGGAGGCGTTCCCCCCCTCCCCGAGACAGGGTGACTAAGGGTGCAGCGCGATCGGACCACAAAAAGAGCCTGAAGATCCTCCTCGTCAAGAACTGCAAGGGTTGTGCACCATGTCTCTGTCGGTGAACAAAAAGAACTTGAAGATCCTGCCGGGACAAGAACCGCAAGGGTTGCGCGCCAAAACCGCAAGGGTTTTGTCTCTGTCGGTGAACAAAGAGAGCTTGGGAAAGCCTCCTCGTCAAGAACCGCAAGGGTTTCACGCCGTCTCTGTCGGTGAACGAGAGCTCAAGAGATACTGGCTCGACGGGAACCGCCAGTCGGTTGCGCGCCGTGTCTCTGTCGGTGAACAAGGAGATCGCGTTCGCCTGACGTGAGTGATTGGCGCGTTCGCCTCGCCCACGGAGGGTCCGAGTTCCGCCACCCCGCCAGCTCGAAGACCACACGAGGTGGACAGGTCCGAGGCAGGCTCTGATCTTCAGCACGCCTTTCCCTCAGAGCTGGAGGCCTCAATAAAAGCTGTGGCCACTGCTTCTTGGGTGTACGTGTGTGTGTGTTTGTGGCGCCAGTCTATTAAGTAAAACTGCATAAGTGCTTCTACATAAATTGCTTCTTCTATATTCAGTTAACTCTGCCTTCTTGCGTGCTTCCCTCCTTTCCCCCCATTATAAATAAACCCATGTGTTAAATGTATCAGTTTGTTGCTGTTTCCTCTATTGGCTTAGCGTGACGCTTGTTGGTGAATTATAAAGGCTGTTGCCGCTGTAAATGTACGATTGGACCGACGGAACTTCGGCGACCGTCCGCTCGGGTTGCGCACGGGTCAGGCACGCTAATGGCTCAATTCCTACGAGGGCCATCGAGGGTGTGAATACTCGGTAACTCGCCACGTCGATTTCTAGGTATTTTGAAGATTGGCGAATAACCCTGTACCACGTGGTGTAATTATTGACGATTCACGGTCCGGTAAGGGACCCGTACTTGTCGGAGTTTTCCGAAAGGTACGATCTAGATTCCGGGTGTTCGGTGGAGTCGACTCTGCAGCTCCAGCTAGCGGTCGTACTCGTCGCCGATACCTGGCTCCGCAACAATATTATTTAAATCTAAAACATGGAAGGATATGATGAATCACGTCAACATTTTAAGTTTTCAAACCAACATTTTTTAGACGAAAAGCAAATATTTGACGGTAAAGAAAAGTAAATTCAATGAATGCAATCCATTTTGAAACGGAGGTATTTATGTATGTCACACCAGGTTCACTGTCAAATCAATGTTTGTTTTTTGTTTTTTCAAAAACTTGTCAATGACTGTTTTTACCTTCTCCCTTTCAGGAATCCTTCAGAATCTGTGCTAATTATGTAAATTATGCACAATATTTGTAAAAAAAAAAAAAAAAAGCCAATAACTTGATCAATGCTCTTCGGTCTGACATTGTGACATATAGGTTGCAAGTGGGCCTTCCTGGTCTGTAATGTAGGACAAGTGCAAGTAACCAGAGCAGAGGCAGCGTTCATCATTTGGGGGCGTCATGCAAAAACACAATCATGGCCCAGCGGGGCCTCTGCCAACCTGTCAACCTGTCATCACACTCATATATGCATTTTGACGTCCATCTGTTTGACGTCGATGTATTCCGTCGTTACTTGTGCAATCCCAACCAATTAAACGTGCCAAGAGGGCAACGGGTTATAAGGCAAAGGTTATAGTAACTTCATTTCCACCCCCCCCCCCTTACCAGGAATTCCAAAGGTGGTGCGAAGCAAATTATCTTCGTAAATGTGTACCATGTAGTACCGATCCCGTTGGTGGTGGGGGAGGGTATTATGAGTATGATTAAGAGGACTCCATGTTATTTTCACACTGACTTAGCGAATGTTGCTTTAGCCTGGATTGCAAAAAAAATCCAGAAGAATTCCCGTTTCATTTCCTTTTTCGCATTGGCAATGTATATACTCTTACAGCAGCTTGAGCATCGTTCCACCTTCTCATGCCATTTTTCCAAGGATATCTCAGAATAATGATAAGAGCAAATTAATAAATGCCTGGTGTTGGATTAATGGTTAGGGTGGTGGGCTTGGGATCCTGCTCGGCTATTGAATTAATACAAGGTGGGGATGACTCTGCCTGTCATCTTTCCGAGGTCGGCAAAATGAGTGCCAGCTTGCTGGTACACTGTGTCGGAGTGGCGACCCGTCCAGGATTGCACCCAGTAGCCAAGGAGACTGCTTAGGCAGCACCAATGCTCTGCACAGAGTCTGGTCTCAATGGATGGATGGATGGATATTAATAATATTAACATGATAATACTGCAAAATAATAATATTAACAAAAATAATAGGACAATAATTGATAGCAATAAAAAAGAATAACACGATCCCCCCTGGCCGCTCCCGAAGATAAATTTCAAATTATTTTATGTGATTAGAATAACCATAACCTCGTTATCTCACCGCCAGCCGTAAACACAAACACACACAAAAAGCTGATCCATGGGGTGTGTTCCATTATCAATAAGCTTGCTATTGCTTACCCAGCCAGCCTTTCCTTATCAAACGTTTCATTGGAGAGCTTGATTGAGTGCTTAAACCACTTAACGAGCGCTCTACAAGCTAATTGGTAATGGAACACACCCCAGCACATGTGTTCGGCCTCGGACCCTTTTCTGGTTCTGCTGTTTGTGATGAAAAGTTCATTTCGGGTGATTTTTCACACTTTCCCCCCTGTTGTTTTTATCTCTTTTTAGCACCTCTGTGGTGGTTTAGTTTCATCCTTGGGACAGATGCTCTGATTTTAAAAACTGCAATGTTCCACCGTGCGTATGAGTTCGTCCATTTACTAATGATGGGTGTTTTGTGATCGTACAATAAATTGTGGTGTGAATTTACTAAACGATGTCGATATGTATTAACATGAGGAATTAGATATATGTTATTATGATTATTGTTGCATTTGTATTCATTAAACATAGTTATTATTCCACTTGCTTTCTGTATTAATACTAACCCCACCCCAAATTTTGTCATCGTCCTGTTGAGCTAAATATCAGGAAAAACTTCTTCTTTTTTAATTACAGTGTTTTCTTTCTTTTGGATGGAGTATTCGCTTTGCGCTGTGTTTATCACCACTCACAAGGTGGATATGTTTCGTCAGCAAAGTGAGATCCCACCCTTGGGGCCCCATCTCGAAAGACTGTGAACCACGATCGGTCATGTGGGGGCCCCTTGTCATCTCGGGGCCCCTTGTCACATCAGGATGCATGCCCCTAATGCCACTTCCGAACCAGTTACAAATAAAGTATTGTCATATCAATTGGTCAACTATGGTCGATCATCACCCCGAGGGTCTTTGACCAAACGATCTCTGAATTTACACTGCATCCATTTATCATTTCACAATCTCCCAAGAATCGTTCAAATGAAGTCGAGACTGTTTGGTTGTTCGCATGGGAACGTAGAAGATTGGAAAACATTTCTTACAAATAATGGCGATTTATTAAAAACAATACTGGGAATTTGGAAGAAAAAAGCACTATAAATATATGGAACAGATATGGCAGTTGACAGACACAAACAGGGAGCATGCCAACTTGCAAAGAAGAAAACTATAAAACGCCAAATACAGGACCTGTATCACAACAAAGGGGCAGGTGAGGACGTGAGCAGGCACGATCTGGTGTTGGATCCAATATAATGGTGTGGTCGTGTAAGCGTGCATGGCACAGGACTGGTGCAGAATGGGAGGATGGCATTCACATCTTCAGAATTGTTCCTTCTCCGATGAGCCATGAAACAGACAGAGTGAGCGAGGTGACCTTGGTTCTCTAAAGCCCAACTGTCATCTGCCACGTGCATGCATGTAAGTGGCTTTTACAATCTATCGGATCACACTTAGGACCACCCCCAAACAGGTGGTTGGTCCCGTCATCGGCCGCCCGCTGGGCGGGCGCAGATTCTTCCAGCGAGCATCCCGCCCCTCTACAGGGCTCACAGCTTATTATGCTGCCCAAGCCTGCAGTCCACTGGGCAAATGGCCTGTGATAATGTCCATTTAACCAGTGACTTTTTCCCCACAAATCCTCCACCTGGCGTTACCTGTATACGTGGTTTTGCACAATGCAACCTTTCCCTATTTTTCTCAAAGATTCCCATCACTGCCCTGATGAGTGCACATATTACATAAGACTTATCCCTGACAGGTCTCTATTGCAGACATAAATCTAATCTACTCGAGCACACGGACCAAGCTATTCTTACCACATTCTAGTTATGGGTCTGCACCCTACACCCCCCCACCCCAACCCCTTCCACGTAACAGTATAAATGATTAAAAATGTAAGGCATTTCACCCCCATCCTTAGGTATGGAAATTTTGATTCAAAGCAAAAGGCAGGACCCCCTCCAAACTTATAAGCCAAGCAAACAACAGCGACAAAAAAAATTAAACCAAAAATAAATATAGTCCACATGTGTTGAAATTAAGAGGTAGGTGCACCAAACTAAAAAGAATAATGCTTCCGGTGACTTCGTCAGCGGAGGCATAAAAATAAATAAGTAAATACAGCCGTGCTTTGTCATCAACATCATGAAATCAATATTTCGATTATTAATGCAACTCACCATCTTGAGAAGAACTCTCCCTAAACCTAAGAAAATGAAAATGATGTACAGAAAAATATCACATTTCAAATGAAGAGTGATCATACCAATAGCAAAAAATATATATTTTCTGATGACATGACAGGTAAAGAACAAAATTATAAATTGCATTTGCGAAAGGCAGATGATGCAAATTAAGGTATGTACAATTAATTACCTTTGCACACTTGTCTCTGCCTCTTGCTGGCATGGCTCAAAATCCTGCTGGTACATTGAACGAAAATAAAAAGAAACAAGTTTTCACAAATGAAAAAAAGAATTTCAGCACAACAAACATGCTCATGATATATTGTTACGAATCTGGAAGCCATTTGTACACAAACAGACAGCAGTCCCTAAGCTTAGTTATTTCAATCAGTATGTGTATAGTTAGATTCCTCCCTATGACGAAAGGGTGTGCGCTGTTTCTTTCTAGTTAGATTTTTGCAATACCCAACACCAACAAATCAATCTTTCACTTTACTTCTTCGCACCATCGACGCCATTGCCCACGTGCGTTCGACCACGGACGTGGGCGGAGGTTTCCTCACCTCAGAACAGCGACTCCGCCCAGGAAAGGAGGGGGTTCCCCCCTGTCCAATCACAGATAGCCAACACATCACCCCACGAAACCCTGTCCAATCAGGGCAAAGATTACCTCAGAGGACAGATCACCCCACTCTGTCCGGGGGAGGGATAAGAATCGCCGGGCTCCCTTTAGTGCTCGCTGGAGTTGGGCTGGAATTGTCGGAGAAGAAAGGGATCGCCATTGCTCTTGGTGTGTGCCGTTGGTGGTCGTCGTTGCCGTGTCTCAAGCTGCTCCTCTGATTATTCCACAGCTGTCGACTTCCATCTCTCATTTTGTCGAGCAATAACCCGGAGTCCGAGCCGGGAATCTCTGCTGGCCCTCTGTGAGGAGCGACCCTGGCCCCCGCATGGACCCCGCTATACCGTGGCCGCGCTCGCCGACGACCCCGAGTTTCACACTTGCAGTCGCGGGCCAAACCGCATGAGACAACCAGGTACCGACCAAACTCTGACCTCCAGCCTGTCTATCCCCTTGGCTGCGAGGGTCGAAATAAAGATAATCCGGGTCCATTTTCTTTTGGTGTGTGTGTGTGTGTGTGTGTGTGTGTGTGTGTGTGTGTGTGTGTGTGTGTGTGTGTGTCTGTGGTGGCACCATCCTAAAAATTGCCTGTCGTAGAAATTGTACAAGTGTTGATTGCTCATTGTATATTTTCCTGCATATTCATGATTAAGTCTGCTCTGTGTCTCCCTTCCTGATTATTGTAAATAAACCGCTGTTAAATGTACCAGTTCGTTGCCTGTCGTTTCTATCATTGACCCAGCACGGTGCGGGCTTGAGAAATAGTGAGGCCGTTTGTGCCGGAAATTGTCATTTTGACCGGTGCGGCTTTGGTAATTTCCGCTCGGTAACACCGGACCCGAGTCTGTAACAGCGACTCGGTTCGGACAAAGCCGGCCGAACGCGTGGCTTCCCCGGTAGTTAGATGGCGTGAGTACTTAGGTAAATTGGAATAAATAAGTGGACCCTACCTCACGCCGTCGAAATATGGGCGACCATGGTCCTTTAAGCGACCCGTCGACTCCGGAGTTATCTGGGGTGACAACCTTCGATTCCGGTGTTCGGTGGGAGACGGCCCGACTACTCCGTCTAGCGGTCGTCCTCGCCACCGAACCCGACACCACAACAATATTTTTCACATTTGACAAGGTATAACTTTTCATGAGCAAATTAGAAGGAATGTCAATGTCACAGATTGTATTGGTGATTGAATCATATGGTGTGTGCGATAAGTAAGAAAGCACACACAAAAGTATGGAAGTACAGTCACAAAATTCAACAAAACAGAGAATTTAACAATGCAGAGCCACACTGGAGTGTAACGATTACAATAGATCTGAGAATGAACATTGTATATTAAAGTAGATCTTCACATGTGCATGCACAGATGCAGTTGGCCTCACACACATTTGGGAACAGGTGGGGCTCATCATATTTACCTCCACCACCAAAAAGTGGATGGAATGTTTTCACCCGTTTGTCTGTCTGTGAGCAGTATATATATATATATATATATATATATATATATATATATATATATATATATATATATATATATATATATATATATATATATATATATATATATATATATATATATATATATATATATATATATATATATATATATATATATTGTTGCGGATTCGCGCCCGCCGGCGTGCTGACGGCCACGTAACTCGAATCGCGGCACGTCGCCCACCGGACGGACAATCCAGTCGTGACCCTCTCGGACTAACGCCGGGAACCAGTCACGGGTGGACCTTTCGGTCTCACCGCGATCGAGCCAATCAGCCCCCGCGTGGGATAGGGTTGCTCGCCAAATTCGACCTACCTAAGTACCCACGCGGAGGGTAGACCGGGCGATCGCACCTCGCCGCAGGTCGACTTCGGACACGGGCCACTTAAGCGACCCGTTCCGTACTATCGGGATAACCGAGCGGTGTTATCGTCGACCTCGACGGTTCGATTATCGGGCGTATTCAGCCTACTACCAACCCTTTACGTGAAGCAAGATGAGGATTCAATGAAGGAAATGACGAAGCGAAGCGGGAAACAGTTCAACACAAAGCACATTTATTCGCGGCACACGGGAGCACACATATACAATTCCACCAAATGCACACAGAAAAGACACAATGCAATTTACACAAAAAGCAAACGTAAAAGCGAAAACACAATGCAGAGCTAATACCGACTACCGAGCACACGGCAACACTTATACAATTCTACTTCACAGACGGCGCCGACAACACATACCCAAAACCAAGGAAAAGAATACCCTCAAGGATGAGGCGGGCCTGAGGCCGAGACCGGGTCGCGCCTACCCGTCTGGTGATGAGACGCGGAGCGGCGATGGCGCCTCAACTCCGCGGGCCTCGCGGACAGTGTCTGGTAGGGGGTGGGAAAGGGGCCCCCTTGGTCGCACTATCTCAGCGCGGGGGGAAACAGGAGGGGGTTGCTGATGCTCGGGGTATAGAGGATTTTTATTATCCCGCGACGAGCGTCTCCACCTCGGCCAGGTCGCGCTGTCGGCCTCCCTGGGGTGCAGCTCCCGACGCGAGCACCCCCTCGTCTGGTGTCGCTGCCTTTCCACAGCTCCGTCCCCTCCGTTCCGACTCCAACGCACACGACGACCAGCTCCTTCTTGCCAACTCCACCGCCCGCGAAGTCTTGACTCTGTTTCCGACTCTCCTACTCTCCTACTCTCCGCCTCTCGACTCTCCTACTCTCCGCCTCTGGACTCTCCTACTCTCCGCCTCTGGACTCTCCTACTCTCCTACTCTCCGCCTCTCGACTCTCCTGGACTGACGAACACGGTCCTTTTATCAGCCCCGTAGCTTCGCCCTCTCATCTTTGACCCCCTCCCTTTGACCTTTCACCTCGCTCCCCATTGGCCCGAGAAAAAGTGGGCGTGAAGGCTTTTTGATCCATAAATTTGCATATATCGATCGCCCTGGGGGCGGGGCCAATTCGCCCCTCGCTCACCGATTGGACGGCAAAAAGTGGGCGTGTGTCGTTTTTGATCCGTTTTTGAAGCACAAAATCCGTGATTTTGTACACGCTGTTCGGCGCGCGCCCTGCACGAGTCCAACACCGGTACCCACAGGCGGCGCAAGAACGGTGGCGATGCGACGGTTGCGAGGTGTGACGGGAAGGTCGTGGCGGTTGTGGTGAAGCGGCGTTGTGGTTGGTGGTTGATGTTGTGGTTGTGGTGGTAATCATGGCGGTTGGTCCAAAATAAAGATAGCAAAAGAAAAACGGCTATCCTGAAGAGTCGCAGCACGCATAAATGACATGTATTCCCACTAGACAACGGGTTTGGGCCTAACTACACATGTACTTACCGAGATACCTCACCTAAGGGACCTGAATGGTGGTTTGCGAATTTGGTAACCACAACAATATATATATATATATATATATATATATATATATATATATATATATATATATATATATATATATATATATATATATATATATATATATATCTCTCGACCTGTCTCTCTCTCTCTCTCTCGACCTGTCTCTCTCTCTCTCTCTCTCGACCTGTCTTTCTCTCTCTCTCTCTCTCTCTCTACCTGTCTTTCTCTCTCTCTCTCTCTCTCTCTCTCTCTCTCTACCTGTCTCTCTCTCTCTCTACCTGTCTCTCTCTCTCTCTCTACCTGTCTCTCTCTCTCTCTCTCTATCTGTCTCTCTCTCTCTCTCTCTTCCTCTCTCTCTCTCTCTCTCACCCTGTCTCTCTCTCTCTCTCTCTCTCTCTCTCTCTCTCTCTCTCTCTCTCTCTCTCTCTCTCTCTCTCTCTCTCTCTCTCTCTCTCTCTCTCTCTCTCTCTCTCTCTCTCTCTCTCTCTCTCTCTCTCTCTCTCTCTCTCTCTCTCTCTCTCTCTCTCTCTCTCTCTCTCTCTCTCTCTCTCTGTCTCTCTCTCTCTCTCTACCTGTCTCTCTCTCTCTCTCTACCTGTCTCTCTCTCTCTCTCTCTACCTGTCTCTCTCTCTCTCTCTCTACCTGTCTCTCTCTCTCTCTCTCTACCTGTCTCTCTCTCTCTCTCTCTACCTGTCTCTCTCTCTCTCTCTACCTGTCTCTCTCTCTCTCTCTCGACCTGTCTCTCTCTCTCTCTCTCTCTCTCTCGACCTGTCTCTCTCTCTCTCTCTCTCTCTCTCTCGACCTGTCTCTCTCTCTCTCTCTCGACCTGTCTCTCTCTCGACCTGTCTCTCTCTCGACCTGTCTCTCTCTCTCGACCTGTCTCTCTCTCTCGACCTGTCTCTCTCTCTCGACCTGTCTCTCTCTCTCGACCTGTCTCTCTCTCTCGACCTGTCTCTCTGTCTGTCTGTCTCTCTCTCTCTCTCTCTCTCTCTCTCTCTCTCTCTCTCTCTCTCTCTCTCTCTCTCTCTCTCTCTCTCGTCAGTCAGCCAAATGAGGAGGAATCTCTCCACCCTCTCTCCTACCCAAAGAATATCAAACGAATGGGTTTATCCACGCTCCATCCTCTAAATGCTGACTGTCAAGGGAAAAAGCAGCATGCACCATTTTTAAAGTCTTTGGACTCGGCCAGCATCGGAATCGGTCAAGGTTGGAATACACAGAACTGAGAATTTATCAAAGAAGCATTTTACAATTATTCATGAACACTGGCATGTCAAAGTTGACCACATGGTAGATCTTTCCAAACGTCAGAACTCACAATCGCCAACAAAAAGCCAGCATCATGTCATGAGCTTCATGAAATGTTCAACGCAGATCCAGCTGACTCATCCGGTAACTGCTGACTATCACTCATCTGGTCGAAGGACGTTGACCAAAGGTGTGCTCCTCCTTCAATATAAAGTGCTTGTGCACAATGTACGTGTTGTGCAGACTGACATTTGTGACTGTGGCTTCAAGCGGTTGGATCACCCTCGGATACAAGCCTGGATCTGGCCCCCAATGACAATGATCGTAGGTAGGTGGTGGAGGGCAGGGATGAGAAATGCACAAAGTTTACAAAAGCTCCATAAATTTTGAAGGGAGACAGAAGTAGGGAAAGTTTAGATAGCAAATGGGCGTAATATCAAAATTACTGAAACTTTGGATGGAAATTTGGCAACTTGTTGCTATTAGAAAGTATCCAAAAAGATGGTTGTATCAATTCATTGTACCAGTTCATTCCACAAGGCAATCCAATATTTCCAAAGATTAGCAATGCTGATACTTGCTTACCATGATGTATTTGGAAAGCGAGGCCCTTTGCAGACTTGGAAAAATTGGAATTGGTAAGATTTTCAAAAGCAGAGTGAAGCTGCAGGTCATTGCAGCCATGTTTTTTTTTGTTTGTTTGTTTGTCTTTAACATGAGTACAGTTATTATTATTTTACAATAGCAATCATGGAACCATTAACAATAATATCTCAAGTTGAGGCTGAAGCACAAGACCTGTTGCTCACACACCACAGGTAGGTCAGTGGCATATTATTATTTTTAACCGTCTTTTTACAGTCTTGGTCTGTCTGCACTCTCAGACCTCCGGCCTCTGGCCTCTGCAGGAATTCCTGGATGCCCGTGATTTTCCAGTAACCCACTCCTGGTTAAACTTCCAAAATCCAGGCCGACTGAACACCTCAAATATCGTTACTCGCTTATCCCATCCGTGGAAACACCCTCCTGAAGCTGTTCAATCTCACTTTTCCTTTCAGGGTTTCAAAGTAAGTGGTACACCTCCACCTCATGTAATCCCCCATTCTTACCCACAATCCTTATTACCCCCATTCACCTTTCCGAGCCCAACCCTTTTACTTGAAGGTTGCTGTTGTTCCTCTCTTCTTTTCCTGCAAGTTAATTCCCTTCCTTTTTGTGTCCAACTGTTGTGCCACTGTCGGTTCATACCCTATGTCAAGTTGCTCTTGCATGATTCCAATCTTGTAAAGAAAAAAAATAAAAAGAAAAAAGGAAGGTACTAGAAGGGCACTCGGTGCAGCGCATACCTCCGCCACGCAATGCCTGGTCCATGAGAGCATATTGGGCCCATTACATTTTTCAAATATCATGCTATAGCTATACAGTACGATATCGTTTTTGGCCCTTTCAATGGTGAAGAATAACTTTAAAAATTAAATAATTCTCGTATTCAGATCCGGATTCGGATATTCACCAAAATCAAATCACTTCTTCCTTGTCAGACACCCAACATGTCCACCAAGTTTCATCCGAATCTGTACACAACTTTTGAGATATCATGCTATGTATCATTTTTGGTCCTTTTAGTCATTGGTGAAGAAGCACATTAAAGATTTGAGCAGTCAAATCCAGATCTTCATCAAAATCGAATCAGTTCATCCTTGTCACACACCAAACATGTCCACAAAATTTCATCCGGATCTATCCACAACTTTTTGAGATATCCTGCACATAAACAAACAGCTAGAAAGGGGTAAAAACAACCTCCTTCACCTTGGTTGGTTGAGGTAAAAAAACAACAAAAGGGAACAAAAAGTCACCTGTAAGAGTGCAGTTCTGGAGCTCTTTTGAAGACCTGAAGAAAGTCGAGATCTTTCCAAAGCTGGGGGATAATATTAATATTAAAAAAAAAACATTTAACATCATCTGTCATCATCAATATAGGCATTCGGTTTCTGTATTCCAAATGCAATGAATATCCGATAAGCCACATAAAACAAGAACAAAGAGCTGATATTCTTGGTTCCCCACCTTTTGGGTGGAATGAGAAATAGATCTGTGTAATACGAAAGCTAAATCTTCAACGGTTTTTGAAATATCGCGTGCACAAGCCAAATTACCGAGATGTTTTCCACGGCAACATAACTCCTCCAATCACAGCCTTGATCTAATGAGGTTGAGATAATGTCATGAGGAATAGATATATCTGTAATATGAAAGCTAAATGTTTAACGTTTTTTGAAATATCACAAACACAAAAGTACATGGACAGATAATAATCGGTTGGTCGCTCGTTTTAATGTCTCCCATCCCCAACCTTGTCGGAAGGACGGGGGACAAAATAAAGAATAAAAAAAGACAACCTATGAGTGAAATCAATTGTCTTGAAATTTTGTTGTCAACTCCGCAGTATTTATGAATAATCAGGGAGGTACTTTCTTCTGTTATAAAATCTCGTGCAAGTACAAGTCGATCGGTTTAAACAAATTATGGAAAACTAGTGTCATCTTCATCGTGGCTTCAACTCCCGTTGGTTTAAAGCAATCCACATATTTCATGTGATGTAAATCTCAGCAAGGCCACTCACACAGCGATATTCAAGAGCACTTGTACAATTACAAATTAATTCCACTGTATGAAACGCGTGAAAAGTTGAACATGAAATCAAGAAAAATGTAAAAAAAAAAAAAAAAGAATCCACATAAAATCAAATGATTTGATTACTTGTGTCAGAGGACATTATACATAGTCAGTGAATTCAGATCTAAAAGGACGCATTTGTTGATAGCATCTGGATCGTGCGAGAAAGATTATGTAACGCATATTACATTATCCATCACAAATTACCTTGTGTGGCGAAGTTAGTGCAACACAAATAAAGAAAGCATTCAGAATAGACGAATAAGACTCGATTCTTGAATTGTACTTCATTACAACTTTTGGCTTATGCACCCTCTAAATCACTGAAAGCGAATTCATCTGAACAGAAAATTAATTCTCAGGGAGTCACAACTTGTCTTAATATTGTTCATCTCACCAGGTGATTCATGTAAAAATGTGGGGCTGTGTTGGAGAGTCTGAAATGTGGGAACCAAAAGCCTAGAACTGTGAAGCTCCGCAGAACTTGCTGACAGGAGATCCTGAGATGGACAAGGAAAGTAAAAAAGTGAGGCAGAGTGAGGAGAGGGGAAGGCAGCGTAAAGGGAAAGGAAGGTAGCGTGAGGAGAAGGGAAGACAGCATGAGGAGAGGGGAAGGCAGCGTAAGGGGAAGGGAAGGCAGCGTAAGGGGAAGGGAAGGCAGCATGAAGGGAAGGGAAGGCAGCGTGAGGAAAAGGGAAGGCTGCATGAGGAGAGGGGAAGGCATCGTGAGGGGAAGGGAAGGCATCGTGAAGGGAAGGGAAGGCAGCGTGAAGGGAAGGGAAGGCAGCGTGAAGGGAAGGGAAGGCAGCGTGAAGGGAAGGGAAGGCAGCGTGAAGGGAAGGGAAGGCAGCGTGAAGGGAAGGGAAGGCAGCGTGAAGGGAAGGGAAGGCAGCGTGAAGGGAAGGGAAGGCAGCGTGAAGGGAAGGGAAGGCAGCGTGAAGGGAAGGCAGCGTGAAAGGAAGGGAAGGCAGCGTGAAGGGAAGGGAAGGCAGCGTGAAGGGAAGGGAAGGCTGCATGAGGAGAGGGGAAGGGAAGGGATGGCAGCGTGAGGGGACAAGTAGGTAAGTAAGGGCAATGAAACACACCCAAACAGCCAGATTATCTTTTTAACCGCCGGGTTCCATATAAAAGTGGGTGGGAGCATTTTAAACCCATGCTATTTCCATGGCAAAGGCCTGCCTCCATGCTCGCACATACAGCAACCTTTGCAACCCGAATCTGATTCGTAGATGCTACACTCTGGGAAAGCACTTTTAAATTCAAAAATAAATCGTCAGTCCTTAAAAGTCCTCTTAACAGAAGGGGCTTGGTGGGGGAGGAAGGGGAAGAGGTTGGAGAGAGAGGAAGGGGAGAGGATGGAGGGAAGGAGAGAGGGCGAGCGAGGAGGGGTGGGGGAATGAGGAGGAGGTGAGGAAGGGGGAGAGAGTGAGGAAGGAGGAGAGAGAGCGATGAAGGAGGGGTGAGGAGAGAGACGCCTCACCAAACATCACTATACACTCTGGGAGGGTGGGGGGGAGCTAGGAGGATGGGGTGTAGGGGGAAGTGGGTAGGGGGTTTTAGAGGAGGTAAGCATGAGGAGAGGGGTTTCTGGACTTGTGTCCGGTCGGGGCACTTGAGGGGGAAAGGGGGGAAGGGTTCTCGACTTGCGTTTGGCCATGGGGACTTGTGAAGAAGGGGGGAGGGGTAGTGCAGGATTGAACGAAATGGGGTATGTTTTAAAAAAGCACGTTAATGCAGCACGCAGAGACCGCCCGGAGATGTCCAAGGGGGATGGAGAGGGGAGGAGGTTTGAGAGAAGATAAGTGTGAGGGGAGGGGGAAGGAAGGCAGTGTGATGGGAAGGGAAGGCAGTGTGACGGGAAGGAAAGGCAGTGTGATGGGAAGGAAAGGCGGTGTGATGGGAAAGGAAGGCGGCATGAGGGGAAGGGAAGGGCAATACAACGTGCCCAAACAGCAACATTTTCTTTTTAACCACCGGGTTCCATATAAAACCAGGCGGGAGCATTTAAAACCCACACTGTCTATCTGGCAAAGGCCTGCCTGCATGCATGCTCGCACATGCAGTGACCTTTGCCCCCTCCGGTCGGCTCACTTTGAATCCGCTTCATACATGCTATACTACACTTTGGGGAAGCAGTTATAAATTCAAAATTACAGTCAGTCCTTAACAGTCCCCTTAACAGAAGGGGAGGTGTGGGAGAGAGAGAGAGAGAGAGAGAGAGAGGGAGAGGGGTGGGAGAGAGAGAGAGAGAGGGAGAGGGGTGGGAGAGAGAGAGAGAGAGGAAGGGAGAGGGGTGGCAGAGGGAGAGAGGGGTGGCAGAGGGAGAGAGGGGTGGCAGAGGGAGAGAGGGGTGGCAGAGGGAGAGAGGGGTGGCAGAGGGAGAGAGGGGTGGCAGAGGGAGAGAGGGGTGGCAGAGGGAGAGAGGGGTGGCAGAGGGAGAGAGGGGTGGCAGAGGGAGAGAGGGGTGGCAGAGGGAGAGAGGGGTGGCAGAGGGAGAGAGGGGTGGCAGAGGGAGAGAGGGGTGGCAGAGGGAGAGAGGGGTGGCAGAGGGAGAGAGGGGTGGTAAAGGGAGAGAGGGGTGGCAGAGGGAGAGAGGGTGAGAGAGAGAAGGGGAGGGAGAGGGGGGAGGGGGAGAGAGGGGATGTGAGAGGGAGGATTCTGGCAGATGTGACGCCCAGTTGAAAGTCCATCCGAGAGACTGCACACAATGATGAATCACCCTGCTTGTGAAACACTGAGATGACAGTTAATAGCTGAGTTGGGATACAAACCCAGGCAAGATAGGCTAGAGCGAGTGTGCGTACCTCTAAGATATCCTGCCGTGATGTGGTGATTCATTGCTTTGTAACAACTGAAAACATTTCTTACTCTTTGTAAACATCTAATTTTTCACTTTCCCAACTTTGGAAATGTCCCTACGGAGAACTGAGCTCCAGTATCACAATGGAAGCTTGTGGAGATCAAAGCTTGAGTAGCCAAGTGGCTTAGGCACTCAAGCAAGCACTCCAATGAGATGATTGAAGAAACTTTTAAAAGCGAAACATAAATTTTTTAAATATGCATCTATGAGTGACGAAGTGACAAGTCGTATAATGAAAGATAGGACAAAAAGGGGAAACGTCAAAATAAAATTTCACATTTTCAGCGAGCGAGCCACCGCCCGAGGGACCGCATGACAACGCTGGGCCAAACGCAGGTGAGTGGGGCCTGAACTGTGTTCAAGTCAATCGATATATTCATTGACAGTGTGAATACTTTTGCCCTGTATGGCCATGGCTTGAAAACAAACATCCAAGCTGCTTGTGGCGCTTACCAAGTGACAAGTACTCAAGCAAGCACTCCAATGAAATGGTTCATAAGGAACAGCTGGCTTGGCAAGTGATTAACAATCACCAAACTATCATATTAAACACACACCTCCCAGAGACGTCCGAAATTGGACAAATTAATACTTTTTTTTAGCAGTCGGAACTGCTGATAAGTTCAATTCCCGAGCTTAAATTTTGAAATTTGGCTCAGATTTAAGAGATTCTTGAGGTTACGGCAAAGTTTCTCAGTTTATTAACTTGTCCAAAGCTGAAGTGTTTCCACAAAATGTCAAGGGTATGTGATCAACATAACTCAACTAAAATCAGTTTTATTCACATCAAACACACCTGTGAGGCAGCGCCAGCCAGTTGCAGCTCATCAGAATTAACAGAACTACTCTGCCGCTGCACTATTGAGCGGCGTGCAGCTGTACCCAGTCCTGGGATTGGGGGGAGGTAGATAAGTACAGCTCATTCAGATCACCATGTCGGTTGTAAAACATCATCTCAGAACGCAACAGTTGGACCAGAGTGATACATATGACAATCATTAAAGATCAATACATCAGTGAGTCATTCAAAATCATTTGCAATTCCAGACATCCCTTTAATCAAGGAACATGCATGTTTATAGGAAACAAGATGAGGTGCCATGACTTTGGTCCACCACTGACAGATTAAGGAGGCATCTGCACGTAGAGAAACGCACGCAAATCACCGCAAAAAGAACCAGAGGTGTGTGAACCCACAGTGTGCAATGCTATCTCTGGGAATGATCAAAAGGTGCACAAGAGGAAGTGAAGACCAGTTATTCAGCCCAAGATACTGAAATCTGGCAAAATAAATAAATAAAAGGATTGTCACCATCAGTGTTTGGGGGTGGCAAAAGGGGGAGGGAGTGAGGGACGATCACAAGAAACAAATCCCCTAAAACCACAACCTTTCCATCTTGCCGACAAACCCCAGGCCTTCGGCACCACTGGAAGCCACATACCGCAACTTTCTGGCAATCCATAGGCTTTGCCAGTGCCAGCAAGCACTGTAGCTCGCCCTTTATGTGCATGGACACCTGTAAAGTTGGCAGTTTCGACCCTGCCATCAATATCACCCCCATTGCTTCTTGGGCTGAAGGCAGTCTTTGAGCCACCAGTAATGTGCCAAGGACTATGCTCAACAGGTACATCCAAAAAGACATCATCATCATCATCATCATCATCATCAGGGGAAAAAGCAGTGTTGGTGTAGCAACTCTCATCCACAACCGAGGCGTCATCAGACTTCTTACTTCTGTACCTACTACAAGCAAACAATGCTGGCAAATGCCAGCGTGCTGTAATGCCGCTCCGCTTTGGCTGTGAACTGAGCTGTCCCATGTCTTCATTAAAGAGTTGTGTAGTGCTTACACTTACTGTGCTGCGTAGCGAGGATCGTGTGCTAATAGGAAGGCCAAAAGAAGCCTGATCAGGGCTCCAGGGAAGTGAAAATGAGAGCCGAGGTGATTGACAGCTTGCAGCAGAATCACCCTCCCCACTGGGGAAGGATGACCACTGGCAAGAGAGGAAAGAGGGAGGCAAGGGATGGTAGTGTGTGATAAGATGTGGAGGGGCTTTTGAGATGTTGGTACCTTGTTCATCGCTGCAGTCTCTATCGATCTCCTCTGCCGCTTTGTTTTCTCTCTCTGACAAAAGCAATGTGCTTTCAGTCGGCAGTGCCTTGTCAGTGGCATTTTTTATGGTGGCTCCATGTTTCAACTCATTGAAGTTCATCAAAGCGGGAGGTTGCGATTCCATGCCCAAGAATGGCAACAAGCCGGAGTGTGGGAGTCGCTGTCTTCCCTTTTCACACCTATCAGGGCTGTGCCTTGGTGGGAAAGCCAGGGGAGAACTGAAAAAAAGGTTGGATTTATTCACCCCACTATGAGCCACTTGCGGTACCGCAGATGTCCGTGGCTCGTCCTCTCCCCCAACACCAGATGCTCCCCATGCCCTGGAAGATGGCTCCAATGTTGCAGGAGAGCGGTTAATGGCCGATAGCACACGTAGGGTGTCTATTGTAAGGGCAGATAGGTCCTGAAGATGTCCCAGCTGCGTGTCCAAGCTCTGCATACTCTGCTTTATATACAGCACACGTTCACTCACTTCCTTCACCTGCATTGACATGGCATCCACTCTATACAAAGTGCCACCAATGGAAGGAAGAGAGGGAATGGGAGATTGGAAAGTGTAGGCAAGAAAATAATGTGCCTTGGCAACAGTTTATTAAACAATGTCTCACAAACATGAAATGCTACGATTTTGGCAGATGTGTCCACACCTTAACAATCACTCAATCCAGGAGAGAGAAGGCAAATGTTTTTGCAAAAAAAAAAAACTTGGTTTAAAGCAAAGTACTCTAACTTTTCATACTTTATCTTTATATTAAGTTAAGCCGATGACTGTGCCATATAGCATGGAATGCTGCTCACCAAAATCCAAAGGTTGTTTTATCTTTATATCACATATTTCATCATCAGATTTGTATTCACACCTGACAATGAGGTGATGATGAAATTTATCATGACAGTGCATCATGCCAATGGATAAAAGGAAAACAATAAACGTTTAATTCATTGAACATGCACAGAAAGAAAATGGAAAGATTCAGGTGTGTTTACTTGGTAAGAACTGAAAATTGACGTTCTAGGACTCACTGATCATTTTGTAGGCTCTTGAATTCATTGATATACATTAGGTATAATCTGGCAGGGTACGTCACCATGCAAATACATAATTATTTGAGTCTGTGTCAATCCAGTCAATGATGATTGGAATATTTTGGTTATTTTGCAAGAATATTGCACTCAAAGTGAGTGAAAGCAAAAAAAGAAAACTGGAACAGAACTCTTCGCCATCACAACGTCGACCAATATGCTTCAGCCCACATCATTACATCATTATAGATACTTGTACCAAGTTTGATTTAAATTCCTTCAGCTGTTCTCAAGTCTCACATTTTTACCTGCCATGACCTCTGTCCTTTGATGCCAAAATATAATCAGTTCATCTTTGCATCATGATGTCGAACTACTTAAACCAAGTTTGGTCAAAATCCCATCATTCGTTCACATGTTAGCGCAGTAACACAATTTTTACCGAGCAGGACTCTGACCTTTGACCTCTTGACCCATAACCTAATCATTTTATCTTGAGCTCATTATACATAACTGTAACAAGTTTGACTTAGATCCCTTCAGCCATTCTTAAGTTATCATGGAAATGAAAACTTATCATGGACACTCGGATAGACAGACGGACAACCCGGAAAATTAATGCCTCCGGCGAGTTCATCAGCGAAGTCAGAGGGTAGCTTCTCTTCATTTCTCTTCTCTTCTCTCTCTGTTTTTTTTGTTTTACTGCTTCTCCAATTTAGTTCCCTCTGCTCCCTCAGCCGACCATCTCAATGTCTCGAGAATGTTCTTTCAGTGATGCTCCAGAATGTTAGCCTTTGTTCTTCCAGCGATGCTGCTCCTGGTTAGACTTCCAAAATCCGGAGTTACCACCCACCTCTACTCTTTTGTTCTTCTCGTCTCGCATCTGTGGAACTCCCTTCTAGAGGCAGTATAATTGCATTCTTCATTCCATTGCTTCAAGAAAACGGTGCACCACCATCTCATGCCACCCTCCCATCGCCACCTGTCATCTTCACTACTCCTATTTACAATACCTCACTGAACCCTCTTTTATACAGGATAATGTTTCCTCCCCTTCTATCTTGCTTGTTCTTGCCCTTGCTTGTGTCCACACATAGCCTCACTCGCCCCAGTTAGTACAATGTCTTTTTACCATGTCAACTCACTTCCTCCCTGAGTGTATATATATATATATATATATATATATATATATATATATATATATATATATATATATATATATATAAATATATATATATATACATGTTTTAAGCAGTATTTTTTACTTTCGAAAGTTTTCCTCAATTTTATTGCAGTGAGACAATTATTTATTTTTGTTTGTACTTTGTGAGAACATCAATTTGCATCCAAATTGCTTTGCTGAAATGGTGAATATGTACTTCTGTGTAAATACATATGAAACTAGAAGGGCATTCGGTGGAGTGCATACTTCCGCCATGTAATGCCTGATACACGAGAATATATCTGGCCCAATACATTTTTGAAATATCATGCTATATATCATTTTTGGCCCTAATCTCTCAATGGTGAAGAATCACTTAAAAAATTAAATAATTCAGCTATCCAGATCCAGATTCGGATATTCACCAAAATCGAACCAATTCGTCGTGGTCACACACCAAACGTGTTCACCAAGTTTTGTCCGAATCTGTCTACAACTTTTTGAGTATTGTGATATATCTCATTTTTGGCCCTTTCTTTCAATGGTGAAGAATCACTTTAAAAATTCTAGTAGTCGGTTCCACATGTGGATCTTCACCAAAATTGAATAAAGTCTTCCTTGTCACACACCCAACCGGCCAACCAAATTTCATCTGGATCCGTCCCCAACTTTTTGATATATCCTGCACACATACAAACAAGACAAACAAACACACGGGTGAAAACATAAGGTGGCGGAGGTAATTAAATGAGGCTGCGGCTAACTTCTGCATCATTTATATTGCAAGTTGACTGATTTAAGGAATTATAAGAATTTACATGATTTAGCCTGGTGTTGGCATAGTGGTTAGGGTAGCGGCTTGGGATCCAAAAGGTCCTGAGTTCAAGCACCGTTGGCCGCTTGAATTAATACACACCAGGGGGTTGACTCAGCCTGTCATCCTTCCGAGGTCGGCAAAGTGAGTACCAGTGTACTGGGCCCGGTGTATGCCCCGGTTAGAATAGGTGTACCATATCCCTGTGTATTAAGAGGTGACCAGGGTTGCATCAGGAAGGGCATCCGGCGTAAAACCTGTGCCAAATAATTATGCGGATCATAACGGATGATCCACTGTGGCGACCCCTAACGGGAGCAGCCAAAAGAAGAAGAAGAAGAAAAGAATTTACATGATTAGAGACATAAAAAGTGGTGAAGTTAATTAAGGCCTAGGTCACATTTGCCACGGCGGTCGTGGGGTCTCCAAAATCTGCGGCCACTAGCAATTCTACGGCGGCCGCAGTATTTCCACGGTCACACAATGTAGCAGTCACATATGTTTTTATTTTTCAGGGAGCCGCACGGCGTGTTTATAAAGTGTGGAGACCAAAAACGTGGGGGTGCCGTACGGTCTTTGATTTGATGTCGCACGGTGACCTTTGGGCGTCGCTGCGGCAGCAATATAATTTTCAAGGCAGACGCAAGGAGACCTCAAGGTGCCCGCAAGGCGACCGCAGGGAGGCCTAAGGCGAACGTGCGGCCAGACGGACGGTAATGAGTGGGTATATATACCAGTCCTTTTTTTACTGAAATAAAAATATACCAGTATATATAACTGAATATACTATAACTATAATATACCGTGGTGCCCCCAGAATCCGAACGGCCAAGCTGTTTGAACAAATTGGAATCCGAACAATTTTTTCGAGAAAATTTTGCCCTAAAAACCCAATACATTTTAAAAAACCGAACAAAATGTAGCGTTCATGTTTGTTCACGTGTCTCCCCCACCTGTTCGACCCGCATATTCGCGCTTTGTTCATTCAGTTGGTCGGTGGAAGTACTCAGTCACATTTGCTCTACGGCAAGGATAAGGTGGCTGTACGCCCTCTGAATTGACAAACGTGCGGCGGCCGCAGAGAAACTGAGGTGGCCTCAGGGTGGCCCTACGCCGTTTGGCTATATTTTACAGGCCGTAGGGGCGCCGTGGAATTATAATTGCAGAGTTATGACTTTTTTCATTTCTACGCTCGCCGTAGCAATTCGACAAAGCCAAGCTATGACGTAGATGTGTTCCACGTCGACCGTACGTAGGGCGTACGGTGGGCTTGCGTTTTCCGTGCGGCTGCCATAAGCTCTTCTTAATGAAAAATGAATTTTCCCAACCCCCAAAAAATTACGGCACCCCCACGTTTTCGGTCTCCACAATTTATAAACACGCCGTGCGGCAACCCGAAAAATAAAAAGATGTGTGACTGCTACATTGTGTGACCGCTTTATAATTGCGAGTGTCCGTACATTTTGTAGACCCTCCGGCCGCCGAGCCAAATGTGACAGGCCTTACCTCGTGTTTTCACCTTCATTTGTGATGTTTGTTTTTTTTAATCATCTTGTGTTTTAATTAATAACAAAAAAAGCAATCCGATCACGTGGTGTGACGGACTGTCGGGCAAGGATTGAATTTCACAGCAAAACCGGTTGTAATTTTTAATATCTATGATTACGTCAGCCCGATGCGCTTGATGAAAGTGATTGTGGTTCTGTGGGCATCATGTTTGATGAGTTTCCCTGGGGGCAGCGCTCTCGCAGAGTGCGCGAGAGATCGAAACCCAGGCCAGAGCTCGAGCCTGTGTGGGCCTTTGGATGGGGCGATTGTTCCAGTTTACATACAATACACCGCCACCGAAGGTCAGTTACTCATCCTATTTTACCTTAAACATGGGGAATTTCAGTTTAAAGTGTCTTGAAAGTGGGTTTTCTTTGGGTCCACGAATGGATTAATTCACTTTGCATTATTTCTTATTGGGAAAATATTTTTTGAATCCGAACATTTTGCAATCCGAACAACCTCCTGGAATGAATTAAATTCGGATTCTGGGGGCACCACTGTGTATAGGCAAACAACTATACTCCGATCTCGAGCGGTAGCACACGGTGGACGCACGGTCGATGCAGACTGCCACGGAGGCCGTATGTAGGTGCACGGCGAGGGTAGGGGAACCGTGTGTCGACCTTGCGTTGCCCACAGGTAGTCACACAGACCGCAAGGCCACCATACGGCGACCGTGTAAATAGTGTGGCCGCCGTAATTTTTTGAGGGTTGGGAAAATTCATTTTTCATTGAGAAGAGCTTACGGCAGCCGCACGGAAAATGCAAGCCCACCGTACGCCCTATGTACGGTCGACGTGGAACACATCTACGTCATCACTTGGCTTGTCTAATTGCTACGGCGAGCGTAGAAATGAAAAAAAGTTATAACTCCACGATTTCATTCCACGGCGACCCTACGGCCTGTAAAATATAGCCAAACGGCGTAGGGCCACCCTGAGGCCACCTCAGTTTCTCTGCGGCCGCCACACGTTTCTGTCAATTCAGAGGGCGTACGGCCGCCTTATCCTCGCCGTAGAGCAAATGTGACTGAGGCCTAACCATGCCTTCGTCCTTTGGATCGAAGCACTCAAAAAAGAAAACAAACAACCAACCAAACAAATAAAACAAACCTTGGATCTCCACTCTTAATGGTAAAAAGATGATTTTGCAACAAAAGGCCAAATTAAACTACAACACAACATTACCAGGTTTATAAAATTTTGAGTTGTTACAAAACATTGGATGGTTTTATTGTCATTGTTAATTATGCCAAAACAGCTTTCATGACTTGATAATAACTAATGCTAAAAAACAGACATCTTCATTTATAGTTCTTATTTTTCTCAGATAGTCCTGTTTTGATATATTTGCACCGATATTGTAAATGTTCATATTTTAACTTCCTGCTGACAATAGAAAGTGTCTCGAAATGTAAAGTCTGCAATGAAGCAATTGACCTAACTCATATAGACTTTAACTTGTGATTTAAAAAAAAACAAGGGTATAAAGTTTGCCTGATAAATTACATTAATAAGAGTTTCTATCATTAGAAGAACCAAAAACACTGTGAAGATTGCATTTGTTAAACTTGGAAACCTCAAACCTAATACTTGCTGAAACCTGCAGTCCAAACTCTGTACACGACAATGCATGTTTAGCCTGATAATGTATTCATCAATGCTTTTAAAGACCAGCAAGATGAACTTTGGATGCATCATAGACACGGACTGCATAGCCAGTTAAATACTAGACATACATTTGGACAATTTTTGAGCTCTGAAACACAACCACCAATTGTGCTGATGATATAGCAAAAAACAACTTTGCATACAAGCACTGTGTTTACAAAATGTCTCCAAAATTCAATACCGTTCTGAGGTTACACGGATGCGCTCATCACTGCTCCCATCAAAACGCTCCTGCTTTTCATGGAAGTACATGTTCACACAATGCTCCTCAAATTCATGCAGATTCTTGAGGTCTTCCTCATTCAGGTAGAGCTCTGGCAAAAACGAACAACCATCTTGGTCAGCCTGTTTTCTTGGCAACCAACAAATAAGTTCATTTTTTTCTCAACAGTAGTCAAGATTTAGCAATATTGTCAACCTTTTTTTTCCCAGAAAGGGAAAGCGATTGAAAGAACAACTAAAGATGAGCAACGTTACTTACTGAGCCAGCCATGCTTGTCTGCAATCTTGTGTGTGGAGCCACTGCGACAGCGCCGGCACAGAGACGAGACGCAGTGTGCCAGATAGCTGAGGCCAATGAGCGGAGGAGGCAAGATAGGCTTCTGGTAATAATACATTGTGAAAACATAACGATGGAACTTCCACAGCTTGTCTGAAATGTTCTTTGCCTCCAAGTAGATATTGCTGTAAATAAGAAAAAATTTTTTTTTTAATGAAGATATATATTGTTGTGGTTGACCAAATTCGCAAACCACCATTCAGGTCCCTTAAGTGAGATATCTCGGTAAGTATATGTGTAGTTAGGCCCAAACCCGTTGTCTGGAGGGAATAAATGTCATTCATGAGGGCTGCGACTCTTCAGGATAGCCGTTTTTCTTTTACTATCTTTATTTTGGATCAACCGCCATTATTACCACCACCAACCACGTCTCAACAGCCATCACAACAACAACCACCAACCACAACGCCGCTTCACCACAACCGCCACGACCTTTACCGTCACAACTCGCCACCATCGCATCACCGTCATCTCGCGCCACTCGTGGGCACCGATGCTGGACTCGTGTAAGGCGCGCACCGTGCAGCGTGTTCAAAAGCATCGCGGACTTTCCGAAGAAAAACGGATCAAAAACGACTCACGCCCACTTTTGTTCCGTCCAATCGGTGAGCGAGGGGCGGTTTGGCCCCGCCTCCAGGGCGTTGGAGGGCGGTCGCTATATGCAAATTCATGGATCAAAAAGCATTCACGCCCACTTTTCCTCGGGCCAATGGGGAGCCAGCAAGAGAGGTGAAAGGTCGGAGGCAGAGGGTCAAAGATGAAGGAGCGAGGCCACGGGGGATATAAGGGGCCGCGTTCGTCAGTCGAGGCAGTTGAGTTCGCAGGAGGAAGAGTGCAGTTCAGTTCGCAGGAGGAAGAGTTCAGTTCGCAGGAGGAAGAGTTGAGTTGAAGCGTCAGTTCAGTGCAGTTGGGAGTTTGCGGAGTCGGAGTGAAGAGGACGGAGCTGTGGAGAGGCAGAGGCGGCGAAGGCGGACGAGGGGGTGCTCGCGTCGGATTCGAGGAACTGCGGAGAGAAAGGCCGGCGGCGCGACCGAGGTCGTGGTGGAGAGTGAAGTCCCGGTCCGGAAACGCACGCGGTGGATTTGCCGATCCCGCGGACGGACAAAGTTTAGGCAGGATAATGGATTTGGACCGGACGGGTTCTCCACGCGATCGTGTGTGTTGGGCTCCAATGGGCAAAGCACATGTGTTCGCGTGGGGAACCCCTCGAGACGTGGGGCTTGTGTTTTTTTATGCGCACGGTGACGTCATGGCTGCACGTGGGGTTGGAATCCGGCAGGAGGGGTATCCCTGCCGGATGGTACCGTCCAAGGAGGGACGAGGAACACGTGCAGCTGCATGACGTCACGGGCAGGTGTAAAGTGCGCGAGTTGCCGCGCAGGTGCTGCGCATGTAAAAAAAAAAACAAAAAAAAAACAAGCCTCACTTTCGGGTGCACAGGATTCCTGGGCAAGGGGTGGAAGACCCCCTTACCTGGGCACAGGATGGAAACTAGTTAGGGGGAAGGGTTAGCTTAGTTAGACCGACTTCATGGGGCAGGGGTAAGTCCTCATGGAGTCCGTGGGATGTATTAGTTAGAGGGATTGTAGCCAGATGTAGGTTGGGTAAATAATTTTTGGGATTATTTGGAGACAGCGACAGACTTTGAATGTGTAGTGGGGACGTAGCTTAGCTACGTAGTGTTAAAAGGAACGTGCTGTAGTTTAAGGGACGACGTGGGGGCACTAGTTAGTTAGGGGATGTAGTTAGGAGGATGGCAGAGTTCAGCGGTGTGTGTGTTGAAGAGTTGGTGAGTTGTGAGGTGAGTACTTGTTGAGTGAGTGAGGCCAGCGGGTCTGAGTGAGTGGAGCGAATGGGGAATGCATGGTGCGATGAGTGATTGGGGGGAGGAGTGACTCCCGCCCAAGGGACCCCGGGGTCAGTGTAGACCGAGTTAGGGGGTTAGTCAAATTGAAAAATGGAAGTCGTTTTGTTGTTGGTGGGGAAGTAGGCTCGAAACCCGTTTGGAGGGGTGCAGGAGCCCTGTTGACGGGCTTGGGAGCGTGGCTGCGAAAGGTGAGTATCGCTGAGTGGGTACCCCGGGCACCAGGCTAGTCGGCCGTGGTAGGCCAAGGGCCCATGGGGGGCCGGGATAGAGTAGTGGGCACGGGTGCGCCTGCTTGGTGCGGGGGCCCGGGGCGCCATTAGCCGCGTGGGCAGTGTTGTGGGCACGGGTGACCCTCGGAAAGGGGCCTGGGAAGCCAGCCTGCCACGTGTGCGTTTCAGGGGAGGTGCCATGGGGGGCACTCCCCGGTGTTAGGGAGCTGGTAGGCTCGGAGGCAGTGTAGTGCCCGGGGGTGCCATAGCGGGAGATTCGGCAGAGGGTCGTGCCTGCCAAAGGGAGCCACATGTCCCAGCCATGAGACCGTGTGAGGGCACGGAGAGAAAATTGGGGGGGCGAGGCCCGAAATTGTGAGGACACCAACACAGGCGACGGGAATCTGGGTTGTTAGAACCAATAGTTTAAGCGAGAGGCGCTTGTTGAAAGCCCCGGGGTAGTTTAACAGTTAAATGGTTAGGGTAGATTACGAGATGTACCCCTCCGCACCATCCATCCCCTCGCTCTCGTTGTGGGCCGCTGGACCCACTTTGGGTTAGATCGCCGAACTCTGGGGAGGCCATCCTGAGGCTTCGTTGGGCCTCGACACAGGACGCTAGCTCTCCCTTGTTCCCCTCCGGGAAGGGAACGTAGGGGTGGGGAGTAGGCTAGGTGACAGGATAGGTTAGCCAAACAAGGACGATAAAGGGGGTTAGGGGACGATTTATAGTGGGGAGTTAAAAAAAAAAAATTAAGTTGGGGCTAAATTGGGGTTTGACAAATTAAGGGAGTGGGTATGTACAGTGACAGGCAAAGGCGATAGGTGGGAGGGAGACAGGTAGGTAGGTCCGAGCCTGCCTTCCAAGTGGCCAGCACCACCGCACTCCCTCCACCAACCTCCACGGAACGGCAAAGGCCGGCCAACTTCATCTGCAGCTGCTGTGCTGCAAGGCCTGTGCCGGCCCACTTCATCTGCCGGCTGGCTGTTTTTCTTCAAGGCCAGTGCCGGCCAGTTCATCTGCCGGCTATGTTTGCCTGCAACGGCCTTCTTCTGCGGGCTGTGTTTGCCTGCTGCCTTTGCCATGCCCACTGCCCACGTTCACCAGCCCCGTTCAATTTTTGCTTCCCCCCCCCCCCTGTTCATTTCCATGTGCGCCAGGATCCGCAAGGCAACAGTTTGCAAGCTGCGAGAACTGCCCTGTTGGCAGCTACAACACGGGCCTGCAGTGGCGGCCCGTGCACCGTGTTTGCGTCCATCCATTCATCCATCCATTCGTTGTGTTCATTGCGTGTGCCACTTGAGCTGGCACGGAGACTGCATTTGTGCAGCCCATGCACCGTTGTGGTTCACTGCGTTCAGGTCAAAAGGGAAGGCCTTGGACTGCGTGTGAGCAGCCAGCCACGTTCCCTGTCACCTGCATTGTTTGAGTCAGAGACTGCATGCGAGCAGCCTGGCTCCCTGCTAACTGCTTTTCTTTTGCAGAGTTCATTGATCCTGGGCCATGGTTTAGTGTAAAATTTGTAAGTTAAGGTTAAGATGTACTGTAAATATGAGTGCGCCCCCGGCATGTCCGTCCAAGCGCCGGCAATTTTATTTAAGTCGTCCGTGTGAGTGAGTTTGTTTAGGTAGTTACGCAGCCCTCAGGTTATTTATTTTGGGGACACGAATACCATGAATGTCGCACTCAGGGATCCGTAGGTAAAATGTACTAGGGGAAAACTACACATGATGGCACACGAAAATTTGACGACTCGGGACGAGTCTGTAAAAAGGGGAGGGGGTAGTGTTGTGGTTGACCAAATTCGCAAACCACCATTCAGGTCCCTTAGGTGAGATATCTCGGTAAGTATATGTGTAGTTAGGCCCAAACCCGTTGTCTAGAGGGAATAAATGTCATTCATGAGGGCTGCGACTCTTCAGGATAGCCGTTTTTCTTTTACTATCTTTATTTTGGACCAACCGCCATTATTACCACCACCAACCACGTCTCAACAGCCATCACAACAACAACCACCAACCACAACGCCGCTTCACCACAACCGCCACGACCTTTACCGTCACAACTCGCCACCATCGCATCACCGTCATCTCGCGCCACTCGTGGGCACCGATGCTGGACTCGTGTAAGGCACGCACCGTGCAGCGTGTTCAAAAGCATCGCGGACTTTCCGAAGAAAAACGGATCAAAAACGACTCACGCCCACTTTTGTCCCGTCCAATCGGTGAGCGAGGGGCGGTTTGGCCCCGCC
>NC_140972.1:35401871-35426871 GCF_056783735.1 Eptatretus burgeri | reverse complement strand
TCAACGCGCCGTCCAACATGCATCTGAAGAGGTAGGCAGGCTGCGCAATGCAGTCTCTGGCGAAGGAGTAAAGGATCGATCAAACTTCGTGTTGAAGTCCGATCATGGTTTTATATTGACTTGTTTTGTACATCACCGCACTCACTTACACATAGGCATTGAGTGGTAGTCATCACCACGATGACTGTGTGTCATGTAATTTGTCGATGGTATACGAGTTTTCATTCCATATGAAAACTCATTCTACATTCATTCCAATGAATGAATTCCAACAGCAATTCATTCCACATTTGTCGATGGTGATATACCATCACCGATGGTATATGACTTGTCATACAGTTGTTCATTATCTTAACTTTTGATAAACTGATTCATGAATTCCATCTTTGCTTGATCACTTTCCAACTCACCAATGAACCCCCACCTATGCACCGAGGATTGTGCTTCCCTTTTGGTACAATAGCCAGCTTAGAGATTGTTGCGCCCTCTCACACGTACGTGTCCGGGCCACGCACGACTTCCTCCTTTACCCCACAGTCATGAATGTTCGCATACGCGCAAGTTGTCACACGTCGAAGTCGTCACTTTTTTCTCGGTCCCGATGGTGACGACTTGCGCCTAGTCTACTGTATATACACCCTCTGTCAATTCTTCACATACCTCTATAAAATACCTGGTGTTGGCGTAGTGGTTAGGGCAGCGGCTTGGGACCCAAAAGGTCCTGAGTTCAAGCCCCGTTGGGCCACTGAATTAATATACACCAGGGGGTTAACTCAGCCTGTCATCCTTCCGAGGTCGGCGAAATGAGTACCAGTGTACTGGGCCCGGTGTATGCCCCGGTTGGAATAGGTGTACCATATCCCTGTGTGTCATATGAGGCGACCAGGGTTGCGTCAGGAAGGGCATCCGGCATAAAAACCTATGCCAAATCATTATGCGGACAATAAAACGGATTTCCATACCGGATCGGTCGAGGCCCGGGTTACCAATGTGAATGACCGCCACCGGTACCGTTGGTCAGCAGGGTACCGGTGGAAATTGTGCTACTGCTGGGCGAAGGAGGAGGAGATGGGGAAGGTGGGTCCAGAGGCAGTGAGAGAGGGGGAAGGGTAGAAGTGTGGAGGTGAGAGTTGGAACTCTGAATGTTGGGACTATGACTGGCAAAGGGCAAGAGTTGGCTGATATGATGGAAGCGGAGTATATCGGGAGAAGGATGCTGAGGATGGAGCCACCAGGTAGGAGGAGAAGAGGAAGGCCAAAGAAGAGGTTCATGGATGCGGTGAGGGCGGACATGCGGGTGGTTGGAGTGTCAATGGAAGATGTGGAGGAAAGAGCGAAATGGAGACGGATGTTCCGCTGTGGCGACCCCTAACGGGAGCAGCCGAAAGAAGACATATACATATATATATATATATATATATATATATATATATATATATATATATATATATATATATATATATATATATATATATACACACATATATATATATATACACACACACACACACACACACACACACACACACATGTGATATATCCGTCCTTACCTCTGTTATCGAATACTCTGAGAGTATCAAGATCATGTTATCGTGTGATATATCCGTCCTGGCCTTACCTCTCTTTGGTGAAGAATCATTTAAAAATTCTAGTATCTGGATCTTCAACAAATATAATCAAGTCATCCTTATCACACAACCAACTGCCAGACACCCAAACTGTCCACAAAGTTTAGTCTGAATCTATCCAGAACTGTTTGAGATATCCTGCTCAGACAGACAGAGAGACAGAAAACATACAGATGGGGTGAAAACATAACCTCCATCTATCTTCAGTCGCAGAGATAAAAACTAAGAAATTCCAGGATCCAGATCTGGATCCTCACCAAATTTGAATCAATTTGTCTTTGTCACACACCCAATCTGTCCACTGAGTTTCATCCCAATCCATGCATAAATTTTTGAGATATTGTGCTGTATATCGTTTTTGGCCCTATCTCTTAATGATGCAGAAATTCTTTGAAAATTCTCAGATCTGGAGGATCCAGATCCGGATCGATAGGATCCAGATCGGGATCTCGATCTTTACCAAGATTGAATGAATTAGTCTTTGTCACACACCCAACACATCCACAAAATTTCATCCACATCCGCTCATAACATTTTGAGATATCCTACTCAGACAGACAGACAGACAGGGGTGAAAACACAACCTCCATCCCCCTTCAGTAATTATAGCAGAGGACCTGCACAATCATGTAAAAATGTGACGAGGCATAAGCAATGCAAAATATGTCCATCACAAAACATAATCATTCTTTCTTCACGAGTTCACGTGTCGGTTTTAAGCATTATCCAACAATGAATATAACTTATTAAGAGCAATTGCAGAGTTAAACGAAAACAAGAATATCATGGCATAATCATAGACATGATAAAAGGAAATTGTGGATGAAAAAAACAAAAATCAGTCTGCTACCGTTAGGAAAGACATTTTGTGTGGCTGAGAGTATCAAGATCCACAATTTCCTATTCATATTGATTATTGTGTATTTGAGGAAGTTTACATTGCAAGAATGAATACAAATATTTGGAATGAAAAGCTTCATGAAATAATATAAATAATAGCAAATGAAACCAGACAGTTCATGGAACACCTGACCCCATGCAGTCTTGAGAAAAAGGACATGAGAAGGGTCGTTTCAACTCATGCTTTGCATTTATGAGCATGATCTATATTAGCTTTGTTCATGATCTTTTAATAACATACGCGATGGCAACCATATAAAACCGATGGGCTGAATGGAACAATCCAGAGTTGAACCCTCTGTCAACTCTTCAAGTAGAAACTGACGATTTTGGAAAGATCTTTGAGTAAGATGCACTAAACAAACAGATATTTTGGACGAAGTTAGCTCTGTTGTTGCATTTCGATGCACCACCATATTTGTCCAAATGTCAATGTTACTCCACCGTCAGAGTGCGCAACAAATTTGATTGGTAGAGACGGTGTAAAATTTGGCCAAAATGTTGCTAAACTGGGGTTTTTGGAAGTGCAAACAAGGTGATTTGCGTTCTACAGTGTTCAAATAAGTAATTCAATTGAAATAAGTTTTTTATTTTTTTTTAAGGTTTCAAAGTTGCCGAACAAAACCCAAAACAAACCATTGAATCAGAAGTTTATCGCCGATAATGCACCCTCTTTTACACCACCTTATTTAACACGTTGATTAAGTGACTCATGCCTGTTGTTTCTGTCCGTTATGACATCCCTAAAAACAGTAAGTTTCCTGTTTGGAATGATTTTTAATTTTGTTTGACTGCCAGGCAGACAGACTGAAGCATTGCCTTTGCAAGATGTGCACATGCATGCTCGGGACGAGATTCTGTACAATTTGCCAAATTCAGAGCCAACGTACTGCTAAACTGCAGGTTAATGCTCTGATTTGTGTAAGACAGTGTTCAACATATGAAATTAAATTGAAATCAAGTGGTTCCTCGATCAAAGACTTGCATCTGTCAAACAGAGTGAACAAATTGTTCAACCCAGCTTTGCACTACGTGCACGGGGTAACATGCAGCCAGGTCCCTCATGACTTCCATTTATTTACCAACCTCAACTCAACACACAAATAATGCTATTTAGCAGTCTCCTTTAATGACTCACTTGAAGAAGGCAATGAGGAGGTTCACCATGATGATGTACTGTACAAAGAGGTATACAGCCTGTAGGAAAGGTGTTATCCACACGCCTGTAGTACATGGAGGATACTCTTCTGTTCCATTTAACTGGATGTGCTCGCAAGCTGGAAGTATGGGAGCAAGTTAATGGAGTAAATGAAGGAAGAATCAGAAGACTGAGGAACAAAACAATACAAGTCTCACCTAACCTCATCCGAAATTAAAGGATCTGCAGCAAATTAAATGGCACCATTTCGAAATGCTTCAATAAATACAAAAGAGAATCGATAAAAACACTTATTTGGGGGTTTTCATCTGAGCACATAGCTCATGATATGGGGGAAATGAGATGATTGATCTATATGTACAAGCTTCTCCATGAGCCCGAGAGACAACAATGATAATGAAAGAGAACTATAAAAACAGACATTCAGGATTCACGTCTGTATAAACACAATGATGATAAAAACAACATAGTTCTAAAGCAATATCATAGATTCCAGCTGGCCTTTTTCTCCTGCACTACAATTGATGAATCCAATAATGGGGAAAATGCCAAGATCAGGCAAAAGTTAAATAAATCAGAAATTAGAGTGACTCACCATCAATTTCTGGAGCATATACCTCCCCAAAAATCATCCAATAAGGCTGAAACACAATGTTCCTCGCAAGATACCAGCTTGATTCTTCCTCTTTGAAAAGGATAGCTTGTCGTGCAACACCAAAGCTTAGCAAAACTATTGCCATGATAATCACAATGGAAAACATATTCGCCATCTGTCGGGAATGGCACAGGAAAAGGAATTTCTATCATCGCTGTTTGCCTTGACAGAGCCATCATTCCCTTCGAAATCCTCAATTATGTCACTCCATAAATTAACTTCTAATTATTGGGATTGTGGCATGCATTTAACAAAAAGGCCAAATATATAACTTAATCTGCATAATATAAACGTATTTATACTCATGAGAATATAATTCCATCAGCAGATTAAAAATGAGAAAATCAACAAAGAAACTCAGAGAAGACAAAGCCATTTAAGGTAATAAGCTTCAGCCACTCCCTTTACCCCAGCAGAGGCCCAGACCCAATAACTATGGCATCAGTAGCCATGTGCATCTCACGCTGGAACAACAGTCTCCAGCAGATGAAAATAAATAAAGCCTCTGTCTCTGTCCAAAAATAAATAATCTTCATCAATAATCTTCAACAATTTTCACCAAAATCGAATCAATTCTTCCAGGTCACATGCACAACACGTCCACCAAGTTTCATCCAAATCCGTCCACAACTTTTTGAGATATTGTGCGAGATATCGTTGTTGGCCCTATCTCTCAATGGTGAAGAATCAAAATTTTATACCAGCTGGATCCAGATCTTAAACAAAATCGAACAATTTCGTGGTCACGCACCCAACCTGTCCAAAAATTTTCGTCCGAATCCGTCCATAACTTTTTGAAATATCCTGTTCACAGACAAACAAAGACAAACAGACAAGGGTGAAAACATAACCTTCACCCACCTTCAGTGGCAGAGGTAATACTGTTGTGGCCCGGGGTTCGGTGGCGATAAACGACCATTCGGTGGAGCAGTAGAGCCGTCTCCCACCGAACACCCGGAATTTATGTTGTGACCCTTGGATAACTCAAAAGGTCACGGGTCCCTTAGCGGAGCGTGGACGCAAATATGTCGACCGCGTGGTGTAGGGTTAATTGTCTCCATCTCCAATATACCTAAATAACCACGCAGTCCAGCTACCGGGGAAACCACACCCTCGGTCGACTCTGTCCGATCCAAGTCGCAGGTAACGACTCGGATCCGGCGTAACCGAGTGGAAGCTACCAGAGCCGCGCCGGTCCCAATGACAAGTTACGGCACCAACGGCCTTACTATTTTCTCAAGCACGAACCATGCTAGGCCAATGAAAGAAAACACGAACAACGAACTGGAACATTTAACACGGGGGTTTATTTATAAACAATAATCGGGGAGGGGAGACAAAGAGCAGAGTTATCACGAATAAAGAAATGTAATGTACAATGAACAAGGCACTTAATGATTCGACTTACAGACAGGGCTCACGGACACGGACAAACACACACAAGCGCGCGCGCACACACACACACACACACACACACACACACACACACACACACACACACACACACACACACACACACACACACACACACACACACACACACACACACACACACAACTGGACCCCGTGGGTCTTTATTCGGTAGAGCCGGGCCGGGGTACCTTCCCGCCTCGTGCGGTCACACCGACTCTAAACCACCATGGTGGGACTCGAACCCATGACCCAAAGTCCACGGCCCACGAACGAAACCAAGCCACCATGACCGCGGACGAAGCCAATCGCCACCAAGACAGAAGACGAAGCCAATCACCACAAAGACTGCAGACGAAGCCAATCGCCACCAAGACCGCAGACGAAGCCAATCGCCACCAAGACCGCAGACGAAGCCAATCGCCACCATCACTCCTCTACTCTGTTGAGGTGGGGCTGGTTTCTTTCCTCACCACTCGCCTCCTGATTGGATGGGGGGTTGTCGGGCAACTTGTGGCCGCCTTTCATTGGTCGGGCCGAACACTCCATCTGGCTCCTGCGGTGGTCAGCCCCCCCGATTGGCTGGGGTACGCGTGCGATGCTCGCCCTTCACTCATTGGCTGGAGGAAACGCTCTATGCCCCTCCTTGGAGCAGAGCCTCGATCCAAAGCGACGGAGACTCCACCCACGCCCTCAGCCAAAAACAGGTGGGCAATGGCGACCAGGTTGAGTGTGGGACGGTGTCGTTGTTGTAGATGTAATAAACCTGACTATAAAATAACTCACAGCGCACACACGAAAATCCTATTAGACAGAAGGAGGGATTTTAACTATAAACACATACTTATCGAAATAACTAAGCAACAGGGACTGCTGTCTGTTTGTGTGCAAAAAGCTTCCAGATTCATAACAATACCACCCCCCACTTTGTTTCATCCCCTCGTTGGATCCATGTTTTGTCCCACTGTCTGTCAGCTCGCTCCTCCATGAGCATGAGTCTAGACGTTGTACGCAAAAGAAACCTGTGGTGTATTGGTATAGAGCGTTGAGGGGGCGTGGGGGAGTTGTGATAATAGTCACGTGTCTGCAATGCATATAGCTGTTCGCGCCCGCTAGAGGCTCGTAGTAGTGTGCATCCGGGAACGCAAGAAACAGGGTTACGACAACCCTCTCGACTCTCCGTGTCTCACTGCTCCCTGGACATTACATTGGCGATGAGGATGGGATCGGATCACTGCTCATGGCGGAGTGCACGTTTTCATCGGCAATGACTTTGAGTTGTTTCCGGAGCAATTGGATTGCCAGGCGCACACGGCGCCGGGAGAATCATCGCAGCTCATGCGGTACGAGTTCGATCACCTGGCAAGGAGCCCAGGGGAGCGCATCGCGAATTTCGCCGCGCGGGTGAGACATCTCGCCGTCGCCTGCAAATTCACGTCGAGTGCACGGCAGGCCAGGCTCAATGATCGTTTTATTGCTGGATTGCAAGACTCGGACATGGTTTCGGTGATACTACGAGCCTCTAGTGGGCGCGAACAGCTATATGCATTGCAGACACGTGACTATTATCACAACTACTCCACGCCCCTTCAACGCTCTATGCCAATACACCACACTGGTCTTGGCCCGGGACGACCGGGACTGGTCTTGGCTAAAGTACGAGGACATTACGTTCAATTCAGCGGTCGGAACAGCATCGGCCGTCGAACAGACGCTGAGAAATGTCCGAACCATTGCCGGCCAGAGCCTCACAGGTGGTCCAGAGATCCACGTGGCGTGGGACAACCCCCATGACCCGGGGCAAGACCTGCAACCTGTGTGAGACCACCCCGACGACCTGGAGAAAGACCTGCAACCTATGCGAGGTTTTGTACATGACGTACGCTTTTCCGTCCCAGAACGAGACCTGCAACCTGCACGGGGCAACCCAGATGACCCGGGGCGGGACCTGCAGCCGATGGTGAACCTGTTTTCAACTGGTCCGAGGGTAACAAGACCAATGACAGTGGAGATCGAGGTGAACAAGACACCGATCATTTTTCAAATTGATACCGGGGCCGCGGTGTCGATCATGGGCGAACAGACCGCTCGTAGACTCCACGGTCTTCATCTTATCAGGTCGACCCTCACGCCGTACACGTACACCGGCGAAGCGATGACGCCACTTGCTGTGACAGACGTCTCGGTGACCTACCAAGGTCAGAGCGCCCTGCTCTTGCTGTTTGTGGTACGAGGGGAGGGCTGGCGCTTTTGGGCCGAGACTGGCTGGCTAGCCTCAGGCTAGACTGGGCGGCGCCAGCCATTCACCTTGGGCGTCCCGTACCGAGCCGATTAGAGAGTCGGTGGGAGGAGGTTCCTCTTTCGGAGTTCGTACCTCCAGGTGCGCCTGTGTCTCCTTCGGGCCCCATACCTCCGTTTGGGCCCGGGCCTCCCTCGAGACCCGAGGGCGAGGACCCGGTGGCAGGGGCCGCGGCGATACAACATTGGTGTCCGTTCCTTGCTTCCTGCAACTACGATATACGGTTCCGGAGCAATGGCGAGCATGCCAGCTGCGACGGGCTCTCGCGCTTGCGTTGCGCGGAGGGTCCACCTTCGTCTGGATCAACCAACCGGGTTGATGTGTTGGCACTGTGCCAAGTCCAAAGCGAACCGGTCGCATCCAGGAAGTTCGCGATGCGCGGCCATCGACGGTTTCCTCTTCGACGTTCAGATGAGGACCTGCGCGCAAGTCGCCTTGACATCGTTACAACCAAGAGGCTTGTTCGCAGCGTGGTTCGTGATTTGTTAATGCTTGTATGTTTGATTCTCTCGGCATGAGTGATTAAGCATGGCGTTATAAAAGCAAATGCCGACAGTCCGCGTGTGAGCAAAATGTGTTTGATTGGGATCAATGCTTTCTTTGATGTGAAGAACTTGCGGACGATCGTTGTGAATAAAGAGGTCTTCCAGATCCCGGTCTTCGATGACAGTCCGCAGTTCGCTGCAGCCTCATGTGTTAAAATTATACTGTGGGAACGCGCTGTACGTAAAGAGAAGTTTGCATCTGCGCAAACGATGTTTCTGCTGCTGTATGACGTTGCTATTCATCCAGCCAACGCTGATCGTCGGTGTGGACGTGCGTTGGGATCTCGGCTTGTTTTGCTGCGATCTGAGGGGTCCGTGGCAGGGGCGGTGTTGCGCCCGGCGCTGGTGCACGGTTTTGGTGTGGGACTTGCCCGGTTCGAGTTGCACGTGGAACTACGGTGCTGTTCAGCGTCACCCCTCCCGTTCATCTCGCGGGGCCTGGTGTTATCTTCCCAAGGCCGCCCTCCCCGCTGCTCCCGCCAGCGATGGCGCCCTCATGTCTGGCGGACTCAGCGTGTTTACCTGTTTCTGTCCGTGGGGGACGAGCGAGCTTGTCGGCCAGGGGCGCAGGAGGTTCGTCTGAGCGTGTCACCTCGACCTAGCCAGAAGGCTTGTAAGTGGGCCGTCTGGTGGCGCCTCTGCTGCATAGTTATACTGTGCTCCCAAACTTCCCTCTTTATTTTTTTAACACAGCCATTGTTATTAGGGTCTGCTAACACCATTGACTTCGTCGTGCAACTCAGTACTCAATCACCCAGTCCACTGAATTTGGAATTCAACTCACTCGCACCAACACGGTATATGATGTGATGGGAATAGAAGAGCGAGTTATGGGCCTGATTAAAACAACGGTATTATTGTACCAGGTTGTGCGGATGAAGCACGCTTTCTTTTGCGCCATCTCATCTGGGTTTGATTCTCAGCCCGACCATCACCCCAGGGTTAGATCAAGCGACGTAGTACTTGGAAGATTTTACATGATTGATGTCATTTTGTTCCTCTTTGCTTTTTGTGTCATTGTGTCCTTTTTCGCCAGTTGCTTTTTGTGTCATGGTGCCAATGTTTTTGCTGAGTGCCGTTTTGGCACTAGTTGCTTTTTGTGTCGTAGTGCCAATGATTTTTGATTATTGTTATTGTCAGTTTATAATCATGCTTTTAAGAGGGAGGAGTGTGGTGTATTGGCATAGAGCATTGAGGGGGCGTGGAGGAGTTGTGATAATAGTCACGTGTCTGCAATGCATATAGCTGTTCGCGCCCGCTAGAGGCTCGTAGTAGTGTGCATCCGGGAACGCAATAAACAGGGTTACGACAACCCTCTCGACTCTCCGTGTCTCACTGCTCCCCGGACATTACAAAACCTATCTTGATACTCGATATCAGACAAAACCAGTGTACACTGCTCGGAATAAGTCTCGCCAAAAGCCTCTCCATCCAATTGTGGCCACAATTCAGCACTTCCATTGTGGCTGTGTACAGTTTATACGAGCTTAGTCAGGGTAATGAGAAAGTTTTGGCATTATGTTGCACCGTGTTAAACTGTTTTTAGTCATTGATTTTTCAAAGTTCAGTCTTTCTGATGTCGTCAATACACTCTTATTCTCGTGTCCATGTGTTATATGCAGTAGAATATTTACTGGTAAGTTAAATAATATATTGTTTCGGCAAAGCCTTCCCAAAAACCATGAATGCCAGTTTTAAAAGAAAGAAAAAAAAAAGTTTATTATTTGTCAGAAAAATTAACTTAAGGACTTGCTGCAATCTTCTTCTTCTTCTTCCTCCTCTTTGGTATGCAGCACATGGCTGCAGGTAGCATCAATGGCTTTGGGGGTGCAGCTGTACCGCTGAGGTAGTGCCCCATGGAGGTGAGAGCAAGAATTTGGAATTTGTTTTGTGTACCAGTGATAGCTCACCTACTCTTCATGAAGGACACTATGGGATCTTTAACATCCACCAACCAACGCTGGCAGATGGGATGCCCAGTTCAATGTCCATTCATGGGATGGCACAAGGTACACACATTGATGAATCGCCCTGCTTGCGAAACACCGGGATGACCAGGACAGCTGGGCCGATATTTGAACCCTGGCTAGACAGATCAGAAGCAGTGCATACATACCTCTAGAGTCTAGACTATCCTGCCACCCCTTTCCTGCAATTATCCTTATGGCTTAAGAAGGAAACATTTCAATAATCCAATCCCAACTTGCCTCCTATTTGAACTTGACTTCTATCGATGCATTTTCCAAAGGTATAAATTCAAGGTTGTAGTCTCCAGTCCGAACCCATTTAAAAGCAAAGAGCGCTATAACAGTAAACTTAAACTGCAAAGACAAGTGAAACCACACAAACACATTAATGGAATTTTACAGAATAGACACTCACCATTTTGCCAATCATCATGATGTATGGGCCAACATTCTGGTTCACCGCAAAGAAGTCCAGCAGGCGTACATACCAGAAGATAATGTCCAGAGAGTACACTATCTTGGCGATGATGACAAGAGATGGAAAGAATCGAAGGCCAAAGCCCACAAAGAAGAGGAGAATTCCAAATGAATCATTTATGTTCCAGTAACTATCAAACCACATCTTTATCTTCTGTCCTATTTTTCCAGGTTCAAACATGAAGATCTAATGGATGTGAAGTGGAAGAAGAACAATTGTAATGAGTAAAACACTATTGTGGATGTAGAAAAAAAACCTAACAAAATGATGAAGCATTTCTATAATATAAAGTGCCCTGATGAAACAATACTGCACATGTGGCCACACAAATCATCACTTCAAGAACAATGATAGCACTAAATGTAATTACTTTATAAGGCTTTGCTGCATGTAGTCATGAGTTGCCTTATATAAAAGTTGCTGGTGAGCAAAATACACACACACACACACACACACACACACACACACACACACACACACACACACACACACACACACACACACACACACACACACACACACACACACACACACACACACACACACACACACACACCCATTCACTTTGAGCCGAAGAAGCTGCATAAAGCAACCAAGAAGGTCGACACAAGGCAAGCGCTTTACTATTTCAAACCCTTCCCAGAGTTCCTCCACAGCTATAAAGACATTCACAAATAGTACACACATGAGAATCCCAATGCTACACAACCGCTCAGCTGCCAGACCGGTATCATCACTTATTGGCGAATCATCAGCGACAGCACAGGCAGCAATGCATACCAATGAGGCTCCCAAGCATGAGCTACGTGCAAATGTCAAAAGCAGTCAATATATCTATCTTCCATATGAATAAAAGGCAACGTGTGTGTGTGTGTGTCAGTGTGTGTGTGTCAGTGTGTGTGTGTCAGTGTGTGTGTGTGTGTGTGTGTCTCCTCCATAACGCCAAAACTATAAAACCTAGCAGCCTGAAACTTTGCATGCATTTTGAGAAAACTCCAAGGAAGTCACGAGTGAAAATTGGGTGTTTGGGTTAATAAAAACACCCCTTTTGAAGATAATTAACGGCCTTATTTAATTATATCCTTCATCAGGCGATTCTCAGCCACCTCACTGTCTGGGGGTCTTAAAGCCTCTCTTGAGTAACCTTGCTGGGGTCTGAAGCCGCCATGTTTTTTGACCTGCTCAACCTTACCCTGATTTGGAAAACAGGCTGCAACTTGGAACAAGCTGTTCATCATAGCTACGAATCGCTTGGTACATTGCAATGCTTATAAACGCCAGTAGTCCGGTCAGTTGGGGTAAAAAAATGGCCAAACAGTGACAGACTGGACAAAAGCACCACATTTGGCATGTAGATAGAGGGCACCAAAGTAAACATTTGGAGAAAAGGAGACACGTCTAACCTTGAAGGTCAATTTTCAAGGTCAAATGGTCACATTACACCAATTTACAATACAAGTCGATTTTGCTCAAAAATCTCTCCATAATTGATGAGACCACTTAGCTAGGATGGTGTAAACATTTCGCTTTTCAATCGACAGTATTATAATATACTAAACAAATCTAATAACGTTAGAATACAACACGTTTTTTTGAAAATCTCGAAATTTTGCACATGGAGATTTAAATTCCGATGAGCACGCAAGATAATAATGATACGAGCGATAGTACCGAAAACTGGACGCTGAGCCAGGAAACATCCCACAACGCGGTATGTGACGAGTGGTCAAGTGGAAAAACAGCGACGTGTACCTGAACACTTTCATTCAGGTCACCCTTGACCATGGGTGGATATGCTTAACGGCAATGAAATGTAAGTTGTACTCACGTTTATTGGCTCCTATTTTTGTTCCTGTTGCAAGGGCACTTGCAGAGGCTAACCCTAACAGCTTGGTTTTTCAATACACTAAAACTGTGACATTTCAAGATTTTTATTTCCTCTTGTGGGATTCAACAGATAGTAAACAGTTTAATAGTTATCCCTCGGTTAACAAAACAATCGATTCAACAAAAAAGGAAGACTTAGCTAGTTGTAATTGCAAACAAACTCCTTATATGCCAGTTTGATGAGAATGACAAAAAAGGAACCATACAAAAGAATTGAAGGACATTCATATGAATGAAAAGACCACAAGATTTGATAGGCCAGAAACAAATCTCAGAAATCAATCAGTCATCAGAATCAGATATAAATAATGATGAAGATAGATGCTGACTGCCTGATGATGTGGTCTGTATAAGTATGCTATGATGACTAATTATTTGGTGGTGGGGCTCAGCTGTCAAGAGTCAATAATTATCATTGATCATCATAACATTCATTGTCTTATCACATCATTGAGATGTTATTTTCATCCTGTTATCCATAATCATATTATAAATTTAAAGGAAGTAATATCCCTCAAGACTTAGTACAGGTATTATTGCGCAGTATGAGAGCTGGCAATAATACAACACTGGTACAGGCCTCAAAACCACCCATGCCTTCATTCCAATAGAGCCAGCCAATAATAGGGCAGGGTAGTCAGACTGCAAGGTCACATTTTCAATTTTTTTTTTGGGGGGGGGGGGGGAATAACTCTGCTGTGGGTGAGACAACAGATCTGCATGTAATGTAGGGCTATCATTGAAAATCATTTTTTCCAGCGGGTGGTTGGCGTCGTAAAAAAAAAAATCGCCATTGTTTTGCACAACTACAACTGAACAACACGCCTCTACTACACCATTCGGATGTATGGACTAGTAAAATTATATTTGGTGTCATAACGCGACCTCGCACTCCCTTTTCTACCCCGAAAATGGATTTTCTAACGCGAAATAATGACATGAATTCAGAGCACAACTTGCTGCCGCCATTGTTGATGTTCCATAGTTCCTCCGCGTGGAACACCGTATAATTAGGGCGGGTCGTCAAATTTGCGCGTTCCTCCACACCGATACTCCGGCGTCATGCCTATCGATCTGAGCCAAGTTTAGGCCCGTTTGGTACTGAATGGAGAATCTATCGTCGCTATCTCCTTTTTAAAAATTAATCTCTGGACTCTAATCTACCTTCTCGCCAAGTTTGGTGCTTTTGTCCAGTCTGTAAATATTTTGACCCTAACTCACCGGACTTCAGGAGACGTCAGCGTTCTTGTTTTATTTCATTTCCGCATATGTGTTCGCCACGAGTATCTCAAAGTGAAACAAATTACAAAATTTAAGCTCCAGAATTTAACTTACAAGCAGTCCCAACTCTGAGAAAAGTGCTAATTTGTCCAATTCGGACATATGTGACATTTCGGGCGTCTCCAGGAGGTGTATATTTAATATGACGGTTTGGTGATTGCCAATTGCGTGCCAAAGGAGCCGTTTCATATCGACCGTTTTGTTGGAGTGCTTGTTTGAATGCTTAAGCCACTTGGCGAGCGCTCTCCAAGCTGCTTGGATGTTCGTTTCGGGAAAAAGTACGTGCTTCCAATCTCACATCGATTAGACTATGTTTCTGCCTTTTCTGCCCTGCTGTCTGTCTATCTGTCTGTCTGTCTATCTGTCTGTCTATCTGTCTGTCTATCTGTCTGTCTATCTGTCTGTCTATCTGTCTGTCTATCTGTCTGTCTATCTGTCTGTCTGTCTGTCTGTCTGTCTGTCTGTCTGTCTGTCTGTCTGTCTATCTGTCTGTCTATCTGTCTGTCTATCTGTCTGTCTATCTGTCTGTCTATCTGTCTGTCTATCTGTCTGTCTATCTGTCTGTCTGTCTGTCTGTCTGTCTATCTGTCTCTCTCTCTCTCTCTCTCTCTCTCTCTCTCTCTCTCTCTCTCTCTCTCTCTCTCTCTCTCTCCTCACTCCGAATACAATGCAGCACTCTCCTCCTACACCTCTGTCGCTCTCTCACTGTCTCTCTCTCTCTTCTGATTTGATGCCATGCACACATTCAAGGCACCTAGTGCCAGAGACAGCAAAGCAACCACAATCTCCTGAATCTCCTCCATGTTTGACTGAAGGGAAGGTGTTCTTTTCTTTGAAGGCTTCATTTTGTTTTCTGTAAACAGAGATGATGTGTTTTACCAAAAAGCTCTAATCTGGTCTCACCTGGACACTCTCCCAGAAGGATTTTGGCGTGTTCAGATGTGTTTTGGCAAACTCCAGTCAAGCAAGCAAGCATTCTTTCTCTTTCTCTTTCTCTTTCTCTTTCTCTTTCTCTTTCTCTTTCTCTTTCTCTTTCTCTTTCTCTTTCTCTTTCTCTTTCTCTTTCTCTTTCTCTTTCTCTCTCTTTCTCTCTCTTTCTCTCTCTTTCTCTCTCTTTCTCTCTATCTCTATCTATCTCTATCTCTCTCTATCTATCTCTCTCTCTCTCTCTCTCTCTCTCTCTCTGTGTGTGTGTGTGTGTTTCGTTAGGTGTTGCTCTCCCCACCTCCACCCCATTCCTCACTCTTCTCCCCTTCCTAGTTTCCCCTTCTTCACCCACTCCTCCCTTCCCTCCATCCTCTTTGCCTCCCTTGCCCTCCCCCTCTCTCTCCCTTTCGCTTTGTCCACCACCCTCCCCTTCACACCACCGTTAGTGAAGCGACGAGTTGTATTCGCTCATAATGAATAAATAACTAAACTCTATGGTGTAATTACCTCTGCCATCGAAGGTGAAGGAGGTTATGTTTTTACCTCTTTCTGGCTGTTTGTTTGTTTGGCCGTGCACAGGACATCTCACAAAGTTGGGGACGGATTCGGATGAAACTTGGTTGACATGTTGGGTGTGTGGCGAGGACGAATTGATTCAATTTTGGTGAAGATCCGAGTCCGGATCTGGATAGGAGAATTATTTAATTTTCAAAGTTATTCTTCACCATTGAGAGATAGGGCCAAAAAACGAGAAAGGACTGTGTAGCATGATATTTCAAAAATGTATTGGGCCAGATATGTTCTCGTGGATCAGGCAATATGCGGTGGAGGTATGCGTTCCACCGAGTGCCATTCTAGTTGTAAATGCTTCTGCTCCAAGTCTGGGGGTTCAAACCCAGACAAAGTCATAACAAAGACAAAAAATGTTATGTGCTGGTTCCTTGCTTGAGTTTCAGTATTTAAATTTTAAAAGGATAAGAGCATTGACAATCTCCATCGGTTGGCATTCATAGGGAGGAGGAAATTCCTCCTTTGGAAATGCCACACTGAGTGCGGTGAGAAAGGCGACACCATTGATGTGGAGTAAGCTGTTACCCAGTTTCCTGGGAAGTGACGGCACTTCCATCAAGCTCAGTGGCTGTGTTTGTCTCGCGTCCCATGTATTGGTCTGCATGTTAATGTGTGTGTAGTCACTCCAATACGAGCCTTAGATCCTGTTAAAAAATGAAATAAATGTATAAAAAGAGGACATAAATCAAAACAAAATGGCTATTTATGATTGTACAGAATCATGTCTCATATCAACAAGTTGATCTCTAAAAGTACAGGAAAAATAGAAAACCACATTGGTTGGTGCAAGAGGCAGCATCAACAATGCGAGTGGAAATTGGATGTTTGAATGGAGTGGCGCAGGCTAATCAAACCTCACGAATTTTCTCGATGGCAGTTGTGACGAGATAGACGATGACAAACCACTCCTGCACAGAGGGTTTAGGCTCCAGTTTCACCAACACAACATATGTGAAGAGCATCAGAAAGCCAATATATGCCACCTGAGATTTAAACAAAACAAACAAAAAGAAAGAGACAACCAAAATCATTACAAAGTTATATTGCCATGTCCATGGCATATATCAACGATCAAACATGCGCCATTAATGGACATCGTCTGTCTGTCAGTTTGTGACAATCACAACTCCCTTGAACTGATTTGCATTCGAAGATAATCTCAAAAAGGTGAAAGTCAATTTATGGTTTGTTGTAATCCTGAACACAGTCCAGACTTCATGCTTACCTATGATTATAATCACATTTCGTGATTACACAATATAATAATTATTAGCATTTTCAACAATACTGCCGCCTCGGTTAACAATTCTGTCATCAGAAAATCCAATCTGAGTTCAACATCCCTGATGAAGTGTTGGATTTTGCAAATTTTCTATTTGCTTATATTACTGGTACCAAACAAGTCCGGTGTTGCCGAAAATAACACTATTTGGCATGACACAACATGCAACTTACAAACAGGCAATTTTGTGTGGACCGTTTTCTGCTTCCATTGTTTCAGCTTAATTTGTACGTTTCTTTTTATTTTGCACTGTTCTCAGAAAAGAGCAAAACTCAAAAGCTCAGAAATATAAAGATACAAAGTTCATAAATGAGCGATTTTTTGTCTTCACAAAAACTTTTCAGATGTTAAATTTACAAGCCAAGAAATGTATTCAAAATCAACTTAATTGTTCATCTGACACATTCCTTTAATATCAGTGGATTACAAACAACAATATCGACGATTTATCAAAGTGATACGTCTTCACGAAGGAAGCGTTTCACTTTTTATGCGAAACGGTTGTGCAATCGAGTCAGTGATTTGAACAAACACTTTCAAATTGCACAGCTAACAGTTAGGATAAGGCTGATGGCAAGTATTGTGGCAGCCACAAGCAATGTGGAAACAACAAGGCTGATTATGATGTTGCATGAATGGGGCTAAAGTAGAAAGGAGAACAAAATCAAACAACCCAAACACTCAAACAGGGGTCATGTTATCGGGTAGGAAATACATATAACTGGGCAACACATGGAGTGATTCCTTATAAATAGTTAATAATTACGCACCAAAGAATATGGGCAATGCAAGTTTATGATTTGACAGAAAAATTAACTTCAGGACTTGGGACTGGCTACAATCTTCTTCTTTAGTATTCAGCACAGAAGCAGACAGCACCAATGGCTGAGAGGGTGCAGCTGTGCTGCTGGAGCAGTGCCCCATGTCGGTTAGAGCAAGAATTTGGGATTTGTTCAGGGTGCCGGCAATAGCCAATGTTTACCAAGCAATGCTGGCAGAGTTAGGGTTAGACCTGGAGATAATAATAATAATAATAATAATAATAATAATAATAATAATAATAATAATACCATTCCTTTTGTGGCGTAAAGGCTCATAGGGCTAAAACTCAGGACTCTAAAGTCCCAAGCCAGCCACCTTAACCGCTAAGCCAACACAAGGCTGGAGCTAACCATAACCCATGTTGTTCAGTTAACAAAAAAACATTACTGTTAACTTGTGAAGTTATTTTATTAGTTGATCGGCAAAGCAAAATAATGATAATTTGTGTAGAAAAAAAAAGCGCTTCCAAAGTGGTTTTTGTTGTTGTTGTTGAAGAATTGCTTAATGAAGCTCTGTTTTATATTTTGTTTTCATCAAATACATTTTGCATATTTATGCTTCAAAAAAATAAAACTCACATACCATATTGAACCAAAACTTCACAATCGGAGCATGGTAGAACTCGTAAACACGTCGACTTGGCGACAGACCAGCCGGTCGGATCCAGATCTGTTCTGTACTGGACTCGTTCATGTCTGCAGTGCTTCCACTAGCAAACACATCCTGCAAATATAAAGCATCAGCATCGACAGCACCTGACTGTTCTTTTAAATAAAAATTTAATTCCAGTGTTACACTTGTTTACCTGCAAAACCTCTTGACTTCAATTTTTACTTTTGTAAAAGTATGGTGATATCACCTAAGGTCTTTAAGTATTAGTGTAAAAATTCATTCGGAGATTTATCAATATATTTAACATGAAGAAAAAGATTAAAAGTGGAACAACAGGTAAAATTATTTGCCATCACATTCTCAGCACAAATTTTCAACAAAAACATTGACCTCGAAAATATTCTTGACTTTTCTTTTTATGTGGCCATTGCGGCTCATGGAATAACAAAACAGTGGGTCCTTTCAATGTTTAAAACCTCATCTACATCAAGAAAAGAAATGCAAGTGAAAACAGAATTAACTTTGAGAGCAATACCAAATAAATATGATATATATATATATATATGTATATATATATATATATATATATATATATATATATATATATATATATATATGTATATATATATATATATATATGTATATATATATATATATATACATACATACATACATACATTGGGACCATACTCTGTGCAGAGTGTTGGTGCTGCCTAAGCAGTGTCCTTGGCTTTTGGACACAATCCTGGACAGGTCGCCACTCCAACACAGGATACCAGCAAGCTGGCACTCATTTTGCCGACCTCAGAAGGATGACAGGCAGTAAACCCCACCTGGTATTAACTCAACAGCCAAGGGGGGTTTGAACTCAGGACCCTCAGATCCCAAGCCCATCACCCTAACCATTAAGCCAACACCATATATACATATATACACATACACATGTATAACCAAAGAAGCACACTGACTCGATGACATTATGCTGACATCATGTGTATAAATTATGCCATTAGCGTCATGTCATGGAGTCAGTGTGCTTCTTTGGTTGAATTTAATATTCCTGGCTGCAAAACTCCTGACTGGTGATCAGCAAGGCAGAGACAATGTGCTCGCACAGCAGGTGACACTTGTTGCTGGCAGGTCGTGCAGCAAGCGCTGTGATGGGACTCGATTTGTGCCCTGCTGCCTCGTCAAGTTAGGGGGTTCAATTCAGTTTTATTAACGAGCCAAATATGGCTGCACATAAACGATCAGCAGTATGTTGTTCTGATGAGCCCAAAACAAGGGTGAAATCCAGATAGAAATCTGTTTTCGTATATATGTGACCATAGGCTTTAATCTCAGTCTGTAAAGACTTGATTGCTATACGGATATATCCTAGTTTGGAGGTTACGTGTCGGCATAATTTTATGCACATGATGTCAGCATCATGTGATAGGGTCAGTGTGCTTCTTTGGTTGAATCTAATATTCCTGGCTGCAAACCTCTTGACTTGACTGATAAGCAGGGCAGAGACAATGTGCTTGTGTGGCAGGCAACACTTGTTGCTTGCAGGTCGAGCAGCAAGAGCTGTGATGGGACTCGATTTGTGGTCTGCTGATTTGTGAAGTTGAAGGGTTCGATTCAGTATAATCACCCTCTTGTGTAAAATGGACAAGGCCCACCTCTCACATGGGCGGTAGGCCAGACAATTATCTTTAACACATATCCTTAATTCATGTTCTTCTTCTTTGTTCGTATGCAGCACAAGGCTATGGGGTAGCATCATTGGCTGAGGACGTGGCTGTACCATTGATGCAAAGCCCTCTGCTGGTTCGGGCAAAATCCAGCGGGTAGCTAACGGATTGCCGTGTGTATGTGGCACCTTAGAGAAGTTTAGTTTGCCTGTAGTTAAGTATTGTGATTATATATCGTGTCTTTTGTGTGTGATTTCTGTCTCCATTGTCTTGTGATTAATAAATATTTATTTATATTACCTAATGTGTGTCTTCCTGCAATTCTTTCCCAAGTAAACCATTTTAGTTTTAATGAGAACCCCTAGAAGTAAATAAATGAAGGAAATCACCTAGTCTGGCTAATCGTGTGCGTTAGACACACCCAAGTTATCAAGGGCACATTACCCAACTGTACGAGATACTTTCCGCCTATATTCAGACTGATAGTTTGACTATTCGTAGGCTTAAAACCGGTGTGTACAGTTCCTGTCTGAGATCGCTTGCAGTTTTAGATGGGGGCCATGCACACGACAATATACTTGAAACAACTAGGTTTCATGAGATCTAACAAAACACTATGCTGCGGTTATACCACTCAAAAGACACACCCTGCTTGTGTACAATGCCTTGCAGAAAAATCTTGTCATGTGGAAGATGCAGCTCTCACTGCTGACTAAAGTATTTTGTAATTTCCTGCAAAATATTGCGATGATGGCAGAGAGACACACACCAGAGGTATGTCACGTCTGTGTATCGTGCCTTGTTCACTTTCTTCCCGACTCAATTGATGCAGCTCTTGAGTTTGTGGGATGTGTGACATCTCAGCCTTGCTTTTAAATTCCAACATAAAAATGGAAGGTGGCACCAGGATGCTGAGGATCACCTATTGAAGGGTACCAGGGGTAACAGCACAAGTCAAATTACAGGGTAAAAGAAAAAGAAAAAGAAAAAGAAAAAGAAAAAGAAAAAGAAAAAGAAAAAGAAAAGGAAAAAGAAAAAGAAGTAGAAGAAGTAGAAGAAGTAGAAGAAGTAGAAGAAGTAGAAGAAGTAGAAGAAGTAGAAGAAGTAGAAGAAGTAGAAGAAGTAGAAGAAGTAGAAGAAGTAGAAGAAGTAGAAGAAGTAGAAGAAGTAGAAGAAGTAGAAGAAGTAGAAGAAGAAGAAGAAGAAGAAGAAGAAGAAGAAGAAGAAGAAAAAAAAAAGAGCAATCAAATTTAAGTCATCATTTGCTAAATTTCAGATTATCTGCAAAAGCAAAAATAGTAACCTACTATTCCAAGAATTTTAGTTACTTCTCCATGAATAGAATTGTTCTTTATCTTTCAAAAAAAAGCTTTGACTCAACAAATGAAACACTTCTCTTACAAGGTGTTTGCCGGTGAGGATCTAAACATTAAGCAAAAGCAAAAAGAACGAAACAACTATCAAGAGCTATGGTGAAGAATTTTGTAGATTCAGATGTAATCGGCAAGGTATCAATACAGCGCAAGCACTCCTTTATGCATTTGATTGGTACTACTTGTGACTTGTGTGTAAAATGTGCAAAGCAATTTTAACAATGTTAAACTACCAATTTTCCCATAACCCAAACACCTTGAACCAGGAATTCTTTCTCATATTGAGACGTCCCATCCACACATCGGCAAGCAGCATCTGAGTGCATGTGTGTGCCACAAAGGGGCGCACGTGGGATGAGACCGCCAGTTTCAGGCAGGTAAAGTTGCTCCAGTTACGTAGCTCACAGGTTAACAACTTCATAGCCATTCGCTCATCCTGCCGGAAGGACTGGTCCAACAGGTCAACTGCGAGTTGCCCAAACTCTCTGTGATGTGAAAAAGAAAAACAGAAAATAATTCTTCAGGTCTACTCCCCATACCAATTCCCATTGAGATGAACATTTAGATTTACACCAAAAAATGAAATAATCAACTTGCCCTATTTTTGAAAACTTCCTCTTCAAGAGAGTTTGAAAGCAGGGACAAAGTTTGTCAAAATTGTTTCAAATTTTGAAATCATACCTAGCATACATCTCCTCCCCTTTTCCCAAATTCATTTTTATGAGCAGATACACTCATCACCCATCAAGGATGGTGAGGGGATTTGAGGGCCAGAGAACAAGAATAATCTCGGGATGAAATGGAGCACCGTCCACTGAAATGCTGTGATGTCATCAGGTGTGTCAAAACTTTTTGAGAAAAGTTTACTTTTGACTGGGACAAACAGTTTTGAGAAACGTTTTGACTGCTATCTCCTTATTTTCTGGTTTAAAGGGTATGCAGATGACAATTCGTACATTAAAATGGTAAAATAAATAACTTAAAAAAAAATTTAATTGCAATTTTTGTTGAAATGCAATCACATTCTGAAGACCCCTCCTCACCACTCAGTCACACTTTACGCAATACAAACACATTGGACCTCACGTCAAGCTTCAATGAATTGCAAATTATACAAGTCTGAAGACGACGATGGTTCACGAGCGGTATTTGACGATGTAGATTGTTTCAGAAGTCAAGGATGAGACAATGTGATAATGTTTGACCAAGTTATAAAAATGATCAACATGATGTGGTACGAGTGACGGGTTATTAGCTGCAAAATGTCGAAAACCCGGTTTCCTTCAACAACTTTAAAAATTTGACCTTTGCATAACCTTTAAAGGTCACAAAACAATGTTGTGGACATTAAAATAAGGAAACAGGATACGTGCTATAGCTTATTGGAGTTAGTTCATTGAAGAAGGTTGAAAACCCGGTTCGATTCCCATAACTTTGAAAATTTGACCTTTGTGAACTTTAAAGGTCAAAGGTCAAGGATTATGACCTTTGGTGCAAAACTTCCTCTAGAACATTCCAGGAACAATATAACGTCATATTGGCTATATGGCATTTCGCACTCCTCGGATTATCCATACTTTGATGAAATCAGCGTAAAAACAAACTTGAAGGGGGCGCCACGGGCAAGGTGTTCGAGATAGAGCAAAATGGTTTCAAGACTTTCGGTGGGGAATGACCTCAAGATTATGCATAAAAAATATTGTCATCATAGCTCTCAAAGTTTGGGCGCTCGTATGATTTTTATGTCAAAATTCGAAATTTTCTAAGTTCGTGACCTTGACCTTGTGACTAAAATGAAAAATTGAGCTCCGTGGGGCTATGCAGGTGCCATTGGGCTAACCAAATACCGAAACCCCTGCCAGATTCGACAAACCCCCGAGGAGAAGATGCAAATTGAAATCGGCTACCCCCTAAAAACACAATTCGCAATTTTCTAAGTTCGTGACCTTGTGGCCTTGACCTTGGGACGGAAATGAAAAAAATTGAGCTCCGTGGGGCTATGCAGGTGCCATTGGGCTAACCAAATACTGAAACCCGTCAGATTCGACAAACCCCCTAGGAGAAGATGCAAATTGAAATCGGCTACCCCCTAAAAACACGTTTTTTGGGCGTTGCTCTACCCATAATGGGTGCACCATGCCTATTTTCAGGAAAACACAACTAGATCATGATATAAACCTCCCACCAAAATTTTATCAGGATCGGATCAAAACCCACGGAGCTATGCTCAGGACATACAGACAGACAGACAGACAGACAGACAGACAGACAGACACACACAATAACGAATAGAGTGGTCACTTTTTTTTTCGTGAACCAATATGGTGTCGTGCAAGTGAAGTCAGGTTGCCGATTCTGGGGTTAGTCTGATGACACAGGAGTAAGAAAGAATTTTACCATTCTGTAAAAGCATTTTTTACCATTACCAAAGCATTTTACTGTACATCAAAACAAAGTTTGATGACGCACATTGTTATGCTAAATATGGCAGGAGGAAATCATGTAAACAAAACAGAATGATACATTTAGGAGCTCCGGAGGTCGGACAGAATCTCAAAATGTTGCGATTTCTGGTGAAGACAGCTTGTCTTTTCGAGGAAAATGCAAACAACTTGATGCATATTGTACTCCACGAGGGAGGAAACACAAGACAGTGAACTGTTGGAAAGAACAATAATATAAATTAGGTCACAAAAATATTCTAAAAACATGTAACGTGTGTTTATCCATAACATTTTCCCCGTTATTAAAATTTTTTGAAGCAAAAAAGGTCCATGACGGGAGGTAGGGTGTGATGTGGTGGTTTATGAGAGAAAAAAATACACTCATGTGAGCACAGCTCCCAACCAAAACCGCAAGCGATCTTAGACGAGGATGGTGTGAATTAATGCAGCGGATAACCAGCTTAAGGCCAAATTTGGATGGCACGTCGTCTGAGCAGTGGATTTGACACGTTTCTTGCCTCACATATGTCTAACAGGTGTGAATGGCCTAACAGAGAGATAACCCTAATTAACTTATTTTCCTCCAGTAAATTCCAATCAATAAACCAAACAGTCAGCACGGGAAAGATGGCAGAAACCAGACATGTACGCATGACTTGGGAAATGTGAATAAATAGTTTAACTGACACAAGATAGAACGAATAAGGCATGGAATACTGGATGCAGACAAATAACAGTCACAAGACTTAAACCATAAAGGGCATGCAGGGCATCACCAATCATGCGTCATGCTCACACATAGTGACAGCCTAGGCCCGGGGTCGGCAAACTGCGGCTCTTTCAGGACTTAAGTGTGGCTCCTAAGCCTAATTGATAAAATCACCCTTTTTCTCATTATAAATTAATTTTCAGAAAAATCTTTGTGAGTGTTGTGAAAGGATAAAATAATACTTGAGAACGTTGGCGGAGTGATAAACAGGAAAATACATTGGATTGCCGGCAAATTCTGCGAGCAAGACTTACACATTGTGCTCCACGCACAGCCTGCTCTCCATTACACGGTTATCTTCACCATCTTGGCGGCA
>NC_140972.1:35394371-35396871 GCF_056783735.1 Eptatretus burgeri | reverse complement strand
CTTCTCCCAATCATCAGCAAGGTTATGGAATCCATCATCGCTTCAGACATGAAATCCTTCCTCTTCTCCAATGGCTTGATTTCCAATCATCAATTTGGTTTCAGACCAGGTCACTCTACCCTGGATATGCTGCTACTGCTCTCCCATCAATGGATGGAGGTCCTCAATGCCAGACAGGAAATCCGAGCCGTATCCCTGGACATATCACGTGCTTTTGACACAGTCTGGCACCCTGCCCTACTCACCAAACTCTCTTCCCATGGTATTCAAGGCCATCTCCACTCATGGCTCGCAGACTTCCTCTCCTGTCGCAGTCAACGTGTGGCCCTAAATGGAGTTCTTTCATCCACTCTTCCTGTGCAGGCTGGAGTTCCTCAAGGTAGCGTTCTGGGCCCTGTTCTTTTTCTGGTTTTCATCAATGATCTCTCGGACTCTCTGGAAAATCCTCTATTTCTCTTTGCCGATGACTCCACCCTCTGCCGTACCATCTGTCATCCCTCAGACCGGCAAGCAGCAGCCTCTTTACTCACTGCAGATCTGGATAAATTCACAAACTGGTCCAACACGTGGAACATGTCTTTCAATCCAGACAAATCTCACACTCTCACTATGTCTCTTCGAAAGGACCGTTTACAAAACCCCCCCATCCACTTTCTCAACAATCCTCTGGAAGAAGTCTTTTCTTTCAAGCTTCTGGGTCTCACTATCTGCCATGACCTTTCCTGGGAAAGTCACATTTCCAACCTCGCCTCAAAAGCCAGTCGCCAACTGGGAATCCTCCGTCGTGCAAAGTCCTTCCTCGGCCCTCTTGAGCTCCTGACCACTTACAAAGCTTTTGTCCGTAGCCTGATGGAGTACTGCTCTCCCCTCTGGGCTGGTGCTCCTGCCTCCCACCTTTCTCGACTTCACGCTGTCAAAACCAGGGCTTTTAAGATCATTGGCATCTCCCGCAATGAAGCTGAGTCTTTGGGCCTCTCACTCAATCACCGCAGGTTAGTCGGTGGTCTTTCTGTCTTCTACCGACTCCTCTCCAGCCTTGCCCCCCCTGCTCTCTCTGCGATTTGTCCCAACCACATTTCCACAGGGCGCTCAAGGTCCGCCAACAACCCCTTTCTGGTAAAACTACCAAAATCACGAATCACTGCTCATCTTCACTCTTTCATTCCTCTTTTTTCCCGCCTTTGGAATAAACTTCCTCACTCTATTCTTTCCCATTCTTCCCTCCAGGCTTTCAAAACAGCTGTTCACCACCACCTCTTATCTTCCCCCATCCAAATCCTCGATCTTTTCTACCCCCGATAATCCACCCAAGCCCACTTCCTTCAATTCTCCTGCTTTCCTTCCTGAAAGTCCCTGTAATGTCCATCTTCTCCTCGCCATGTTCCCCGTCCCATCCCCATCCCTCTCCCTTCCACAGTTCACCTAATGTGTCTGTTCCCCAATGTTTTGTCCCTTCCACTCCCGCCCCTCTTGTCTCATGCCTCCTTGCTGTGAGTTGTGTGTTCCGCTCTCATACGAGCCTCGACCAAGGTATACAAAAAAAAAAAAAAAAAAAAAAAAAAATATATATATATATATATATATATATATATATATATATATATTTATATATTTATATATATATATATATATATACATATACACACACATATATATGAACATATTTTTTGGCCCCATCTCTCAATGGTGAAGAATCACTTTAAAAACTGAAAAATTCTGTTGTCTGGATCTGGATCCGGATCTTCACTGAAACTAAATCAACTCGTCCTTGTCACGTACCCCACCTGTCCAAGTTTCTGCGGAATCCGTCCATAACTTTTTGAGATATCGTGCTATATATATATCCATGCAGCCCAATCTCTCAATGGTGAAGAATCACTCAAAAATTCCAGTAGCTGAATCCGGATCCGGATCTTCCAGAAAATCTAAACAGTTCTGCATTGTCACACACCTAACCACCAACTCGTCCACCAAATTTCATCCGAATCCGTCCACAACTTTTTGAGATATCCTGCACACAAAAAGACAAACAGACAAACACACAGGAGTGAAAACATAACCTCCTTCCACCTTCGGTGGTGGAGGTAAATATAGGTAAGCTGACTTGATGTACTGAAGAAAATTTAATGGCCCCTTTCATTGATACCAACTCAATAAACATGTATTGCATTATAAATCAATGCGTGTGTCTTTGTCCTGTTATTCTATGATTGAAAGAGTTTACGTGCATTGTGGCTCTTTAGATATGGCGTTTTTGACCAAATTTGAAAAAATGGCTCTTCTTGCTATTTGGTTTGCCAACCACTGGCCGAGGCCAATCGATGACACCGCTCCCAAAGTAATGGGTGTCGTGGCCGTCAAGCAGCACAGTCCAATGGCACAAGAATCAAGAATGGCCATGTGGCCATGCACTCACCCAAGTGACGTTAAATGGCCAGGGTGGCGGTGAAGGCATGCCGAGTGATGGCAGGGTGGATATGTGGGATGCATGGAATGCTTC
>NC_140972.1:35346871-35389371 GCF_056783735.1 Eptatretus burgeri | reverse complement strand
GCTCTTCAGATGAATCGTCAACGACGTCACTCTGCTTTGCCTCATGGGCAAGTGAACGGTACAGCTTGCAAGCAACCAAGGCCTTGGCCATTGATTCCTCTCCATGCTGCCACAGGAAGAGTGCCATTCGCTGGCGCTTCAGCAACACTGCCCACACAAGCAACTCGTTGAAGGGGAATGCAAAACCACTCGATTCTGGGTCTCCTGCGGGGTCCATTGCGACGCCATAAGAAACCACTGCACTCTTCCGCTTTCTGTGAGTGATGCCCTCTTGACGTGGCTTGGTCTGCATCCACGAATAAAAGCAAGAAGTAGGTAGAGGTGAAAAGGAAATCATGAGAGTTGCAGCTGCCATGCACTGTTGAGAGCCTGTGATCAAAAGGTGAGAGTGATATGTTTGTAACAAAGTCCATGAACATGCCAATGAAAGAATATCCTCACACTGTCAAGAACCATACCCAAACCTCATGTTATTTGGACAGCATATCAGCGGTGTAAAGTTCAGTACAAGTTTACAAGAGTATAGAATACGGAGTTGGACATTTACATAATAGGGAGGAAAGAAAATGAAGTTGGACCTTTGAACTTCCTTGAATGCTTGCGCATGTTTGGTTTAAGCATGTATTCGATGAAAACCAATGAAAGGACATTTGACCGCATGGCATTTTTTTGTAAACAAATGACCAAAATTTAAAGAATGGCTAATTAAGTTATGCTAGAAAGATAAAACGTGCATAAAAAAACTAAAAGGGCATTGCTCGACATCACAACATCGCCAGATATACCTCCGCCCACATTATTATTACCTTCGCAAACTTTGTTGTGAAGGTTATGTTTTGATCGCTGTGTATTTATTTATTTATCTGTGAATATGTGTGTTTGTTTGTTTGTTTGTTATTCGCATAACTCCAAAAGTATTGAACTGAATCGCAGCAAATTTGGTGGGATGATTGGTTATTATCCGAGGACCATTTGATTAGATTTTGGGAGTGATCGGGTCAAAGGTCAAGGTCATGAAAAGGTCAAAATAGTCTTTTTACCATAGCGCGGTCAATTTGTATCCAATTTGCATGCAACGAATGCCAAAATGTTCAGAATTCAATGCCTCATCTTGTGCTATGTGACATGGCACAATGATGTAATAACCCTTATTAGCGGTTGGGAGTCAAAGGTCAGGGGGGGGGTCACGACATTGCAAAATGTGTAGTTTTTGTCATAACACGGTCAATTCTTATCCGATTTGCATGAAACCAACACCAAAATGTTGACTGTTCTGTTCCCCACACTCGAATACCAATTACAAAATTAAGAGTACAAAGGTCAAGGTCTAGGTCATGAAAAAGTCAAAATCGTCATTTTGCCATTGTGCGGTCGATTTTTATCCAATTTGCATGCAACCAATGTCAAAATGTTGTGAATTCAATGCCCAATCTTGTGATATACGATATGACACAATGACGTCATTATCTTTGTTAGCGGTTTGGGTCAAAGGTCAGGGGGGGTCAACGACCTTTATCATAATGCGGTCAATTCTTACACAATTTGCATGTAAGTAGATTCAAAATGTTTAGAATTCAATTCCCTATCCTGTGATGTGTAATATTTGATTTCTTATAATGTGACCAGTTGTCATCAGATTGACTTGACACCGACACCCAAAAAGGTCAGGGAGTTCATACAGGAATTGTACAATGTACGTGAATCAGTGTCAAACAGCAGGAAATTTAATGTTTTTAAGCCATCATAACACATATGAGATGGTAGATGTGGTATGGGATTAAATACTCTCACAATCAATGGTTTCTGGGGGGGGGGGGAGGAGGGGGCAAAATGTTGCGTTGGCGAAGGTATGCGCTCTACTGAGTGCCCGTTCTTGTCACATCATTATAATATTTGTACCAAGTTTGATTTAAATACCTGAACCAAGATTCAAAATCTACACGAATAAAAGGCAATGTGTGCGTATGTGTGCGCGCGTCTGCGCATGCCCGCTCCGCCTGTGTGTGTATGTGTGTATGCCTGTGTGTGTCTGTCTGTGTGGGTCTGTCTGTCTGTCTGTGTGGGTCTGTCTGTCTGTCTGTGTGGGTCTGTCTGTCTGTCTGTGTGGGTCTGTCTGTCTGTCTGTGTGGGTCTGTCTGTCTGTCTGTGTGGGTCTGTCTGTCTGTCTGTGTGGGTCTGTCTGTCTGTCTGTGTGGGTCTGTCTGTCTGTCTGTGTGGGTCTGCCTGTCTGTCTGTGTGGGTCTGCCTGTCTGTCTGTGTGGGTCTGCCTGTCTGTCTGTGTGGGTCTGCCTGTCTGTCTGTGTGGGTCTGCCTGTCTGTCTGTGTGGGTCTGCCTGTCTGTCTGTGTGGGTCTGCCTGTCTGTCTGTGTGGGTCTGCCTGTCTGTCTGTGTGGGTCTGCCTGTCTGTCTGTGTGGGTCTGCCTGTCTGTCTGTGTGGGTCTGCCTGTCTGTCTGTGTGGGTCTGCCTGTCTGTCTGTGTGGGTCTGCCTGTCTGTCTGTGTGGGTCTGCCTGTCTGTCTGTGTGGGTCTGCCTGTCTGTCTGTGTGGGTCTGCCTGTCTGTCTGTGTGGGTCTGCCTGTCTGTCTGTGTGGGTCTGCCTGTCTGTCTGTGTGGGTCTGCCTGTCTGTCTGTGTGGGTCTGTCTGTCTGTCTGTGTGGGTCTGTCTGTCTGTCTGTGTGCGTCTGTCTGTCTGTGTCTGTCTGCGTGCGTCTGCGCCTGCGTGCGTCTGCGCCTGCGTGCGTCTGCGTCTGTGTATGTGTGCGTCTGTGTGTGTCTGTGTGTGTGTCCTCCATAACTCCAAAACCATGAAATCTGTCAGCCTGAAACTTTGCATGCCGACTAAGAACACCCCAAGGGAGTGCAAGAGTGAAAATTGGGTGTTTGGGTTAATTAAAACACCCCTTTTGAAGATAATTAATGGCCTTATTTAATTATATCCTTCATCAGGCGATCCTCGGCCACTTCGCTCTCGAGGTCTTAAGGTGTTTCCTGGGTAACCTCGCTGGAGTCTGAAGCTGCCATGTTTTCTCGCCTGCTCAACCATGTACTGACTTGGAACAGGCCGCAACGATTTCTTAACGATAAAGTTATTGTTTTCCCTTTCCTTTCTATATTATCGAATGCCTGTTCATCATAGCTACGAATCGCTGGGTACATCGCAATGCTCATAAACATCAGGAGACGTCAATGATCGTGGCTTGACATTTCGGGGTCTCCAGGAGGTATATGTTTAATGTTGAGCTAATCACGTGCCAAACTCGCCGTTTCTTAACAACCGTTTTGTTGGAGTGCTTGCTTGCTTTTAGCGCTCTACTCCTTGCTTTCGGTAAAGTATCCGTGCTCTCAAGGGACCATTGATTAGACAGACATACGCTTCCACCTGTGTTGGGCCTGGTGATGCTGTGCGTTTGGTGCTTCGGAAGATCTCAGCCGCTGAAAATGTGCAATTTTATTATCTTTTGTGCGATCTCCAAATATAATCCACCCCTCACTTCGACATCAATAATTATATAAAAAACAATGACGTCCATCCGACCATACGTTTGCCATGATCTGGTTGTGAAGGCAGAGAGCAGAGATCGACATTTTGTGTTATGGGCCTCGATATATTTTTCAATTGAATTTTTCTAATTTCCCACGAGAATTCCTCCTTCAAAGAACTCTGTTTAAAGGTAAAACTTGATGTTTATCGTTTTTATGTATTTTATGCATGTGTACATATATAAACTGAATTACCATAATGGAGTGTGCGTGTGCGTGTGCGTGCGTGTGTGTGTGTGTCAACACATGGGATTTCAGAATGTGGAATTGAGTCCTCCCAGGGTGAGCTCAAAATATCCACCTTCATTTCGGTAAGGGGTCACGATCCACGGATCAAGCTGTGAAGTTTTCTGTTTTCAAAGTTTTGTGCCGAGGGCTCTCTTCAGGATCGTTACTGAGCCCAGGACGGCTTCCAACTGTAGTTAACTTGAAGTAATATTCCCAGGGAAGTTTTTCAATATCTCTGTGAGGTTCTTCATCATCATTCCCATGAGGTTCTTCATCATCACTGGTTCAACTTTGGCATTCTTCAGCTTCCAGGATCTTTTCACTTCATGCTTGAGGTCTTGGTATTTGGTCATTTTCTTGATTTCTACAACGTTAGTCCAAAATCGACGGTATAAACACCTCAATCAGCAATGCCTTCTCTTTTTCTTTTGTACCAAAGTATGATATCTGGTCGCAATGCTTTGTTTTTGATGTTCACGCCCGATGGGATCCTAAGGTCATACGAGAGTAGTACTTCAATGTTTTCAGTGATTGCTTTTGGTTCATTTTCCCACAAAAATTCTGGAACTGGAATATCAAAGTTTTTGCAGATGTGCCAGCGGATTACTTGAGAAACTCAGTTATGTCATTGTGTGTACAGCTGTTCTGACACGTTTTTTTTTCTTTTTTCGTGTTCAGTTATTAAGCATCACACGTCATTCTCTTTGCTAACCGCACCTCCACCCCTCACCTGTCCGTTTTCTTCCTCCTCTCTCACTCTGTCCCCTCCTCATTCCACCCTCATAAAATGCAGCACTCTCCTCCCACACCTCTGTCTCTGCCTGTGTGCCTGTCTCTGTCTCTCTCTCTATACACACACACACACACACACACACACACACACACACACACACACACACACACACACACACACACACACACACACACACACACACCTCCCTCCCGCAGTGAATAGCAACGTTTGGTGAGGTGAAGCTCTCTCTCCCTCCTCTCTATCCCTCTCCCCTCCCCCACCCCCACCCCACACACTTTATTGACCCGTCAGCGAAGCGAAGGGTTGTATTTACTAGTATTAAAGAATTATGGCTGCCAGACCATGCGTCTGAACAGGTTGAAATTTAAAACACATGTTCCTCATGACAACAAGGTCATAATTGTGACATTTCACGTCGATTGATGAAGCAGATCAAAACAAATAATTTTTTTAAGATTTTTTTTTTCAATCAATTATGGCTGCCAGTCCATGTGACCTACCAATTATTATTTCGTGAACACATTTATATCCCCAAGGCTTGGGCACTGCATAAAAAAACCTAAAAGGGTACTGCTCTTTTCCATACAACCACAGCTGATGCTTACTGACGAAGCAGGTGGCAAATCTCATCTGAGTCTCTCTTAGCAAACACTCGTTGAACACAAAGTCTAACAAGCGATAGCCAAAGATTCTCTGAAGAGACCTGGTACAGAAGGAGTTAAATCTCCATCTCAGATCCCTGGTCAGAGTCCAAGTCTCACATCTGTAAAGCAAGACTGGAAGCACCAAGGACCTGAAGACTCAGACTTTTGTCCTCCTGCACAGGTACCGAATCTCTCCGTGACCACAGGTACCGAATACTGAATCTCTCTGTGACCTCAACATCCTCACCACAAATAGGTACTGGTCATTGAAAGCCTGGATCTTACTGTTGACCCAGGAAACCGGTAATTCCAGCAGCTCCAACTTCTCATTCAGCACCTCGAGGGCCCTTAAAAGGATATCCAGTCTCCACAAAGATGACTACATCATCTGTGAAATCAAGGTCAGAGATCTTAACACTCCCAAACGATGCATTGCAGCTTGATCTCTTTGACATCCTCCACAGACTCCAGTCTATACAAGTGCTGAAAAGTGTGGGGGCCGGTGCACACCCCTGACAAACTCCAGTAACAACTGGAAATAAGTCAGAGATGGAACCATCACATCTCACAGCACTCTCGGTACCAGAGTGCAGTTCAGACATCAGATTGATCAGTTTTGGTGGCACCCCACAAAGACGGAGAATCCTCCAGAGGGCACCCCGATTCCCTGAATCAAATGCTTTGCGTTCGGTGAGGACCTGAAGAACAAGGATACAGTGAATCATTGACCTCTTTGTTGTGAAGCCCGGCTGCTCTGGGTGCTGGTGCTCAAGCAGATGGTGGCGAACTCGATCAAGAATTATCCGAGCAAAAACCTTGCCCAGCACTGAGAGAAGCATCACCCCTCAGTTGTTGTTGCAGTCCTGGCGATCACCCTCACCTTCCAGAGAGAGACAAGGCCCCTCTTCCAGTCAGATGGGATGATGCCTGCGTTACAAACAGAGCACAAAACTGCATGCAATGTCACAAGCACAGCATTTCCACCAGCCTTGAGAAGTTCAGCATGGATGCCACAGATTCCAGGACTTTACCCCATTCCAACCAGATCACCGCAGCCTGTGTTTCCACAAACGAAGGTGGATCACAGTTGAATGGAGGGTCAGCAATTGGCAGAGTGACACCCTCGACATCTAACTCAACAGCTGGTGGATAAGCTAGGTACAGATACTCAAAGTAACCGGCCCAGTGGGCCTTCACTTCGGACTCCTCTGTCAAGAGCCCACCACCCTCCGCTCTAACTGCAGTGCACTGTGGGACGGGCTTGGAGGAACGCAATGCATTATTTCCCCTGTAAATATGACGAGGCTCACTGGACCACCTGAACAGCTCAGCTCTGCCATTAAGCCTGGCCCTGCAACTCTGTTGAATGGTATCCAGTGTTCCTTGAGAGACAAATTCCTTCTTTGCCCTACGGTGAGTTCCAAAACATCCACCGGCAACATCAAGGATGTTCGTCGTGAAGGCACCAACAACATCACTCCACAACTCTTCAGGATTCTCCAAAGCACCCAGACCCCCCAAATTTCCACTCAGCCTGTTCGCAAGTTCCTCAACTTCCCTCTCATCCTTGAACTTGCCAACATCCAACCGAGGCTGGGATGGTATCATTTCCTGGATTTAAGCTGCAACTTCAGAATTGCAACAAGTCTGTGCTGAGTATTGAGAAACAGAGCACTCCAGGAGACCTTGCAGTTCTGGATCATCCTCCAGCGACCATCAAAGAGCACATTGTCAATCTCGTTTAACACATCACCAGTGTTGAAATACCAAATCCAGCGATGAGTCTTTGGGCACTGAAACCATGAATCAGCCACCCTAAGTCAATGACTGAGTGCAAAATGAAGGAACTTAGTGCTATTCTGGTTCACAGTTCCAGACCCATGGGGATCAACACACGTCTCATAACCATCCATGTCAGTGCCAGTCGATGCAATGAAATTCCCCAAGACTAGGAGAGTATCTCACTTGAGGCACTGATCAACCACAGACTTGAGCACGACACAGAATGTCCTTCACAGTGAGATCACTTACCTGTCAGATCATATGCAGGGACCAGGGAAACGACACCGAAGGAGTGACAAATCCTTAGTCTCATAATGCGCTCGTTGATCAGTGTTACCTCAATTATCATGGGAGTCAGCTTGTTGGACACAGCTACAGCAACTCCTTGGGCATGGTAACCATCAGAGCGACCAGACCAATAGTTGGTGTAACCATCCGCCACGATCTCACCACTATTCCGGTCTCTGAACCTCAGTGAGTGTTGCAATACCGATGTCCAAACGCTTGAGCTCAGATGAAAAGAGAGAGAGGTGATCATCCTCTCTTGGGGATAGGACATTCCAGGCACCCACCCGAAGGGACCACCTCAGATTAACCCAAGGAGACCATCATCTGGTAGACGACACATCAGCACCACTCTGCCACGCACCACCGCAATCTGACCCAGGAAGTTTACCCCGTGCTTTACCTGTCATCAAAGAATGGGGATCCCGCAGACTTTGCCCTAATCCTGTCATACAGTGAGCTGCCCTGCAAAGGGCAGCAGCACAGGAGGTACTCCCACAGAGTGGGTTTTTAGTTTTCTTTGCGTTATTTAAATGTGTTTTGCGGAATTAAGCGTTTTATGGTGGCTGGAGTGTAAATCCCGCCGCCTACCTCCTTGAAAAAGTAACCCAATTGCAGGACGACGTCCGCAGACACATTTGGGCACTAGATATGGATGGCCGTTGGCTCACAAGGAGATCCTCCAGCCTTTGACAGGTTCTGTTTTTAATCCTGCTGGGTGTCCATATCCATATACCTTCCTCACTAGGAAACCTGGTGGGGGAGATGGGTTAGCCACCGACAACCAGACCATGAAACAGGTTAGTACAGGTTTACATGGTACCTGTGTCAAGTCACAGATCTAATCTGGCCTGGCCCTAGATGATCCTCAAAAATGTTCATACTGATTGGATAAAGCGCTTGATGTATGCAAATATGACGTCTTCACGAAGCCACCTATGACATCATCAATAACTGACACTTGTTTCCCATGGGGATTCCTTGACATGTGCCAAGTTTCAATATTTTCCATGGAGTGGTTTCGAAGACAGACTGCCAAAGGTTTTCCTTTTTCCAACATGGCTGCCACACAACTTGACCTATAATGTCATAATTATCATTAAAACATTCTGAACGAGTATTCGCATCTATGGTGAAAATTTTGTGGAAACCGGATAAGCGGTTGCAGAGAAAACAGAGAAAATTAGCATGGACGGTTGTACGTACGTACGGACCACCTGCAAACATACCTCTGGCGACTTCGTCAGCAGAGGCATAAAAACAGAGAAGTAAATTTGGCTCTATTATTTTGGAAATATATTAAATCGCATACGAGTGATCAATGAAGATGTGGCTCAGGACTCAATAAACACTCCCCCAACCATCCCCAATCTTCCTTTTAAAATGTACATTTGAAACAGTAATCTTTGGAGGTCTTTCAAGGTTTGTAATGACATAGAAGACACAAATCAAAGTGACAAAGGTGAGGCAGGTGTGACTGGGTGGGGTCACATGAAGAGCTGGAAAGGGTAAAAGAACGTGATGACCGTTCCTGCTCATCTTGGCTGTATTATCTCTGATACAAATGTTTCAACCAAAAAGGTAATCGCAAAATGCAACCAATTAGCCCGAGGTGCTAATTAAAAGTATAAGGGTGCTAACCGAGTGTACAGTATACTGATTACAAGGACAAGGCAATGCATCCCACCCCATGGCACTCTGCACAACCCCCCACACTCCCCACCCCACCCATTGCCATTCTGTTGCTGTCAAATACAAAAACAACAAAATGCACAAAACTCCACAATATTTACATCAAAGTCATAAGTATATTACAAGCAATGCAAATAACTCTGGACGATGTATTTGACACATCATTCAATGAAACTTTTCCTGTAAGCTATTCAACAGGGTATATGCATTCCACTGGAAAGGCAATTGTGTGGTTATCGAGTAATACGATTTTCAAAAGTGAAAAATCTATCACAATCTCTCTATCAGATTTGAGCACAAATATATGAGACAAAAAGAGACCGTATACAAAAATAGAAGACTCGTGGTCCTGTTGCTTACCTGGCTGGTCACCAAAAAGTAGAGTGACAGATGGATCAGAGTGAAATAAGAGCTGGATTTAGAATAACGATTTTAGGTCAGGTGGTATTGACATGATGTTCACAGTCATGCAACTGCCTGCTGTCTATGAGCCTTAGTGTTAAAGATATTGGCCCACTTTTGATATGATGATGATGTGTCAAAATTAGCCCTATTTGATAAGGTGCAGCCTCAAGGTGTCTTTAATTAATATTTTTTAGATATTGCCCACTTTCTGGATTATGACATCATTGGTGGCCAGATGGTGTTTCAGCTTCATTTAATCAAACATTCCTCGAGGTAGTCGTCTGTCATATCTTTTAAGTTTCACATCGATTAGTTAAGCGGTTTCAGAATAGGATTTTTATAAAGGTTTTCTTATGATCCAATATGGCTGCCATACTACGTGACTGATGTGATTATGAACAAATAATTATCTTTCCCATGGGAAGTCGATCACAAATGTAAAGTTTCACATCAATCAGTTGAGCGGTTTGAGAGAAGAAGATTGTTGAAGGTTTTCCTGTAATCTAAAATGGTGCCCAAATTATATCGAGTTCAAGCACTTTTGGGATCTTTAAACCTGACGATGAGCTAATTATAGGTAGAGGGGGGGGGGGATGCAAACTTGAGTTGCACCACACCAAAGATCATTTTAACAAAGTTTGATCACAATCCCCTCAGCAGTTTGAGAAGAAGTTGCAAGTGTTTACAGACGGACGGATGGACAGACTACTCGCCATCCCTATGTTCCAGGTATGGAACTATGTTCCAGGTGAGCTTAAAAACAAAAAACAAAAATAAAACAATTGAACAGACCTGAATCTAGCTGATTTTTTGTCCACCTATGAAAAGGGAAAAGGAATCAAGCTAGAACAACCCACATGGATATCTATATTCTCCTAAAATGTATTTCAAATCTAGGAATAAAAAGGAAAACTTCATTCCAAATGACAAGTAGGGGGTTTGGGGGAGTGAGGGGGGTGGTGGTGGTGGTGGGGGTTTCGTCATGGTTGAAGCTATATTTTGTAATCGCTTTACCTAGCATTCCACATAATAGATCAAACCTACCAACCTCTGTCATTCAGCTCTTACAAAGGCTTTACATAATGTCTGTGCTACAGTATTACACACATATAGTATAGCTTTACCAACGATGCTCAGTGAAATTCCCAGATCAGCAACCCAAACACTGTCTTTGGCAGGTTAAAAACCATGCAGGTCTACTTGTTAGGGAATTTTAGAAAATTGTATTGACCATCTGTGAAAAAATTGCTCACCAAAAAATTTCTTCACTAACGTATTCATATAGGTGTCTACTAACACCTATCAATTAGTGAAAACCCAAATCCTTGTGGAAAATTCTGGGGAGCCAATCAAAGTTCGGGTGCTCAGAGGACCTGCGCGAAAAAAAAAAAAAATCGGAAAAATTAACTTTTGCCAATATTGACTTGTGGGATGTCTAACTAGGGGTTTTTTGGGGTGCTAAATTGATTCCAACCATTAGATTTGAGGAAAAATTAATCCCTGGCCGTAAAATATTGATATGATACATTTTTAGATATCTCAGACTGTGTTTTGCGGTAATTTGGCTCAATTGATTGAGATTGTTCAAATTGTGCTGAAACCAGCATACAACATTTTTGAAACCACTGCTATATTGTTGGTTATACTTGTGCTCATGCTCAGTAGAATTCTCTGTGTTAGCTGACGTTAGCTAAGAGCTTTTAGCTATAAATTGTGTACCGGACTCAATAGAAGTTGAATATATTCAACGTAGAGTGGACCTCTTAATGTTAAAGTGGTCTTAATGTTAAAACGTAGAGTTTTAACAACAACGTAGAGTGGTCTTAATGTTAAAACACATCACTGTATGTGTGTTCTGTCTGTTTTGTGTCAAAATTTCATGTCCTGTCTGTTGTTTACAAAAAAAAGTCTTATTTTTTTAGGACAGTATGGACAAGGATGTGACTGAACCTGGCTTGAGGTGTTTCATCTGTGGTGGTTCCGGGATCGAAAAGCATACGCTCTCAAAAGTCTCCAATAAAGGCCACCCATGGAGCTTAAACATTCTGAGCTTGTAGGCGATGCGGCGTTGATCGGGAGACTAAATGAGGACTGGAACAACAGAGAAGACAGCACGTTGAGATACCATGTGGATTGTAAAACAGAGTTGTACAGTCGTGCGAGAAGTATATCCACTGCAACTGAAACAGCTAATCGTAAGTTTTTTTATTCATCATTCAAAGGAAGTAGCATTACAAATAAAAACGACAATAATAATCTCAAATTTGCTTTTTAAACAATAATTTTATTTCCATAGAACAAGATGAGAGGGCCGATGTTCAGACAGGACGAAAAAACGCCGGATATCATCTGGGCAAAGTACCTCACCTGGCTCCAGCTCTACTTCCCAAACACCATCAGCGCATCTTATCTTCCGTGATGTTTGCATACTCTGTGATGAAGGCATCAACGTTGGAACATTGGAACGAAACCCTGGTAAGTTGCACGTTTACTGAGTCCTGCACAAGTTCAAATGTATATTTTTCAATTTTTTTTCTCTTCACTCTACCACTCAAAGTCAAATACTTTAATCATGCATATATGTGGCATCATCCAGGCAGAGCCCGGAAGTTGTATCGTGCGCCTGACAATCGCTACCAGGACAGACTGAAAAGGAATTTGATGGAGACAGCTTTGAAACGAGGAGATGCCTGGGGACGTGAGGTTGCCGGTCGTCTGTCTGGGATCATAGACTTGGTAGCAGAAGAGGCGCTTTATCATCTTCGGTGCAGGACCCTATTCGAGCACTCGTTTACAAACCCCGAGGTAATTATAATAGCAATGCACTTATGAAATGAAAATTAAAATGATAAGTTCGGCTTAATTTAAAATGATATTTTTGTCTTCAGGTCGGACGGCCGATTGATGAAGAGAGACAGTTGCTGTTTGAGAAACTGTGCTTATGGATAGATGAAGGAGTGGAGCACGGTATTACAACTCTTGCAGAGATCCACAGGAAGATGGAAGAGCTTGACCCCAGCAAGGACAAAAGTCTGACACACAGTCCACGGTATCTGAGAATAGAGCTTCAGGAACAGTATGAGGAGTCTCTCTACTTCACATCAGATGAGAGAAGAACAGATATTGTGTGTCTGAGAGACATGACAAACGCAATCCTTCGAGACTACCGTCAGCAGGTCCTCAACCCCTCACAAACGCTGGACGATGCTGAACTGAAAGAACTCACCATTTCAACTGCCATCAACCTGATCTGCGGAGACTTGGCAAGAGTCCCACTTGACCAGAAGCAGTACCCTTCGGTGGAGAGCATGACCAATACACAGAACCAGCTTACTCTGATTCCCAACAGCCTACAGAAGCTACTGAAACCAATCGTGAAATCAGATGAAAAGGTAGCAGTCTGGGGCCGGAACCTACTGAAAGCCTATCGCCCTCGATCAGGAGTGATGCCCTCTCAACTCGGACTCACGATACAACTTGACCACATGTTTGGATCCAAGTGGTTGATTGACCGTTGTCATCACTTAGGATACTCTGAGTCATATGCTGAGCTCCATCGCTACAAGTATTGTTACTTGAACGTGAAAAACGGACTTGGGAGCATTGATCAGGATATCATGGTCACAGAAAAAGATGAAGCAGCAGCCGTAGAGATTGAGGAAGCAGAAGTCGATGCTGTCCTATCTCCAGAACAGGCAGAAGAGCAAGAGGAGAATAGTGATGAGATGGATGAGGGTTTTGCCATCTTCGTTCCAGAAGAAAGCACAGTTCAACAATGTGTTGGTGATAATATAGATCTGAACATTGTGTCACTAAACAGCAACACAGCATTCCATGCTATGGGCGTCATCTTCGTGACATCTCCGGCCCCTGCGAAGAGATAAGAAGAGCTTCTTGCAACTATTCCAAGAAGGCAGATAACTGTTGAGGAGAAGGCAGCAACCCTCAAAGCAGCAGAGGTGAAGATTCTATCCTTTGTTCCAAAAAATAAAGTAGGATTGGCAGACGTTAAGTTTGTTCCTGTTGCAGATCTTCATGTAGACCCTCCAGCCTTGCAGCCAGGGGACATCGCTTGGATGGCAGGGACTATGGATGGCAACTCACTGAGCAAGGATATGCACCAGTCCCTTCTACAGACCCCATTGCACCAGACTACCTCCTGACATTTGCCAGCTGCAACTGTGCGGGGGACTGCAGCTCACTCAGGTGCTGCTGTAAAAAAGCAAGGAGTCAAGTGTATTTCTGCTTGCGGCATCTGTCATGGTAACTCTTGCTGAACATAAACCAGCTGGATGACAAGATGAGTGAGAAAGATACTGGGGAGTTTGATGAATAAGGTTGTAAAAGCTGACGAAGCAACATTTCCATTGAGCACAGTTCTGTTAAAAATGTCAATAAAATACATTTTATATGATCAAGGAGTGTTTTTTGTTCTCAAAAATAATGGTTGGAATCAATTCAGCACCCCAAAAACCCCGAGTTAGACATCGTACAAGTCAATATTGGCAAAAGTTAATTTTCTGATTTTTTTCGCGCAGGCCCTCTGAACACCCGAACTTTGATTGCCTCCCCAGAATTTTCCACAAGGATTTGGGTTTGCACTAATTGATAGGTGTTAGTAGACACCTAGATGATACGTTAGTGATGAAATTTTTTGGTAAGCAATTTTTTCACAGATGGTCAATACAATTTGCTAAAATTCCCTAACTATACAACAATGTACACCATCAAAAGGCTGATAGGATTAATTCAACAGTCATGTTCTCGCCTTTGAGTTAGCTTGTCTTGAGTTTATTCCAGGTCTAATTATCAAAATGTACCTTCTGGTGGTTCAGAAGCAGCAGGTTGCATGAATGAGTACACATCCTTTTAAGGGTATATTAAGCTTCCTGTTCCCTGTCTTAGCACCAGATATTAAAGATCTCATGATAGCATATGAAAATGGTTGGTCGTTTTGTGTGCTGGCAACAGGGTCAGATTCAAAATTCCTGCCTTGAGCCACATGGGACACTGCATCAGTTGAACCCTCAGGAGTTATGCAAACCAGCAGCCAGGTGGTGTATACACACAAATTAACATCCTCAAAGTTATTGAGAACACAAAGCAAAAGGAAGTTTCCATTGGTGTGCCGTTTGCATCACAAAACCCGAAATGAACAAAGATTATCAAAAACTCATCCAATTAAATTAAATACAAAGAGGGAAACTTTCAGAACCAGGACAATATTTTTTTTTGTCATATAGAAATCATAACTGTCGCAAACCTTGGGCTTGTAAGGCTGTGCTGCTTTTAGGAAGTGGTTGTGGCGCATTTGAGAGTCATGCTCTGCCAGACTGGTTCCAAAAAGAGGATGCCTTTGGTTGAACAGTTGGGACGTGCTTGTGTGCAGCGTAGAAGAATTACTCGCCTTGGCATATTTCTGCAGCAAAGATTCAGTTGAAGCCTCTCCTTTTTCATGATCACAAATTGCATTAGACTTCATCATAAAACATCCAAACAATTAAACCCCTCAGCAGAGAGATTACACAACTTGTATCCTCTGCCAATTTAAGGCCTCATTCCTCCACAATCAAGTATGTGATACATACCCTTTGTTGGCCGAAGGCATTTTGGTAGAACATACGAAAACGTTTCCTTGTGTAAGTGCAGCGGTAAGCGCCACCCATCAGTGACTCGATCACGAGACCCACATCAATAAGTGTGATCTTGTAGTCAGGAGGCAGATTGCTCTGTGGAATGGGAGTTTGAGCAACCAGCAATTAATATACATACAATTGCAGAACTTCAACAAGCAGAAACAAATGAGTGATCAAACATAAGCTTCACTAGAAACAAAGGACAGACTTTAGCACTTATGAGCCCTGGCTATTTTCTTACTTTTCCTGAGTTTTTCGCCTCAGTACATGCTCTCAATCAAACCCCACAAACTCCTGTTTACACGTGGTGCACTGTGCCCATAAAGAGAGTGGACCCTCATATCTTGCCAGGTGTCTAGGTTCTGATGAAACAGCTCGCTTCAAAATATTGTATTTTTGTGGTCATTTTTGGCTTGCAAATAAGATCTGAGAATATGAAAATATGAGTAGAATAGGAAACTAATTTGGTTCAAGAAGGCAGGAGAATGCTGTGCAGATGGAGAGGCATATAGTTTCCACTCTGCATGAATATTAAAGTAAGCACTGCATTAGAACTTTAAAATACTTTTGGAACCACGATTCGTGGATTCGCTATTTGCAGACCCTGTGCATTTGCGGGTCATAAAGTGTGACTTGCTTCAACATCCGCGCTTCGTATATTTGCGTTTTATATATTTTTTATTTTTACACTTCAGGATTGGTCTCCTATATCCACCTGGGAAATTGGAAATCAACCAACATCACAGAATTACATAAAAAGGTGCAAAAACATATCCCCTCAACTAAAGTCCAAATGGCTTACTGTACTTCCAATCATCAGCAAAGTCATGGAATCCATAATCACAGTTCAGTTGACATAAAATCATTCCTTTTCTCCAACAGCCTCATCTTAGATCATCAATTCAGATTCAGACCTGGTCACTCGACCTTGGGCATGCTGCTTCTACTCTCCCAACAATGGTAGAGGCCCTCAATATCAGACACAAGATCAGGGCCGTCTCTGGACATATCTCGACCTTTTGATACAATCTGGTATCCTGCCTTGCTCTCCAAACTGTTTGCCTGTGGAATCCAAGGCCAACTCCGCTCTTGGATTGCTGACTTCATCCACTCTTGTACACAATGTGTGGCTCTCAATGGAACCCTTCCATCTCCTCTTCCTGTCACAGCTAGAGTACCCCAATGCAGTGTTCTCGGCCCCATAATATTCCTAAACTTCATCAATGATCTCAATGAGTCTGGAAAATCCTCTTTATCTCTTTGCTGATGACTCCACACTCTGCCATGAAATCTTCCATCCTTCTGATAGACAAGCAGCAGCCTCTTCCCTCTTTTCATACCTTGAAAAAAAAAATCACAAGATGGACAATTAATTGGAACATGTCTTTCAATCCTGACATCTCACATTCTCACAATCTCTCTCTGAAAGGACCGTATGGCAAACCCCCTATTGACTTTCTTAACAATCCTCTTGAGGATGTTGTCATTCAAACTCCTGGATCTCACCATCAGCCATGTTCATTCTTGGGCAAACCACATTCAAAAGTTGGCCTCCAAAGCCAATTGCCAACTGGGCATTCTCCGTCATACAAATTGGCACACCTGACCTCCGATTTATCTACAAGGCTTTCATCCGCAGCTTGATGGAGTACTACTCTCTCATCTGGGTTGGCTTCCCTGCCTCACATCTTATTCAGCTTGACACAGTGGAAACCAAGGCATTTAAGATCATGACAATCTCCCATGCTGAAGCTGAGTCTCTGGGTCTATCACTTTGCCATCGTAGATGGGTCGGTGGTCTCTCCATCTTCTCCAGCCTCCTTTCTAGTCTTGCATCCTCAGCTCTTTCCGTGCTTCGTCCTGCCCCCCCCCCCCCCCAGATTTCTGCAGGGCACACATGGTCCACCATCAACTTCCTTCTGGTAGAACTACCTAAATTCAGAATCACTGCTCACCTACACTCATTTGTTCCTCTTTTTCCCCGCCTGTGGAATCAACTTCCACATCCTCTTCGATCTCATTCTTCCCTCCAGATCTTCAAAACAGCTGATCACCACCATCTGAGATAGTCCCGATTCCAAAACCATGATCTCTTCTCCCCTCGTTCACCCCACTAAAATCCCTACTCCTTCCAATTTTCCAGTTTTCCCTCCTGTGTCCATCTTGTCCATCCTATTTTTGTCTGTTACATCCTGATCCGTTCAGTGTACTAGCTATCTTTTCCACAAGCCTCGATTATGCATCCAAAAAAAGAAAACCTCAACATCATGGACCCTCAGATGGCAAATCATCACACCATCCATTTTGCTTCTTACACTAAGTGTAATTATCCACTCTCACGATTTTACTCAAAAGTAGAGTTTATTTTTAAAACAACTTATTTACCCAGAAAACAATACCCTTCTCGACTCCAATTATTCTGAATGACCAAACGTGGATAATGACCCTGAACAAACACTTCAATTTTGTACTACCATTGTTTTGAGAAGCTGGCAAGAATCTCAATGACCTTATATTGGGAAAAAAAAAAAGATTTCCTTCATAACTGGTAGATGCTGTTGGTAAAGGTGCTGTCACACCTTAACGATTTAGCCAGCAATGGCAACGTATAAAATGGATGTATAACGTTGGCGTACGCTGAAATTTTGATGCTTTTTTAAAGTTTTGGTCGAATTCATAACGTGTTGGTCGTATGCATAACATATTAGTAACGGGCACAGAACGTTTCGTTGTCTTATAGATAACTTGTACCAACGAATGCTTAGCCTGTTGTCGGCGTTCACAACCTATGCCCAACGATAGTTCAACTTAGGCATAGCGCGCTGCACGTATCGCCGACGAACTCATGGCGTAGCCTATTAAAAAGCTGCCGCACGCCGATTTAAATCATAACCGCCTGGAAATTGAAAGTGTCAACCACGTAGTCACACCTTGACGATTTAGCCAGCGTATGCCGACCTATGAAAAATTTGCCAAACCAAACTGGCACGCGTCGAATACGGTATGGGTAAGTTGTGTATACGTCAAGAGCACACTGAAAAACGATGAAGTATGCTGTCATATTTCGTGGTACGTCTTGTACATCGTGAAATTTCAAGCATGCTGAAAATTTTACGAAGTACTCACCGTATGGCTCACACATTCCGCTACGCTGGGAATAAGTTGTAGGCACGATATGCGATCGTTGGCACACGTCGACACAAGTTCCTTGAAAGTTACTCATAAGTCGAAACACGTCGAGGTAATGTTGAGCAGACCCGAAACTTATTATCTTGGTCAAGGCACATTTTCTTTTTTTTGTCCTTGGCTCCGTGAAGGCACATGACGAAATATCTGAAGTTGTTATTGTTGTTGTTTTTTATTATTGTTTTTTTAGTCTATCACGAATTTTAAAATATATTCGGACATTTGCTTTTAAGTTTCGACGTTGACGTGACAATATCCTCAAACAGAAAATATTCACAGAGGAGGAACTAAGAATAAGACATGAGCAAACTGAAGAGGCAATCGGACGTGACGTAACGGCATGTGACGAAATATAGGAAATTATTGTGGTTTTTTTTTTTTTTTTTGAAACGCTGCCAATACGCCATTATATGGTAGCTGTAAATTAGGAACACGTTCAGTAAGTTCTGTGTTCGTCCGGAAGACGTCAATCAAATACGTTTACATACGTCAATATGCATTGGAGGTACGTTACACATAGGTTCAAAGCACGTTACTCATATGTTAGAAATAAGTTTTGGGTACGCGAAGCATTACCTCAACGTGTTTCGACTTATGAGTAAGTTACAAGTAATGTGCCTCGACATGTGTAAACGATCGCATAACGTGCCTCGAAGTGTGTCAACGTTCGTGTAACGTGCCTACAACACGTTACTCATAGGTTATAAATAAGTTTCGGGTATGCAAATCATTACCTCGACGTGTTTCGACTTATGAGTAACTTTAAGTAACGTGTGTCGACATGTGTTAACGATCGCATAACGTGCCTTCAACTTATGGCCAGCGTAGCGGAATGTGTGAGTCATACGATGGCATATGTCGTAAAATTTCAAGCATGCTAAAATTTGAGGACAACCGCAAAGTACAACGATGAAAGCCAGAATACTACGACGTATGGCAGTGTTTTTCAACGTGCTCTTAACGTATACAAAACTTACCCATAACGTATTCGACGTGTGCCAGCGTTTTAGACAATTTTTTCATAAGTCAGCATATGCTGGCTAAATCGTCAAGGTGCGACAGCGCCTTAATATAAGAAAGGATCCTGTTATAAATAATATCTTAACGAAACCGGTCCTGCAGTTGGAATGCTTGCATTAAAAGTAAATGATGAGAAAGATCGGATTAATAACTTGATGAAGAATATACAATTTAAGAATTGCAGAAAGGGAGGGAAAACAAATAAATAAATAAAAAGAGACAAGGGAAAGAAGTAAAAGATTGCAAAACTGGAAAAACAATAATGCACACTTGTACAACGTGTGGCTGAAAAAGGTCGAAACAAGTAAGGCCCACCTTCTTCACATCCCGTACAAGATAATAAATAGAGGGATTTGTTGGTCCGTGCTTCTGCAAAAGTCACAAATTGAACAGTTGAGGATGAATCTATAAAACAAACAAACTGCAAAGCATTTATTCACATCTGCCATGATGGATAAATGGACACAACTGCAGATGTGCAACCAAATATATGAGGTCTGGGCGATAATCGCGATGGGACAATTAACGCACTTTCCAGTTGCTATTGCGATAACGATAATGGTATATTGGCTGTGTTTAGCGTTTAGTGTGTTTAGTTTATCTCAAAAGATACACTGTAACCGTATTAAATGCAGTGCTATGAAATAAATCAGGTGATAGAATATGTAATGCATATTCTCCAAGATTTAATTTGAATGGTATGCTATTAAGCAATAAACATCAAAACAAACAACCAACTACTCAAGGTGCCAAAACTTATTTTGGTGTCGAATTTGGCGATCCGTTTGACTGCGCTTTGTCTGTGCATGAAGTTAAGCACTCAAGGCAACATCATGTCAAAGATCGAGAAAATGAACGTCTTCAGTGTGTGGAGTTTAGGCACTGAGGATAAGGACAAGCAGGTCATGTCGTTCTTCTCTCTTCTCACTGGTCCCGTAGGTTCTCTTCTCACTGTTCTAACCATTATCGCTAATTACCTCCACCACTGAAGGTGGATGAAGGTTATGTCTTCACCCCTGTCTGTCTGTTTGTTTGTTTGTTCTTGAACAGCAGATCTCAAAAAGTTGTGGACGGATTAGGACAAAATTTGGTGGTGGCTTCAGTATATGACACAGACAAAATTATTAAATTTTGGTGAAGATCCAAACCCGGATTTGGATCCGATAAATTGTTTGTTTGTTTTTTCACCATTGAGAGAAAGGGCCAATAACGACACATAGGATATCTCAAAAAGTTGTGGACAGATTCGGACGAAACTTGGTGGGCAGGTTAGGTATGTATTTTGGTGAAGGTGAAGATCATTATGAACATGTATTTTGGTGAAGGAAGAATCGATTCCATTTTGGTGAAGATCTGAATACGCATCCGAGAATTTTTTTAAGGGATTCTTCACCATTGAGTGATGGGGGTAAAATGATATATAGCACGATATCTGAAAAAGTTATGGACACATTCGGACAAAACTTGGTGGATGAGTTGGTTAGCTGACAAAAACAAGCTGATTAAATTTTAGTTCAGGTCTGAATCCAGAACTGGCCTATCAGTGGAATACAAAATGTAAACTAATCAGCCTGGAGGAAGTATGCACTCTACCGAGTGGCCGTTCTAGTTATATTATCGCGACAATCAGGCCCATTATTGTGAAGTAGGTTTTTCCATTATCGCGCAGGCCTAATATATGAATATATATATATATATATATATATATATATATATATATATATATATGTTAAAGTATATATAATATTTTGAGGAAGACTTATAATAACCCACTCAGATCAGTGGACATGCCAGACCTTGGGGGCTTTGACCACCCACCAGAGCCAGGAGTTACTTTTGACCTCTTGGATTTTCGGTGGCAGGAAATCCAAGAGGTTGTGTGGAAAGCTGGAAGAGTGCCCCTGGTCTGAATGGGATTTCGTACAAGGTGTATAAGGAGTGTCCAAGGCTATTACGAGTATTGTGGTCGCTGCTCAGAGTTGTTTGGAGGAAACAGCTGATACCAGAATGTTGGTGTTTTGCAAATGGGATTTATATCCCCAAATAAGATGAGTCGAAGGAGATACAAGTGTGCCAGGCTTTCTGCGATGTCTCGAGTATGTGGAGATGATTTGGGACACTATCCGATATGCAAGGCAAGAGAAAAAGGATCTTTACGTTATATGGCTGGACCTGGCAAATGCATATGGCTCAGTGCAGCGTCAACTATTTGCCAAAGCATTGGATATTTTCTGGGTCCCCAACAAGGTGAGGGAGGTGATTGTCCAATAATACAATGGCTTTCTTATGCGTTTTTCTACACCGAAGTACACAACCAAGTGGCAGGCACTTGAAGTCGGGCATACCAATGGGGAGTGTGATTTCACCGTTGCTGTTTGTTATGGCTATGGAAGTAATTATTCGTGGGACAAAAAGAGTATCAACTGGTGTAGTTCGAGGTGGGGAGAAACCACAGCCACCAATAAAGGCCTTTATGGATGGCATCACCATTCTGTCTCCTGAGTTGGAAGCAGCTAAAATGTTGTTGAAGCAACGAGAAGAGCTCATTAAATGTAGCTGGATGGAATTTAAGCCAAAGAAGAGCAGGAGTCTTTCTATAAAGAAATGTAAAGTGAAAGAGCTTCATTTTGTCATGGCTGGGGATAGAATCCCTACATTGAATGAACAGCCAGTTAAGAGTCTTGGCAGATGGTATGCACAACCGTTAACAGATAGGCATCAAGGAATCCAGGTGTAGAAGGAACTTGTGCAGGGTCTTTCTACAATTGATGGTTGTAGCTTGCCAGGGAGGTATAAGATATGGTGCTACCAATTTGGGTTGTTGCCTCATTTCTAGATATAGGAGATTACTCGAACAGGAGTGGAGAGGATGGAGAAGATGGTCAATTCATACATGCGGAAATGGTTGAGTTTGCCAAAAATGTTAGCAAGTTTGGTGTTATACATCAGAAGTTCAAAGATAAAGTTTCCATTTAAGTCACTAGCTGAAGAATATAAGATTGGGAAAACCAGATTCCAAATGATGCTTCGAGATTCAAAAGACCCAGTGATCAGTGAACTGGAGCCAAAGATAAGAACGGGAACTAAGTGCGATGTTCAGATGGTTGAAGATGCGGAGAGTAGGATGCAAATGAAGGAAATCATCGGGGCAGTGCAGAAAGACAGGTAAGGATTTGGTTGGAAAGAACAGAAACGGTGGCCACAAGTGAGTGCAGGTGGGGGACGAGAGATGGTTATCGAAGAGATTTAAATGTATGGAAGAGGAGAGAAGAACGGTTCAAGCTATAAGTCAACCTCAGCAAGGAGCATGGACAGCATGGGAGATGGTTGTGCAGAAGGTTAGCTGGGCATTGCCGTGCAAGATGGAGCCACAGCGACTAATCTTTGCACTTCTATCAATGTGTGACCAGATGCCAACTGCGGTGAATCTGGCAAAATGGAAATTGGCTGAGTCAGTAGAATGTACCAAGTGTGGTAGAAGAGAGACATTAGAGCATGTACTGTCTGGTTACCCGAAATCTCTAGCCAGGTATACTTGGTGACATAACTAGGTTTTGCGAGTGATTGTCGAGGTTACGAAAAGGCTTTGTGATGAGGCAAACAAATCAGACAGACATAAAAGAGAAGACCATTATCACGTTCATAAAGGAGGGTGAGAAAGTAAGGTAAAGCAACATCAAAGGAGCAGCATGCATTTTGAAGCCAGGGGTGGGCTGGCAGATCGACACAGATTTGGACAGAGCACTGAGGTTCCCATCTCATATTGCAGTCATCCAACAAAGACCTGATTTAATTATTTGATCTGATGTGGTAAAAAGGGTTATTATCATGAAGCTGACAGTACCATTGGAAGGAAATATGAAATGGGCATATGAAAGAAAGTTGTGTTGGTATGAAGTGGTGAGAGAAGCGTGTGATGACCGTGGGTGGATGTGTGATGTGCTACCAGTGTAAGTGGGTTGTAAGGGTTTTGTGGCAAAGTCTATGCTGAAGTTCCTCAAGATTATTGGAGCGTCATCTAAGCAAGTCAACAATACTGTGACGCAATTACAGGAGGCAGCAGTGATAGCATCATTGTGGATTTGGAGGCAGAGGCGAGTGCAGTGATTCCATTCATATGTTAAGGCAAGTCTGTGGGGATCTATATCTGGTCAATGATATCTGGTGATGAGCATGTGGGCTGATGTCGCTTGTTGGTACGTGTGCTGCACTGCTGGGGCCGCCCATGAGGAGCTGTACTGGAGTAGGCCCCAAAACAGTGATGATGCATGGGTTCCAGCTGAGGGGAGCAACATCGAGCAGTGTCCTGGCACTGTATATTCTGTTATAATATATATATATATATATATATATATATATATATATATATATATATATATATACATATATATATATATATATATATATATATATATATATATATGTTTGTGCGTATGTATGTATGTATGTATGTATGTATGTATGTATGTATATCTATCTATAATTCCAGCAATCTGTGTGTGTGTGTCTGTCTGTCTGTATGTCTGTCTGTGTGTGTGTCTGTGACCACCGTTTCTCGACAACCACTGGTCTAATCTAATTGAAACTTGCCAGGAATATTGCTGGGGCCCTGTGGATGTACCTTTTTAAGGTTTGATATTAATCGGACAAGCAGTTCCCAAGTTATAATCGGACAAGCAGTTCCCAAGTTACGGCCATTTATTTGCCAACCAGACAGGACACGGTGCTATGACGTCACAATCCTTCTTCCTCTTATTTTTTTTTGCACGTTCGGCCACACACCTACGGGCACGCACTCGTGTATGTAAATGTATATATATATATATATATATATATATATATATATATATATATATATATATATATATATAATATTATGTATGTGTGTACATGTATATGTGTGTACACACACACACACACACACACACACACACACACACACACACACACACACACACACACACACACACACACACACACACACACACAGTATTTTTGGCCTATATGTGGAGTGGAAGTCGAATTGGTTAATTTCCCATTTTTCTTTCCTTCATTTATAAATAAGTGGATTTGGAGGATAAGGCGAAGCAAAATCAACTATGGTAGTTAGAAAAACTGCCAGTTAGAACAAGAGGCGTAAATTCTTCTCTGACACTCACAAAGATTTCTCGATTCCAGATTTATCACGTGACTCACCCGAAAGCCCAATCATGGTGAGGTGAGCACAGTATCACTCCAGGCTTACCTCCCCTTTGCCTTCCCAAACCACAAATGTTTCAAGCAGTTCATCCAAGAAATGAAGGCATACCTCCCTCCCTGTAACCCCTCCATGACACAGCTGCACCTCTCCTGCCCCGACAAGTCATCTCGGCCCCACATTTTGGTGAGTTCCCCTGTAACTGTTCATTTAGTTGTCCATTTGTCTATTTAATTTGTTTTCTTTCAAGGTCCCCTGACATGCAAAAGTACTGAAATTTCATTTATATATGTCCTATCGGAGTTTTTCATCGTGATTTCAGATCTGACAATGTTTTTTCACAATACTCATTCTGCAAAATGTAAAATTAAAAAAACAAACCTCTTCGGGAATGCCCCTAAAAATTCTCCTGAAAGGGGCGTAACCCACATGACGTCAACTACAGGATTACAAAGGCTGCACGTTAATTACTCGGGTTGGTGGTCTATGTGATTCTATTGGCTTCTTGCGTGTTTCCACATTTGATTGGTCCACTCAATCGCTTCGTTCATTTCTGCTTTAAAAAAATCGAACATTTGGTTTTTAATAATGTATGACATGGACTTTGATTTGTCTGGTAATGACAGTGAGTGTGAGAGAAATGAAGGATTTTGGTCTGAGTCACATGGAGAATTGTCGGATATCGTAGTCGTGGGAGGTGAAGTTCAGGCAGCTGGAAATGAAATACGGCCTTAGCAGTTCGAGCCCGAAGCAGGACAAGCAGAGGAAAATGGCGATGAAATTCCCGGCGTTCATTATGATCGGGAGGATATCGAAGGAAGACTTGGCAATAACAACTGGTTAGACTAAATCCTATTCGTAATTCAATAATGTAAATTCGACTTGCATACTGCTCGATATCAGAAATATTTTAGTGAGGTGACGTGACCAACGCAGCGCAGCGGACATGGTTCTCCACGGCGAATAAATCGCAAGCAAGGCTGGCGCATGTCATCGGCCGTATCTCTCCGCGCATAAAACTAGGCAATCTCGCTGTCCGGATACGATGAGAACTTGTGTGCAGAACACACCTTGTGACACAATTGTCTCGAGTAGTCTGATAAATCTGACGTTCTGTTGCATTTTTATTTATTTTATTCCTACTGTTGTCATGTAGCGCCAGTAGAAAACAATAAGCCTGGTGTTGGCTTAGTGGTGAGGGTGGCGGCTTGGGATCCTCAGGTCCTGAGTTCAAGCCTCGTTGGACGCTGAATTAAAATACACCAGGAGGTTGACTCAGCCTGTCATCCTTCCGAGGTCGGCAAAATGAGCACCAGTGTACTGGTAAGGGGGACACTGCATCAGCGGCATAGCCGCGTCCCAACCAATGATGCAACCAGCAGCCACAGGCTGCACTCAATAGAGAGAGAGAGAGAGAGAGAGATAGAGAGAGTAGAAAACAATGAAGAAAAGAGAATAATAAAAGAAAGCTACAGCACGTCAGATTTAATCGGCCGAGTCGGACGGACGACGGATTTATCGGCCGAGTCGGACGGACGACGGATTTATCGGCCGAGTCGGACGGACGACGGATTTATCGGCCGAGTCGGACGGACGACGGATTTATCGGCCGAGTCGGACGGACGACGGATTTATTGGACCAGTTGGACGGACGACAGATTTATCGGACTAGTCTAGACCAGTGTTTCTCAACCGGGGTTCCCCGGAACCCTAGGGTTCCGCAAGAGGTCGCAAGGGGTTCCGCGAGAAACAGTAATAAATAGGCTAATGTATTTTTGAGTAGTTTTTGTTTGATTTAATTTTCGTAATTTTACTATACACGCACGGTATATTGTTGGAAACTCCTTGGTTATTATAATAAAGGCTTCAACCTCTTATATTATTTACAATTATAACAACCATAGGGAATGTATTTAAGGATGTCTGTATGGCGCCAGTGTGAAACCGCCCTCACTGGTTAGTGGACGTCCTGTATCATTGAGTGACTGACTCAAGTACGGGACGCATGCACGGTGTCCATCTATCTTCTCTGTGCTTCCTAGCACGAAGTCTCTCTCTCAAGGTGAGGTCTACTGCTTACCTTTACTGCTTCAGCTTTATTTGTTTAAATTTTGTTGATCAAGTTACATGAGGTGTGTTTTTAATTGTCAAACAGACTCGGGGTTGACAAACACTTTCAAAAATGACGTTTTCAAAAAAAAAAAAAATTTTTTTTGTGAATTACAACCTCGGTGTGAGGTGTCATAAATGAGTAGTATGTTTTTTTTTCATTGCCAATAAATTTGACAAAAAGGGGGTCATTTTTTTTCCTTAAACCAGGTATCCGAAAGAAATATATTATATTTACCACGTGAACTACGTGAACTAAAAATATAAAAGAGCTAGATATTAATAATGGTATATAATAATTTTTATGCAGGGGTTCACTGAGACATGAAAACTATTCAATGGTTCCACAAGGGTAAAAAGGTTGAGAAACGCTGGTCTAGACTAGAGATCTTAAGTCAATCCACTCTGTGCGAGTTTCTGTATGTGACGGCAACGCTGCGATTCGCTGGTCAACTTTTTTAGGGGCGGGCATAGCAAGTTGTGAAAAGCACCAGAAATGATCGAAATATTGCTCTACTTATCCAATTTTTGATTAAAAAAAAAACATGGGTGATTTCTTCACGAGGAAGGTCAAGTTAATATATAAATAACCAGAAAGTTTTGCATGTCAGGGGACCTTTAATGATTTTGTTTAATATTTGTCTCAAATATGTATTAATTGTTCAACCAATCGGAAAAACGTTCGGGGCAATGATTTCTGTAGTGCGTTTTAAATTAACAATTTTTCAATTGATTTCAGAAAATATCACACTTTGCAAATCTTTTTCACTTATGAAAATCAATGTCTTAAACCATAGTTAAGTCGATCGATTCTGAGTATGTGTTTTCTGTCTTTCAAAATCCAGACTTTCAAGGAAAAAAAATACTAAAAAAAGAATCAACTTATATGCCAAAAAATATATGGTGCATATACAGTATATATATATATATATATATATATATATATATATATATATATATATATATATAGATATATATATATATATATATATATATATATACATATATATATATATATATATATACATATATATATATATATACATATATATATATATATACATATATATATACATATATATATATATATACATATATATATATATATATATATATATATATATATATATATATATAGTAAACCTTTAAATATCGTGGGGGTTATGCTCCTGAAAAATGCTGTGATATTCCAAACCATGATAGTTAAAACCAAGAACCTATGGAAAAAGGGGGGGGGGGGTTAGGTTCCAGCCATACCGTGTTGTAGAGCTCCTCAAGACGTGGAAACGTCAGAAACTTGTGCATGCTCACACCATTTTCAATGAGCAGCTTAACAAACTCCATGCGATCCATCACCAGCGCATCCAGCATAGCTCGCTCCAGTGCCCCCACCTCACACATGCTCAATCATATTAGGTGGCCAGTTGATGTACAGACGACAGATATTTATTTCCACATTTGTCATGATGGCAAGGTGTGCAAAAACACAGAAGAGGTTTACAGTCATTGGAGAATTTCCAAGCATTGCCAGACAAATTAACCACAAACTGCATTTTCATTTTGGAGGATAAAAACAAAAAAGCATTTTATGGTATTGCTTTGCTCAGTTGGGGTGAATACTGTATCAAATGGCTCCATGTCAATAAAAAAAAACTGGGCTTCTGTGGATATTTTTATGCATTGGACTTTTGTGGAAACCTCCAGGAACTCGCACCGACAATAGATATATGAACAATTATAAAGCGGAAGCAGCGGGGGAAAGAGAGTGGCATTTCTATATGTGGAGGAATTGCGTACTTGGCCGGTGAGTCGCCCAGATAGCCCAGATGGATGGTTTGACAAAGGACCTGAGTTTGAATCCCGGTCTGGGCCCGTAATTTTTCCACATATATTTATAATATATATGAACGTAATATTGAGTTGAAAAAAATGAAATATTTTATCTGCAAAAATTATGTCCAAGGAAACTCAACATGAGTATTTCTAGAAGGCATTTCTATGATTGAGCCCCACACCAAAATATATTTCCTGTCCAATGAACAAGATTCCCCTTATACCTTTATGCACTTTCCGCACATTCTCCACTGTAGAACGAAGCCATACAGAATCGACGAAATGAAACAAGGTCTATCTGGATCAATGCACAATAAGTTTTGAGCACCTTTCAGCATTGTTAATTTCAACACCCCCCAATGCACGAGTTCCAAAAAAGGGGAGACAGGCACATGAAGCGCAACTGTCTTGCGCCCAATATGTGAAGTGCTTCAGAATTCCCATTGCATTCATTAACTAGTGTAAAAGCCCATCAAAAATGATGGGTTGGAATTATTTCATTTAAAATATTCAGATAGGAAGATATGATGTTTCCTAGCAAGAAGAAGCGTTATTTTAAACACTACATGTACAAATGTGATCATGTTTTCTTTATCTTCTGGGAGATTTCATTTTGACGGTACAGCCTTGTGAAGGTGCCAAAGTCGGAAGCTTCGGCCTAGCATCAGGTGTGCTTATATCGTCTTTATTTATGAGACATCCTATGGATGGAAATGAAGACTTTTGTTTTTACTCTGCATGTGTTGCACATCATGTGCAGCGAATTTCACCTCCCAGTGCCTTGTATTTATTGTAATATTTTTAAACGCTTCTGCCCACCAAACTTTAGGCCCAGATGCAAGTCACCATCTGCATTTTTGTTTTTTTTAATACATTGTCAAGGCACGTATGAGAGCTAACACATAGAACGTATAACAAGGGGAGCAGGAGACAAGAAGGGAAGGAGAGGGAAGGAAAAAAAGCAGTGTGGAAGAGACACATGAGGAGATCTGTGGAAGGTAGAGGGAGGGGGTGGGGTACACAGGGTAAACAAGATGGACACTACAGGTACTTTCAAGGTGTTTACACAACAGGGACTTTCAGGAAGGAAAGCAGGGAATTTGAAGGAGGTGGGTTTGGGGTGGATTAGCGGGGGTAGAAAAGATCATGGTTTTGGATGGGGGAAGATAAGAGATGGTGGTGAACAGCTGTTTTGAACACCTGGAAGGAAGAGTGGAATTGAAAAGTATGTGGAGGTTTATTCCAAAGGTGAGGGGAAAAAAAGGAATGAAAGAGTGAAGGTGAGCCAGTGGTTCTTGATTTTGGTAGTTTTACCAGAAGGGGTGTCTCTTCTATTTCCAATCGAAGAGACATGGGTACTCTTTTATGAAAAATGTATTTTTTTTATCCTGAAAAGTAGACGGTAGTGAACACAGTCGTTTTAAAAGATTGGCCTTTAAAACCCTTCTTAAATCGTCCTTAGGAAGGGGGACAGTCAAATACACAAACATTGTGGTTTATATATAGGTAGATGCACGAGATTGTAGGTGACATGTTGATCTGTTTTTGAAATGATTGTTTTTCTGCCTCTGTCTTATTAAAAGAGATACAATTTCGTTTGCTCAAGGTCCTTGAATCTTGAATGCATAAGAAATACTTTCACCGACATGTGTACTATTTTGAATGAGTATTTCAATTAAAACAAGAAAAAGAGCAATCGGAGATTGCAGACACTCGCCAGGACTTGTTTTTTGTGGTGTTTGTGTGCCGTTTGTGTACTGGTGTGTTGCATAATTAATGAGACATAACTGGAACTGCCACTTTATAACTGCTGGCAGAGATGAACGGGTACCAAGACATCCCACTTTGATGCAACCCCTGCTTTGATCGAACACCTGACCCTGACCCATGAAGTTTATTACTATTCAAATGAATTTAGAATGGGATTAAAGTCAATTCAATTCAAATGAAATGGGCGACTAAATACGTGCAGTTCTGCATTGGAGTAACCAGAAGGAACCCAAACAAGTAAAAAGCAAAGATGAAGTCATGAGGAGGAACCTGGATAGGATTCACATTTCAGCTGCTACTCCTCTACCCTCAAAACCAATCCAGGCAAAGCCTTAATCAAAAAATATTTTAAAATAAAAAAAAATCAAAAATAATCCAGGTTGAGAAAAAAAAAATTGTGCTGCTAGACCATGTGCGCAATCAGGTTGAAATTTAACACATACAGACCATTTCACATCATTACTATATCATAATTGTGAAGTTTCACGTCCATTTAATAAGCGGACGCCGAGGAGCACCTTGTGAGCAAACGGCCATCCATATCTAGTGCCCAACTGTGTGCGGACGTCCTCCTGCAGTTGGGTTACTTTTTTTTTTTTTTTTTTCGGACGTTGGTGGCAGGATTTCCACTCTGGCCATCGTAAAACCGTTCACTCCACAAAACACAAGAAAACCGTAAGGAGAATTGAAAACCCACTCCGTGGGAGTACCTCCTGTGCAGCTGCCCTCTGAAGGGCAGCTCATTGGATGATGGGATTAGGTCAAAGCCTTCAGGACTCCCACTCTAATGATAGGAGGAAAACCACGGGGTAAACTTCCCATGTCAGATTGCGGGAGTATGTGTCAGGGTGGTACTGAGGTCTCGTCCACCAGACGGTGGTCTCCCTTGGTTAACCTGAGGCGGTCCTTTTGGCTGGGTGTCTGGAATGTCCTATCCCTAAGAGAGGATGATCACCTGCCTGTTACCATCTGAGCTCAAGCATTTGAACATCGGTATTGCAGCACTCTGTGAGGTTCGGAGAACAGATAGTGGCGAGATCATGGTCGGTAGTAACACCTACTATTGGTTTGGTCGCTCTGACGGTTACCATGCCCAAGGAGTTCCTGTGGCTGTATCCAACAAGCTGTTTCCAATGATAATCGAGGTAACTGGTCAACAAAAATATTATCCATCCATCTATTGGGACCATACACTGTGCAGAGTGTGTTGGTGTGTTGGTGCTGCTTAAGCAGTCTCCTTGGCTATTGGGCACAATCCTGGATGGGTCGCCACTCCGACACAGTATTCCAGCATGCTGGCACTCATTTTGATGACCTCGGAAGGAAGACAGGATGAGTTTACCCCAACTGGTATTAATTCAACAGCTGAGCAGGATTTGAACTCAGGACCCAAGGAGCCAAAGCCTGCCGCCACCATTAAGCAAACACCAGACATGTTGGGAAGGGGGGGGGGGTAACTATCCCCATTGCCGACCCTCTAGCCAACTGTGAACCACCTCAATTTGTGGAAACACAGGCTGTGGAAAACCAGTTGAAATGGGGTAAAGCTCCTGGGATCTGTGGCATCATGCTGAACTTCTCAAGGCTGGTGGAAATGCGGTACTCGTGTCGTTGCATGCAGTTCTGTGCTCTGCTTGGAACACAGGTATAATCCCAACTGACTGAAAGTGGGGCCTTGTTATCCCTTTTTGGAAAGGGAAGGGTGATCGCCAAGACTGCAGCAACTACTGAGGGGTGACGCTGCTCTCAGTGCCGGGCAAGGTCTTTGCTCGGATAATTCTTGATAGGGTTCGCAACCATCTGCTTGAATGCCAGTGCCCAGAGCAGTAGGAGGAGGAGGAGATTGGGACCATACTCTGTGCAGAGCATTGGTGCTGCCCTAGCAGTCTCCTTGGCTATTGAGCACAATCCTCGACAGGTCACCACTCCGATACAGAGCAGTACGGCTTTACACCAAAGAGGTCAGCGATTCACCATATCTTTGGTCCTCACCAAACACAGACGAGGGTTTCAGCAGGGGCTGCTTGCAGCCGATGTTGATCTCCGCAAAGCATTCGATTCAGTGAATCGGGATGCCCTCTAGAGGATTCTCGGTATTCATGGGGTGCAACCAAATCTCATCAATCTGATTTCTGAACTATACTCTGAGACTGAGAGTGCTATGAGGTGTGGTGTTTCCATCTCTGACTTATTTCCATTTGTTACTGGAGTTCATCAGGGATGTGTACTGGCCCCCACACTTTTCAGCACTTGTATGGTCGGGATTCTGGGGAGGATGTCGGAGAAATCAAGTTGCGGTGCATGCTTTTAGAATATCAAGATCTCTGACTTTGATTTCACAGATGATTCAGTCATCTTAACGGAGACACGGGATTTTCTTATGGGGCCCCTCGAGGCGCTGAATGAGGAGTCAGAGCTGCTAGGATGATGGGTTTCAAGGGTCAAAACTCAGATCCAGGTTTTCAATGATATCTTGGATGTTGGTATCTTGTCTGTTCCTGTGGTGAGGATGTTGAGGTCACAGAGAGATTCACTTACCTTGGCAGTAATATTCATGTCTCCGCATGTTGTGAGTCAGAGGTCAAAAGACATCTGGGTCGAGCCTGGGGAGTCATGGATTCACTGGATAATGGGGTGTGGCGCTGTCTGTACCTATGCAGGAGGACGAAAATTTGAGTCTAAGTTATTGGTGCTTCCAGTCTTGCTCCATGGATGTGAGACTTGGACTCTGACCAGGGATATGAGATGGAGACTTATTCCTTCTGTTCCAGGTCTCTTCAGAGATCCTTGTCTATCGCTGGTCAGACTTTTGTCCAACGAGCGATTGCTGAGAGACTCAGATGAAATTTATTACCTGCATAGTCCATGAGCATAAGCTGTTGTTGGATGGACATGTGGCTTTTCCTGACACTGATCCTGCTTTCCAGATTCTCTCAGCGAGTGGAGGCCAATGGGCCGACCACATGCTTCGTGGTTGCAGCAAGTTGATCGGCATCTCAAAGAGATGGGGATGGCATCATCCTTGGGGATGGCCAGATGGAGGTCTCTGGAGTACCGGCAGAAAGTGGACACAGGGACGCGCTGCTCTGGTGCATTGGTTCATGATTCAGAAGGAAATATAAAAACTTAAAAAATATTGAGAGAAACCATGAAAACGGTTGCAAAAAAAAACTCTGATGCGGGGTCCGACGGTGTGCGTGTGCGTGTATGTATATATATATATATATATATATATATATATATATATATATATATATATATATATATATATATATATATATATACACACATACATATATACATACATATATAAACAGATATTTGGTACTACAGAACTTCAATATGGAAACAAACAAACATGACATAATAGTGACCGTAGCTTTTAGTGCTGCACTCTTCAGGGTAAGATCGCAGCAAGTGAAGGTGGAAGTGAAGGCGCGTGCTTATATACGCAAGTCTCTATAACAGTGTTTCTCAACCGGGGTTCCGCAAGAGGTCGCTAGGGGTTCCGCGAGAAACAGTAATAAATAAGCTAATGTATTTTTGAGTAGTTTTTGTTTGATTTAATATTCGTAATTTTACTATACACGTACGGTATATTGTTGGAAACTCCTTGGTTATTATAATAGAGGCTTCAACCTCTTATATTATTTACAATTATAACAACCATAGGGAATGTATTTAACGATGTCTATGTGGCGCCAGTGTGAAAACGCCCTCACTGGTTAGTGGACGTCCTGTACGCGGCGGATTCGTGTATCAGAGTGACTGACTCAAGTACGGGACGCATGCACGGGGTCCATCTATCTTCTCTGTGCTTCCTAGCGCGAAGTCTCTCTCCCTCAAGGTTAATTCTTCTGTTTACCTTTATTGCTTCAGCTTCATTTGTTTAAGTTTTGTTGATCAAGTTACATGAGGTGTGTTTTTTTATTTTTATTTAAAAAAGATTTTTTTTTTGTGTGAATTAAAACCTCGGAGTGAGGTCTCATAAACGAGCAGTATGTTTTTTTTTTCATTGCCAATAAATTTGACAAAAAGGGGGTCATTTTTTCCTTAAACCAGGTATCCGAAAAAATATGTTATATTTACCACGTGAAATACGATAAAAATATAAAAGAGCGACATATTAATAATGGTATATAATAATTTTTATGCAGGGGTTCCCTGAGACATGAAAACTATTTCAAGGGTTCCACAAGGGTAAAAAGGTTGAGAAACGCTGGTCTATAAGGTAGACACCAGTTGATTGGTTCAATCGTAATGACGTCACGGTTAATCCTAACGCCCATTGGTCGGCTCATCATCTTCACCTCGAGCTCCCATTGGCGAGAGCAGAGTTCATCAATGATTGACGTTTGCAACCGCATCCTGGAGAGAGGGGATGGGTTTACCCTAAGGTCCATTCACCATTTGTTACGGTACTTCCCTTGATATTTCCATGCTGAAAGAGACACAGAGATCGTACAAATTCCTTTTGGTGACACAATATTGGATCGGTGGTAAGGATGAAGGTTGCTTCCAACATATGTAAATGAAACGAGCTCCGACCTCGGCTCATTATTCTGAACATATCTGCATTGTACTGGTCTGCACAGATAGGGTTGGCAACCAGATGCTGTGCAATGGCAGATGAAGCAGGTACAGTGGCCAGTGGTTGCTGGATATTTCTATATGCTCGCACTGGTTGTGTTCTAAACCTCACAAATTTTCTTTGCATCGCCAAGGGGATGTGTTGTTTGATCCGATCAGCCAATCTTAGTGTTGTGTGGCCCACCTACTGAGCTTCACATCGGCACTTAAACTCATAAATAACATTGCTGGTTAGTGAGGTGGGTAGCACATCCTTGTTGACTGACTTCAGCAAACGGCGAGAGGTAAAGATTACTCGGGGTTGCACAGCCAGAAACGTGTTGGATACAATATGTTTGATTTGTACTTCAAACCTTCGTGATGATTGCCCTTTCCAGGGTATCCTGATAGAGACTGGACATTTGTCCGGACCAATCTTCCGATCTCTTGTCGTGTTTAGAAACTTGTGCACGTATCTCCAGCAGGAAGAGTACAAGGTGAACAAATCCTCTGTGCTCTGTTAACCAGGATATTGATCAAGGCAATTTTGTATCTTCTGGAGTTGTAGGAGTCCCACCGAGTATACTGCCCTGTGAAAGTCGGCTTCCGGTAGATGGATGTTGTGAAATCAAGGTTGGATCTACCAACCAACACGTCCAAAAACGGTAACGTGTTTGACGATTCCAGCTCTGTGGTAAACTTCAGTGCTGGATTGAGAGTGTTGAGCCATGCCTGGAAATTGTCACATGCCGTCCAATACTCAAACAAAGCAAAAAGTCATCAACATACTGATAGTATACGATGGGGGAATCGACCCCTTGCCGACCAGTAGGTTTCTGCATTTCGTGATAGCCCACAAAGATATTTGCAAGAGCTGGTCCAAATGGAGAACCCATGGCCACACCGTCCGTTTGAACATGTATCATATGTTGTTAAAAGTGAATTCCACCTCCCTTGTTGCTGTGTTCATTATACACATATACATATACATATATATATATATATATATATATATATATATATATATATATATATATATATATATATATATATATATATATTATTGTGGCCATGGGTACCGAGACACCAGCTTGTCACCCAGGGGGATTAATCCCCAGTTGTCCTCGGAAGAGCCGGACCTGGGGCCACCGCTCACAATAAACGTTGTGGCACGGTAGGTTATTTTAGAACCACAAACGCCACCCAGTTAACCATAAGTTCCAGTGTGCATCGTCTAATTATTCCGTTTAACTAGAGGTCACGTGGTTACCTGAGCGGGAAGTGCGCCCTCAGCAAAGCACCAATGTTATCTCGATTCGATGTTAATTTGGGCGGCCGAGCGTTTTAACCGCTGGTGCGTGCCGACTATTTTTGGTCAAATCTGTGGTAATTACCTTCCAGTCTATCGAGGTTCAGACAATGCTAGACCAATGGAAGGAAAGGACAAACACGGACAGGTTGGAAGTCAACAAATGATTTACTAATAATAAAATTAATAAATAAAAAGAACTTTTTATTTTCTGAGGTAAATAAATGAATCAATTTCAAAGCAATCAAAATGAATAATTACTCAGGCAAAATCAATCAAAATGCCAGGAAAGAGACAGAGAGTAGATGCTTATCGGGGGTTGACTGACTTACAGCTAAACACAGACAACATTCAGGAGCGCGGGGAAGAGTCGTCTTGCTCACCAGAGTATTTGTCCGTTAAGTGAAAATGTTCTGAAATATGCGCGTGCGTGTCATGTCCGTCGCCAGCACCCAGCCTTGCCGTGCACCCTCTCGTTTACAGCCTTAAACACCAGTCGACGTCTGGGAGGGCACCGAGATCGTCTGCTGCGGGTTTAGACCCTGGTGCTGCGACACAGGCAGCTCCTCACACTTCATGAAACTGGTGACGTCCAGTGACCCACACGGTACGTCGGTGACCGACCCGTGCCTCACTTGTCGGCGCTGCTCACACCCACACACGCACCACATGCTCGCTTGCTAAAGCACTGGGAAGGACGAATTGTCTCGTTGCTGGCGCTGGTCAGACACCCACATGCGCACCACCAGCTCGCTTGCTCATTTGCGGGCTTGCACGCTTCCTCTCTGGCTCTCTTCTTCTTTAGGTCATCTCTTCGAGCATGACCTAATAATATTGGTGTTGAGAGGAGGGTGACGATCCGTCCGTCCGTTCACAATGAAGTTGAAGCGGGAGATCTGGTCATTAGTGATCCTGATAGAGGTCGATGAGACGTACACGATGGTATGACTTTCTAGGTCACCGAAGGTCAAAGTCAAGGTCACGAGGCCTTTGAAGTTGCGAAAATGACGATGTTCAAATTCTCTCTCCTCCGCCATTTCTCAAGCGATCTTGAATTTGATTGTAGCAAATGAATCTATGGGACAATATCTAAATTTTGATCGGGCCGGATTTTCGATATTCGCTTTCGTTTTCGTATCACGTGACTTCAAAGTTGGCAAAAAATGCGAAAATGACGATTTTCAAATTCTATCTCCTCCTACATTTCTCAAGCAATCTTGAATTTGATTGTGGCATATGAATCCATGAGACAATATCTAAATTTGGTCGGGCCGGATTTTCGATATTCGCTTTCGTTTTCGTGTCACGTGACTTCAAAGTTGGCAAAAATGCGAAAATGACAATTTTCAAAATCTATCTCCTACATTTCTCAAGCAATCTTGAATTTGATTGTGGCATATGAATCAATGGGACAATATCTAAATTTGGTCAGGCCGGATTTTCGATATTCGCTTTCGTTTTCATGTCACGTGACTTCAAAGTTGGCAAAAAATGCAAAAATGACGATTTTCAAAATCTATCTCCAACATTTCTCAAGCAATCTTTAATTTGATTGTGGCATATGAATCTACGGGACAATATCTAAACTTGGTCGGGCCGGATTTTCGAATTTCGCTTTCGCGTCACGTGACTTCAAAATTTGCAAAAACTGCCCTACCTTCAGGAGGCTATATATTCTCTACTGGGCATGATAAAAGTTAGTGAATGGTGTCATTGCATAGCAGCTGACCTTGTATATTATATTTATACATTTTCCGCCGAAAGTGCAAAAGTTTCAAAACCCCAAATGTAAACGGCATTTATTTTCAAAATATAATTTCGTGCACGCACGCCAAAATGCCGAGTCATCCTTAACCAAACTGCGCAGTGGAGCTGCGCAGTAGTCTTCGGTCATAACTGAACATTGAGAATTTGTGGTATTATTTCTCGCAGAGATGACCGTCACTCCTGCACGGGGGTAATTTTTATATATGTGGCCCGTCTCGGTTGGCGCAGAGTCCCCCCAAGCTCACCCTGCTCCACTTGTGGACCGTTACCATGACATCTCGTGCGCTCCAAAAAAGGCTGGCGTCGGCGCTCGCGAAATAAATATGTGCATAAAGGTTGCTGAGGAAAAATAAGGGTGGGCGTCAGAGCTCGCGAAAGAAATGTGTGTAAACGTGTGTCGTAAAGAAAAAACAGCTTCCCATAAGAAAGAGGATCTATTCCCTCACCCTTCTCAACGCATCACATGTAAAATCCCATTAGACATGGGGATGGGGCTAATCTGAACATGCATTTAAGGAAATAACTGTCTGAGGACCTGGATGTGTGGATGCATTCATCAGACCGGATTCTAAAATCCATAACACTATATATTGTTGCGGATTCGCGCCCGCCGGCGTGCTGACGGCCACGTAACTCGAATCGCGGCACGTCGCCCACCGGACGGACAATCCAGTCGTGACCCTCTCGGACTAACGCCGGGAACCAGTCACGGGTGGACCTTTCGGTCTCACCGCGATCGAGCCAATCAGCCCCCGCGTGGGATAGGGTTGCTCGCCAAATTCGACCTACCTAAGTACCCACGCGGAGGGTAGACCGGGCGATCGCACCTCGCCGCAGGTCGACTTCGGACACGGGCCACTTAAGCGACCCGTTCCGTACTATCAGAATAACCGAGCGGTGTTATCGTCGACCTCGACGGTTCGATTAATTATCGGGCGTATTCAGCCCACTACCAACCCTTTACGTGAAGCAAGATGAGGATTCAAAGAAAGAAATGACGAAGCGAAGCGGGAAACAGTTCAACACAAAGCACATTTATTCGCGGCACACGGGAAGCACACATATACAATTCCACCAAATGCACACAGAAAAGACACAATGTAATTTACACAAAAAGCAAATGTAAAAGCGAAAACACAATGCAGAGCTAATACCGACTACCGAGCACACGGCAACACTTATACAATTCTACTTCACAGACGGCGCCGACAACACATACCCAAAACCAAGGAAAAGAATACCCTCAAGGATGAGGCGGGCCTGAGGCCGAGACCGGGTCGCGCCTACCCGTCTGGTGATGAGACGCGGAGCGGCGATGGCGCCTCAACTCCGCGGGCCTCGCGGACAGTGTCTGGTGGGGGGTGGGAGAGGGGCCCCCTTGGTCGCACTATCTCAGCGCGGGGGGAAACAGGAGGGGGTTGCTGATGCTCGGGGTATAGAGGATTTTTATTATCCCGCGACGAGCGTCTCCACCTCGGCCAGGTCGCGCTGTCGGCCTCCCTGGGGTGCAGCTCCCGACGCGAGCACCCCCTCGTCTGGTGTCGCTGCCTTTCCACAGCTCCGTCCCCTCCGTTCCGACTCCAACGCACACGACGACCAGCTCCTTCTTGCCAACTCCACCGCCCGCGAAGTCTTGACTCTCTGTTTCCGACTCTCCTACTCTCCTACTCTCCGCCTCTCCACTCTCCTACTCTCCGCCTCTCCGCCTCTCCGCCTCTGGACTCTCCGCCTCTCCGCCTCTGGACTCTCCTACTCTCCGCCTCTCCGCCTCTGGACTCTCCTACTCTCCGCCTCTGGACTCCCCGCCTCTGGACTCTTTGGACTGACGAACACGGTCCTTTTATCCGCCCCGTAGCTTCGCCCTCTCATCTTTGACCCCCTCCCTTCGACCTTTCACCTCGCTCCCCATTGGCCCGAGAAAAAGTGGGCGTGAAGGCTTTTTGATCCATAAATTTGCATATATCGATCGCCCTGGGGGCGGGGCCAATTCGCCCCTCGCTCACCGATTGGACGGCAAAAAGTGGGCGTGTGTCGTTTTTGATCCGTTTTTGAAGTACAAAATCCGTGATTTTGTACACGCTGTTCGGCGCGCGCCCTGCACGAGTCCAACACCGGTACCCACAGCGGGGCAAGAACGGTGGCGATGCGACGGTTGCGAGGTGTGACGGGAAGGTCGTGGCGGTTGTGGTGAAGCGGCGTTGTGGTTGGTGGTTGATGTTGTGGTTGTGGTGGTAATCATGGCAGTTGGTCCAAAATAAAGATAGCAAAAGAAAAACGGCTATCCTGAAGAGTCGCAGCACGCATAAATGACATGTATTCCCACTAGACAACGGGTTTTGGCCTAACTACACATGTACTTACCGAGATACCTCACCTAAGGGACCTGAATGGTGGTTTGCGAATTTGGTAACCACAACAATATATATATATATATATATATATATATATATATATATATATATATATATATATATATATATATATATATATATATATATATATATATATATATACATATATACACACACACAGACACAGACACAGACACAGACACAGACACAGACACACAGACACACAGACACACAGACACACAGACACAGACACACAGACACAGACACACAGACACACACACACACACACTAAAAGGAAATTATGTGCATGAGGAGGCCATTCGGCCCATCATGCCTGCACCACACCACTACCAGGTTTAATAAATCTGTCAATACCCCTTCCCTTTATGTGCAGCCTTTTGGCTGCTACACTGGAACTCATTTTGCCAACCTCGGAAGGATGACAGGCTGAGTCAACCCCCTGGTGTTAATTCAGTGGAAACAGGGCTTGAACTCAGGACCCTAGGATACCAAGCCACCACCTGAACCGCTAAACACCAGGTTAAAAAAGAAAAAAAAAAAAATATATATATATATTATATATATATATATATGCGTGGGGCATGATGAGCACTTCCCGCCATGTTGGATTTACCCTAAAACCCAAGAAAATCTTCTTTTCCAGAACGGCTGGACAGATAAAGGGCAAACGTCACACAAATGTTCCCCAAGCCTTGGGTGTACAAGTTTGTTAAGGAATAATTGAAAGTTCACATGGTTTGCAGCCATATTGGATTGAAGAAAAATATTAAAAGATGTTTTCTCTGGAACCACTTAATGAATTGGCATGAAGCTTTACAATGATGATCTTGTAGTAATGGTGAATACATGTTTTAAATTAAAAATGGTGAATACAACTTGATTGGACACATGGTCTGGCAGCCAGAATTATGAGTTTTTTTGATCTTTTCTGTGTTGTTGGTTCACGAAAAAATATTTTTACGAAAAATATAATTGGTTCACGAAAAAATATTTTCACGAAAAATATAAGTGACCACTATATTTGTTATTGTTGTGTGTCTGTCTGTCTGTCTGTCTCTATGTCTGTCCCGAGCATTACTCCGTGGGTTTTGATCCGATCCTGATGAAATTTTGGTGGGAGGTTTATATCATGATCTAGTTGTGTTTTAATGAGAATGGGCATGGTGCGCCCATTATGGGCGGAGCCACGCCCAAAAAACATGTGTTTTTAGGGGGTAGCCGATTTCAATTTGCATCTTCTCCTAGAGGTTTTGTCGAATCTGACAGGGGTTTCGGTATTTGGTTAGCCCAATGGCACCTGCATAGTCCCACGGAGCTCGATTTTTCATTTTCGTCCCAAGGTCAAGGTCACAAGGTCACGAACTTAGAAAATTGTGATTTTGACATAAAAAAAATTTCTTCTCCGAGGGGTTTGTCGAATCTGGCTGGGGTTTCGGTATTTGGTTAGCCCAATGGCACCTGCATAGCCCCACAGAGCTCGATTTTTGATTTTCATCCCAAGGTCAAGGCCACAAGGTCACGAACTTAGAAAATTGCAAATTGTGTTTTTAGGGGGTAGCCGATTTCAATTTGCATCTTCTCCTAGGGGGTTTGTCGAATCTGGCAGGGGTTTCGGTATTTGGTTAGCCCAATGGCACCTGCATAGCCCCACAGAGCTCAATTTTTAATTTTCGTCCCAAGGTCAAGGTCACAAGGTCACAAACTTAGAAAATTGCGATTTTGACATAAAAATCCATCTTCTCCGAGGGGTTTGCCGAATCTGGCAGTGGTTTCGGTATTTGGTTAGCCCAATGGCACCTGCATAGCCCGATGGAGCTTAATTTTTCATTTTTGTCCCAAGGTCAAGGTCACAAGGTCACAAACTTAGAAAATTTTGAATTTTGACATAAAAATCATACGACCACCAAAACTTTGAGAGCGAGGATGACAATATTTTTTTATGCATAATCTTGAGGTCATTCCCCACCGAAAGTCTTGAAACCATTTTGCTCTATCTCGAACACCTTGCCCGTGGCGCCCCCTTCAAATTTGTTTTCATGCTGAGTTCATCAAAGTATGGATAATCCGATGAGAGTGAAATGCCATATAGCCTATATGACGTTATATTGTTCCTGGAATGTTCCAGAGGAAGTTTTGCACCAAAGGTCATAATCCTTGACCTTTGACCTTTAAAGTTCACAAAGGTCAAATTTTCAAAGTTGTGGGAATCGTACCGGGTTTTCGACCTTCTTCGACGAACTAACTCCAATAAGCGAAAGCACGTATCCTGTTTCCTTATTTTAATGTCCACAACATTGTTTTGTGACCTTTAAAGGTTATGCAAAGGTCAAATTTTGAAAGTTGTTGAACGAAACTGTGTTTTCGACATTTTGCAGCTAATAACCTGTCACTCATACCACACC
>NC_140972.1:35099371-35341871 GCF_056783735.1 Eptatretus burgeri | reverse complement strand
CTTTTTATTTTTTTTTTTGGTGTACAATGTCGAGGCTGGTATGAGAGCTAACACATAGACGTATAACAAGGGGAGCAGGAGACAAGAGGGGCAGGAGAGGGAAGGAAAAAAGTGTGGAACAGAGACATTAGGAGATCTGAGGAAGGGAGAGAAATGGGGCGGGGAACACGGATTATACAAGATGGACACTAAAAAGACTTTCAAGTTCTTACATGATGGGGACTTTCAGGAAGAAAAGCAGGGAATTTGAAGGTGGGTTTGGGATGGATTAATGTAGTTTGGGATGGGGGAAGATAAGAGATTGTGAACAGCTGTTTTGAAGACCTGGAGGGAAGAGTGGGATTGAAGAGAGTGTGGTAGTTTGTTCCAAAGGTGGGGAAAAAAGAGGAATGAAAGAGTTAGGGTGAGCAGTGATTCTTGATTTTGGTAGTTTTACCAGAAGGGGGTTTCTGGCAGACCTTGAGCACCCTGCAGAAATATGGTGGGGAGATATCGCAGACAGAGCAGTTGGGGCGAGACTAGAGAGGAGACAGTAGACAACAGAAAGACCACCGACCTGCCTGCCAGTGAGAGAGTGAGACACCCAAAGACTCAGCCTCATTGTGGGAGATACCAATGATCCTAAATGCCTTGGTTTCCACAGCATGAAGCTGAGAAAGGTGAGAGGCAGGAGCACCAGCCCAGAGGGGAGAGCAGTACTCCATCAGGCTGTGGACGAAAGCTTTGTATGTGGTCAGGAGCTCAGGTGTGCCAAGGAAGGACTTTGCATGATGGAGGATGCCCAGTTGTCAACTGGCTTTGGAGGTGATAACCACCATCCAGATACGTCCAGTGACAGAGGGACAGAGAGGGAGAGAGAGAGAGAGCTGTGGGAGGGTGGGGGGAGAGAGAGGTGTGGGAGGAGGGTGCTGCACTGTATTAGGAGGGGGGGGGAAGAGAGAGGAGAGAGGAGAGAGGAGAGAGGAGAGAGGAGAGAGGAGAGAGGAGAGAGGAGAGAGGAGAGAGGAGAGAGGAGAGAGGAGAGAGGAGAGAGGAGAGAGGAGAGAGGAGAGAGGAGAGAGGAGAGAGGAGAGAATATTGTTACGGCTGTGGAAATTCACAGAACACCATAAAGGTTCCTTATTCAGTTATTCCGGTAAGTCTGTGTTCAGTTAGATTTCCCCACCGTTGTTTAATGAAAATTATTCGTGTCACAAGGCTGTGATCTTTGAGGTAGGTTTTTCTTTTTCTATCGTTATTTTGAACCAAACACATCTCCACCACCATTACAACAACCAACATCGCTCCCCTTAACCACAACGCCAACCACACCACCAACGCCACAACCACGATCGCCAACCACCTAACCACCTTCGTCGCTACGCCAGCTATCAATTCCCTTCTCCTCCACGGACACATTCCAACCATCTCTCCGCATTCAGTCAATAAACGCGAGCAAAAGGAAGGAACTTGAGGGCGCACGGATTTTTCCCGCCTAATATTCCCGCCTGTTTCTCCGCACTTGGTGTGGAGGGAGGGCGAGGCAGATCGTTCGCCATTGGTCGGTTCGTGGAATGAGGCGCTGGGAACGGAGGCACGCCCCTTTTCGAGAAGTTTCTCGAAGAAGCTCGAAGGGAGGCGGAGCCGAAAACGGGGAGGAGCGAAGCGCTGAGCCCCAGGAGATATAAGGCGGACAAGACGCGAGCTTCGAGCGGGGGTCTTTGTCTTTTGTCTTGGTCTTTTTTTCTTTCAAGCTGGTGTGGTTCAAGCTCGTGTGGATCGGGGCTTTGGTGGTTTCGCCTTCTGGGGCGGACATCGAAGAGGTGCTGCCTTTCTTTCTGGGCGCAAAGTCGCGAGGGTTGTGCGTGGAGGACCAGCCCTGCCGCGCAGTCAGGAGGAGAGTGCCGGAGAGAGCTCGCCGACCGTCGCACCACGAGGGTGCAGGTAACCAGCGTCGGTCTCGTGGGACCCATTCGGTCAGCCAAGTCCCACGCCATAAAGGCCCACGGGCCCAGTCTGACCCCCGTCTGTGGGGGTGGTCTTTTCTCTTCTTTTGTGTGAATGATGTGGTGCCGTGTCCATAAGTAAAACTGCTTAAGTGCCTGTAAATGAGTATTGCTTTTATTCGGTCGTAGTGCTTTCCCTTGCTTCGTTTGCCTTGCTTGTGTCTTTGTCCCCGTCCCGTGTATGCTTTGCCTGCATACGTTTTGTGTGTCAATTGAGAATAAATGTGCTTGGTTCAAATGTACCCCGTTCGTCGCGTCCTCCTTTCACCACATTGAAATGCCATCTTGCATCACGGAATAAATAGTTGGGTTTAAATACCCGTTAAATAGAATCGGTTCTGGCGAGGTCGGGCGATAATACCCGCTCGGTTATCACTGCAAAACGGAACGGACCGCGTAGCGGTTCGTGTCCAAGCCGACCTGTGTTGAGGTACGGTTTCCCGGTTAGCTATCCTCGTGGGTACTTAGGTATATCGAGATTCGGCGATTGACCCTATCCTGCGCGGGTAGAAAATTGGCTAGGCCGTGGTGGGGTTGAAGACCCACCCACGACAGGGTTCTGGTGTTGCTCCGGAAGGTCACGACTGAATTGTCCGTCCGGTGGGCGAGCTGCTACTATTAGTGGAAAGCGGCAGTTCATACGCCGGTGGGCGCGAATTCGTAACAATATGTTATGCTTTATGAACAACACCTGCATGCGCACTTGGCCAATATCGGCAATTTTTCGGTAATCGGCTGATTAGAGTGAGTGTGTTTACTGACAGTACGTACTGTATCCAAACCAAAAACCTTCAGTCGGTTTCACCCTTGTTTTGGGGGATTTTCAATGAGCAAATTGAAAAACACATTTCATTAAAAACGTTTCAAGGAGATGTGCTGCCAATCGTCGTTTGAGAGGTGGAAAAAAATTTGGCTCGGAAATTTAGAAAACATGTTAATCCGACAAACGGCTCAGAAATTGGGTGTTAGCAAATATATTGTTACGGATTCGCGCCCGCCGGCGTGCTGACGGCCACGTAACTCGAATCGCGGCACGTCGCCCACCGGACGGACAATCCAGTCGTGACCCTCTCGGACCAACGCCGGGAACCAGTCACGGGTGGACCTTTCGGTCTCACCGCGATCGAGCCAATCGGCCCCCGCGTGGGATAGGGTTGCTCGCCAAATTCGACCTACCTAAGTACCCACTAGGAGGGTAGACCGGGCGATCGCACCTCGCCGCAGGTCGACTTCGGACACGGGCCACTTAAGCGACCCGTTCCGTACTATCGGGATAACCGAGCGGTGTTATCGTCGGCCTCGACGGTTCGATTAATTATCGGGCGTATTCAGCCCACTACCAACCCTTTACGTGAAGCAAGATAAGGATTCAATGAGAGAAATGACGAAGCGAAGTGGGAAAGCAGTTCAACATAAAGCACATTTATTCGCGATGAACGGAAAGCACACATATACAATTCCACCAAAAGCACATAGAAAAGAAGAAGAAACACAATGCAATTTTACACAAAAAGCAAATGTAAAAGCGAAGACACAATGCAGAGCTAATACCGACTACCGAGCACACGGCAACACTTATACAATTCTACTTCACAGACGGCGCCGACAACACATACCCAAAACCAAGAAAAAGAACACCCTCAAGGATGAGGCGGGCCTGAGGCCGAGACCGGGTCGGGCCTACCCGTCTGGTGATGAGACGCGGAGCGGCGATGGTGCCTCAACTCCGCGGGCCTCGCGGACAGTGTCTGGTAGGGGGTGGGAAAAGGGGCCCCCTTGGTCGCACTATCTCAGCGCGGGGGGGGGGGAAACAGGAGGGGGTTGCTGATGCTCGGGGAAAGGAGGATTTTTACTCTGTGTGGTCTGTAAGGAGGCCTCCCTGGTGTGCAGCTCCCGGCACGACGCGAGCACCCCCTCGTCTGCCTTCGCCGCCTCTCCACAGCTCCGTCCTCTTCGCTCCGACTCCAACGCACACGACGACGACGACGACCAACAACCAACGACCAACTCTTTTCTGACGAACGCAGCCGCTTATATCAGCCCCGTGGCTTCGCCTTTGACCCCCTGCCTTCGACCTTTCACCTCGCTCCCCATTGGCCCGAGAAAAAGTGGGCGTGAATGCATTTTGATCCATGAATTTGCATATAGCGACCGCCCTCCAACGCCCTGGAGGCGGGGCCAAATCGCCCCTCGCTCACCGATTGGACGGAACAAAAGTGGGCGTGTGTCGTTTTTGATCCGTTTTTGGAGCGGAAAATCCGTGGTTTTGTACACGCTGTTCGGCGCGCGCCCTGCACGAGTCCAATACCGGTACCCACAAGCGGCGCAAGAACGGTGGCGATGCGACGGTTGCGAGGTGTGACGGGAAAGGTCGTGGCTGTTGTGGTGAAGCGGCGTTGTGGTGGGTGGTTGATGTTGTGATGACTGTTGAGACGCGGTTGGCGGTGGTAATCATGGCGGTTGGTCCAAAATAAAGATAGTAAAAGAAAAACGGCTATCCTGAAGAGTCGCAGCACGCATGAATGACATGTATTCCCACTAGACAACGGGTTTGGGCCTAACTACACATATACTTACGGAGATATCTCACCTAAGGGACCTGAATGGTGGTTTGCGAATTTGGTAACCACAACAATATTTTGATTCGAAACTCACAAAGAGAAACTATATAATCTTTGTAAAGCACACCCGGTTCATCACGTACCTCTACCTTGTAGAATTGCCGACTGTACATCCTGATCGGGACACAAACTGTATCGCTATCAACTGCAGGGCACTTGACAAGGGGCTTAAGCACTCAAAGAAGCACTCCAATTAAATGGTTGAAAGGGAACAGCTGGCTGGCTTGGCAAGCAACAGCAAGCCGATTGGAAATGGCACGTACCCGCAAAAAAGTAAACATCGCGGATATCTTAACATTTTCAGAATTCATTCCAGCTTTCGAGTTTTTTAATCCACATGATCCGATCCGATCCACCAAGCTCAAATTATATTTCTATTATTTCCTTGAATTAATCCGTAAGAGTAGATCTTGGCAAATCGCATCACAAATTACATAACTAGCAAATAAAACCCATCGCTTCGCTAACGGGGGTAATAAAAGGGGGGGTGGGGAAAGAGAGAGAGAGAGGAGGGAGGGGAGAGAGAGGACAGAGGGGAGGCAAAGAGGACGGAGGGATGGCGAAGAGGATGGAGGGGTCGGAGAGGGGGAGGGGAGGCAGAGAGAGGAAGAGGGGTGGGGGAGAGAGGGAGAGGGAGAAGGGTGGGGGAAAGGAGAGGGGTGGGGGAAAGAGGGAGAGTGGTGGGGGAAAGAGGGAAAGGGGTGGGGGAAAGAGGGAGAGGGGTGGGGGAAAGAGGGAGAGGGGTGGGGGAAAGAGGGAGAGGGGTGGGGGAAAGAGGGAGAGGGGTGGGGGAAAGAGGGAGAGGGGTGGGGGAAAGAGGGAGAGGGGTGGGGGAAAGAGGGAGAGGGGTGGGGGAAAGAGGGAGAGGGGTGGGGGAAAGAGGGAGAGGGGTGGGGGAAAGAGGGAGAGGGGTGGGGGAAAGAGGGAGAGGGGTGGGGGAAAGAGGGAGAGGGTGGGGGAAAGAGGGAGAGGGTGGGGGAAAGAGGGAGAGGGGTGGGGGAAAGAGGAAGAGGGGTGGGGGAAAGAGGAAGAGGGGTGGGGGAAAGAGGAAGAGGGGTGGGGGAAAGAGGGAGAGAGTGGGAGAAAGAGGGACAGGGGTGGGGGAAAGAGGGAGAGGGGTGGGGGAGAGAGAGAGGGAGAGAGGGGTTGGGGAGAGGAAGGGGTTGGGGAGAGGGACGGGAGAGCGAGAGGGACGGGAGAGCGAGAGGGATGGGAGAGCGAGAGGGACGGGAGAGCGAGAGGGACGGGAGAGCGAGAGGGACGGGAGAGCGAGAGGGACGGGAGAGCGAGAGGGACGGGAGAGCGAGAGGGACGGGAGAGCGAGAGGGACGGGAGAGCGAGAGGGACGGGAGAGCGAGAGGGACGGGAGAGCGAGAGGGACGGGAGAGCGAGAGGGAGAGGGACGGGAGAGCGGGAGAGCGGGAGAGCGGGAGAGCGGGAGAGCGGGAGAGCGGGAGAGAGGGAGAGAGGGAGAGAGGGAGAGAGGGAGAGAGGGAGAGAGGGCGAGCGGGAGAGAGGGAGAGAGGGAGAGAGGGAGAGAGGGAGAGAGGGAGAGAGGGAGAGAGGGAGAGAGGGAGAGAGGGAGAGAGGGAGAGAGGGAGAGAGGGAGAGAGGGAGAGAGAGGGAGAGAGGGAGAGAGGGAGAGAGGGAGAGAGGGAGAGAGGGAGAGAGGGAGAGAGGGAGAGAGGGAGAGAGGGAGAGAGGGAGAGAGGGAGAGAGGGAGAGAGGGAGAGAGGGAGAGAGGGAGAGAGGGAGAGAGGGAGAGAGGGAGAGAGGGAGAGAGGGAGAGAGGGAGAGAGGGAGAGAGGGAGAGAGGGAGAGAGGGGAGAGAGGGAGAGAGGGAGAGAGGGAGAGAGGGAGAGAGGGAGAGAGGGAGAGAGGGAGAGAGGGAGAGAGGGAGAGAGGGAGAGAGGGAGAGAGGGAGAGAGGGAGAGAGGGAGAGAGGGAGAGAGGGAGAGAGGGAGAGAGGGAGAGAGGGAGAGAGGGAGAGAGGGGAGAGAGGGAGAGAGAGAGAGAGAGAGAGAGAGAGAGAGAGAGAGAGAGAGAGAGAGAGAGAGAGAGAGAGAGAGAGAGAGAGAGAGAGAGAGAGAGAGAGGTTGGGGGGAGAGAGAGGTGGGGGGAGAGAGAGGTGGGGGGAGAGAGAGGTGGGGGGAGAGAGAGAGAGAGGTTGGGGGGGAGAGAGAGGTGGGGGAGGAGAGAGAGGTGGGGGAGGAGAGAGAGGTGGGGGAGAGAGAGAGAGAGGTGGGGGGAGAGAGAGAGAGAGGTGGGGGGAGAGAGAGAGAGAGGTGGGGGAGAGAGAGAGAGGTGGGGGAGAGAGAGAGAGGTGGGGGGAGAGAGAGAGAGGTGGGGGGGAGAGAGAGAGAGGTGGGGGGAGAGAGAGAGAGAGGTGGGGGGAGAGAGAGAGAGAGAGGTGGGGGAGAGAGAGAGAGAGGTGGGGGAGAGAGAGAGAGGTGGGGGGAGAGAGAGAGAGGTGGGGGGAGAGAGGTGGGGGGGAGAGAGAAAGAGGAGGGGGTGGAAGAGAGAGGAGGGGGGTGGAAGAGAGAGGGAGGTGAGATAGGGGTGAGAGAGGCAAAGGGGTGGGATACGAGAGCAGATAGAGGGAGGGGAGGGAGAGTGGGGAGGGGGAGAGGGAGAGGAGCAGAGGGCCAGAGGAGAGGGGGGTCGATTCCGGCAGATGTGATGCCCAGTTTATCATCTATCCAAGAGACGGCACACACAATGATGAATCACCCTGCCTGTGAAACACTGAGATGACTGTTTATAGCTGGGTCGGGATTGAAACCCAGGAGAGACAGCTTCGAGGAAGCGTGTGACCTCTCGGCTATCCTGCCGTGATCTGGTGATTCATTGCTTTATAAAAACTGAATTGATCTGAGCAGCAGTTACAACTCTTACACAAAACAAAAGAAAGAAAGAAAGAAAGCTTTAGTTTGTCCAATTCACACGTTCTTTAACAGCACTTCCTCTCCTCGACCTTCCGAGAGTTATATGGTGGTGGAAGGGGTTTGGCAGGAAGATAGCGTGAGGGGAGGAGAAGGGAAGGCAGCCTGAGGAGAGAAGGGAGGGAAAGGCAGCCTGAGGGGAGAGGGGAGGGCAGGCAGCCTGAGGGGAGAGGGGAGGGAAAGGCAGCTTGAGGGAGAGGGGAGGGGAAGGCAGCCTAAGGGGAGGAAAAGGCCGCACGAGGGGAGGGAAAGGCCGCGCGAGGGGAGGGAAAGGCCGCGCGAGGGGAGGCAAAGGCCGCGCGAGGCGAGGGAAAGGCCGCGCGAGGGGAGGGAAAGGCCGCGCGAGGGGAGGGAAAGGCCGCGCGAGGGGAGGGAAAGGCCGCGCGAGGGGAGGGAAAGGCCGCGCGAGGGGAGGGAAAGGCCGCGCGAGGGGAGGGAAAGGCCACGCGAGTGGAGGGGATGATAAGGCAGTGTGCAGGAAGAGTCTGTCTGGACAAAACCACCATCTGAACACGTCCAGAGGTAACCACCGTCCAGCCACGTATGGAGATAACCACCGTCCTGACACGTCCAGAGGCAGACATATGTATGTATATGTATGTATGTATGTATGTATGTATGTATGTATGTATGTATGTATGTATGTATGTATGTATGTATATATATATATATATATATATATATATATATATATATATATATAGTTACGAATTCTCCCCCGCCGGCGTGTGAACGACGACGTCTAACCAATAGCGGTCGCTTCACCCACCGAACGGACAATTCAGTCGCAACTTTCCAGAACAATGCCGAAAACCAGTCACGGGTGTGCTCCAAGCACACCACAACCTTGTCCGCACCCTACCCACGCTACAGGGTCTGATCGCCAAATAATTGATTTACCTAATTATTCGCGCGGGGAGATTACCGAGAGATTGTACCTCAGCGAGCCGCATCATGGGACTGCATTGGCGGCCATTGCACAGTGTTTGTTTTCACCCATCCATCTATCCACCGTTCATTGCTGTGTTGCTTGAGCCAACACCATCACTGTGCCGCAGGGACTGCCCTGTAGGCAGCTGCACCCGGAGACTGCATTTGTGCAGCCCGTGCACCGTTTGTTGTTCGCTGCGTTCATTTCAAAAGGGGGAGGCCTTAGACTGCGTGTGAGTAGCAAGCCACATCCCCTGTCACCTGCTTTGTTCATGAGCCAGAGACTGCATGTGAGCAGCCTGGCTCCCTGCTGTTTTTTCCACAGAGTCCATAGATCCTGGGCCATGGTTTAGTCTAGAATTTGTAAGGATAAGATGTAATTGTAAATGTGTTTTGCGCCACCAGCATGTGTGGCTTAGGGCCGGCCATTTATTTAAGTCGTCTGAATGAGTGGGTTTGTTTAGTTAGTTACTCAGCCCGTAGGTTATTTATTTTGGGGACACGAATATACTGAATGTCACACTCAGGGATCCAAAGATAAATGGTACAAGGGGAAAACTTACACATGATGGCACACGAAAATTCGACGACTCGGGACGAGTCTATAAAAAGGGGAGGGGGTAGTGTTACGGCTGTGGAAATTCGCAATACACCATAAAGGTTCCTTAGATTAGCTATGCCGGTAAGTGAGTGTTCAGATAGGTTTCCCCACCATTGTTAAGAGGGGATTCTTCAGTGTTCACTGGGCTGCGACCCTTTGAGATCGCCGTTTTTATCTATTGTTATTTTGAACCACACAAACAACCGCCGCCACCAACTACGCCACAACACCAACCACGCTCAAATCAACCCCACAACAACCACCGCCATCTTCGCCACTACGCCCGCTTGAGAACGCCATCCTCCACAGTCCACGCTACGACGGTTTCCGCGTCGGGAACCGTCCAAGAACGCGGGCAGGATTGACAGAACAAAAGCTCTCTCGGAGCCTGTGGGGTTTTTTCCCCTCGCTTGATTCTTCCGCCTGAATCCCCCACGCTTGGTGTGAAGGAAAGGGGTGGGGCAGCTTGCTCCCGATTGGTGGATGAACGGCGTGACGTGGACGGGAGTGAGGAACGCCCCTTTTTGGGAACCCTCTCGAAGGGAGGTGGAGTCAGAAGCGGGGTGGGGCGAAGGACGGAGCCCCGCGCTATAAAGGACGGATGTGCGCGAGGCTCAGGCTCTTCTCGGTTCATGCTCGCCCCTGTCTCCCCGGTGGTCCAATTCTTCTTCCTCTCGCTCGTGGTCCTTTGAGCAGCCTGTTGGTGGAGACGCGGACGGGAGGCGCAGCAGTGCCGGCTGTCTGGTGGACCTGCGCGTCCGGACGAGGGGTGCTGGAGAGGGTTCGCCGGCCGCGTGGGAGGCCGGAACCAGGCGCGACCACGCTGAAGGTCGTGGGAGAGGGACGCGACGGCCGCTGGAGGAAGGTCTTTTCCTGTTATTTTTGTATGCATGCTGTGGCGCCGTGTCCTCTAAGTGAACCTGTTTAAGTGCTTGTACATAATAATTATAGTCAGTGGTAATGCTTTTTCCTTGCTTGTATATTGCATGACTGCCCTTGCTTGCATTGTGCTTCATAATGAATGTCCTTGTGTGAAACATATCCCGTTCTTTGCGTCCTTTCCCCTTTGAAAGTGCTATCTTGCATCGTGGAATGAGTAGTGGGGTTTGAACGCCCGGTAAAGAGAATCGGATCTGTCGAGGTCGGCGATAACACCGCTCAGCTATCACTGTAGTACGGAACGGACCGCTTAAGCGGTTCGTGTCCCAGGCCGACCTGCGGCGCGGTGCAGCCCCTCGGTAGGTTACCCGCGCGGGTACTTAGGTATATCGACATTCGGCGATTCACCCTATTTCGCGCGGGTAGAATGCGGACTGGGCTTTGGTGAGGTTAAACTCCCACCCGTGACTGGTTCCTGGCGGTAGTTCCAGGAGGGTCACGACTGAATTGTCCGTCCGGTGGGCGACGCGGTTGCGATTGGAGTTACGCGGCCGATCGCACGCCGGCGGGCGCGAATTCGAAACAATATAGTAGCGATACCCGTGCACATGCACGGGATAGCAGTACAAGATAGCTGGTAGCAGACGACAGACCGTACACGGGGAATGACAAAAATATGCTTTGTGCAAAATGCAAGTGGTACTATGGAACGCCAAGACTTCCCAAACATTGTCGGCATGTCCACTAAGTGCCACAGCAATTTCATAGGGATCGTGTGACGGCGAGCCGAGTTTTTAGTGTGCAAGCTTGGTAATATATATATATATATTATATATATATATATATATATATATATATATATATATATATATACATATATATATACTGTTGTGGTTTTCCGCCCGTCGGCGTGCAGGCAACCGATTCTAGCCAATGGCGGCCGCTCTCGCCCACCAAACGGGCAAACCTAGTCGCAGCTTTCGGATCAACGCCGAAATCCAGCTACGGGTGTATCTTTAATCACACCGAAAATCAGCCAGCTATTCTGTCCACGCGCGACAGGGTCCGATCGCCGAATTGTCGATTTACCTAATTATGCACGCAGACAGAAATGCCGGGGATTTACACCTCAACGGTACCTGCTTGGAAACGAGCCGCTAAGCAGCTCGCTCCAGCTCGCTCCAGCTCGCTCCGTTTGCGATTTGCCGAGCGGTGTATATCGCCAAGCCCCGCCGGATCCGATTCTCTTATCGGTTATTAACAACCAGCTATATTCCGAACTTAATTATGGCAGTTCAATTGAGGGAAAGGACGCAACGAATGGGTCAACATTCACACAAGGACATTTATTACACACACGACACGTATGCAGTCATGTATGCAATCAGGTACGTATGTAATCAAAGCAATTAATGCAATGGGGGTAAGGGACAGGACACGAGCAAGAGAAAGAACTACAACCGTTGGCCTATTTATTATGTACAATTACTTAAACAGGTTTACTTAAGGACAAGGCGCCACAGACTTTCACTCAAAAACCCCGGAAAGAAAAGGAAGAAAAGTGACCTTGTGGTGGGCCCTCGGGACTCCGTCCTCCTTCTTCCGACCTCTCGCTCGTCCTACCCTCACAGTTCTTTCTCCTCTTTTGCGCCACAATTCTCCTGCACCACACAATCCTTCCACCACCACCACCACAATTCTCTCTCCCAGACACTCTCCTCAGCGTTCCAGCGCCTCCGACCTTTATCCACGGAGCCCCGCCCCCCTCTCCTCCCGGCGCGCGAGAGAAACTTCCAGAACAAGGGCGTTTTCCTCACTGAATCGGGGCCGTTTTCATTCTTCTGGAGGGTTGGGCTCCTGCTGCGTTGGCCGGCGGAGATGTTATTCGTTGGGGGGTGGGGGCCATTGTCTGCTTTCCTTTAATGAATGCAAGGCTTCTGGCAACGATGTGCTGAGGTGGAAATGCGGTTGTGGTTGTCGTGATGGTCGCGTGGCTGGCGTTTTGTGGTTGTCGTGATAGTGGTGTGGTTGAGATGGCTGTGATGGTGGTGTGGTTGGGCAGTTGTGGTTAAGGTGGTTGTTGTGAAGGCAGTTGTGGAGAATGTGGCTGTGGTAGTTGAGATGCGGTTGGTGGTGGAGGTGGTTGTCGTGAAGCGGTTGGTCCAAAATAAAGATAGCAAAAGAATAATAGCTGACTCAAAGATCACAGCCCGGTCACACGAATAATTCCCTCAGACATCGGTGGGGAAATCTAATCTGAACACACACTTATCGACATAACTGATCTCTGGGGAAGCTGTATGGTGTTCTGTGAATTTCCACAACCGTAACAATATTATATATATATATATATACATATACATATATATATATATACATATATATATATATATATACATATATATATATATACATATATATATATATATACATACATATATATATATATATATATATACACATATACATATATACATATATATATATATACACATATACATATATACATATATATATATATATATATATATATATATATATATATATATATATATATATATATATATATATATACATATACATATACATATATACATATATACATATATATATATACATACATATATATACATATATATACATATATACATATATATACATATATACATATTACCCCTGTGTTGTAAGAGGCGACCAGGGTTGCGTCAGGAAGGGCATCCGGCGTAAAACATGTGCCAAATCACTATGCGGATCATACGGATGATCCGCTGTGGCGACCCCGAATGGGAGCAGCCGAAAGAAGAAGAAGATATATATATATACATATATATACACATATATATATATACATATATATATATATATATATATATATATACATATATATATATATACATATACATATATATATATATATATATATACATATACATACATATACATATATATATATATATATATACATATATATATATATATATATATATATATACATACATATATATATATATATATATATATATATATATATATATATATATATATATATATATATATATATATATATATATATATATATATATATATATATATATATATATATATATATATATATATATATATATATATATATATATATATATATATATATATATATATATATATATATATATATATATATATATATATATATATATATATATATATATATATATATATATATATATATATATATATATATATATATATATATATATATATATATATATATATATATATATGATTGGGGCAGTTGGGATGACACATTTTTGCAGAAGAAGAAGGCGCTTCCAACGAAGGTAAACAACTAGATCGACTCTGCTAATTTAAGCAAAAAGCGAGAGCAGACCCGGTCTCAGACAACGTTTCGCCGGCTTCGCAGCCGGCTTCATCAGGCACCATCGACGCTGAACCTTGGCATGTGTCCAGTTTTTATTTTGATACGACTGCTCACTTCTGGTCACGTGCTAGCGCTCAAGGTCAAATGAAAGTGCTTTTTATTTTGCAAAAGCAAAAACAAACGTCATAACACATCATTAAAGCGGTTCTCTGCTTTTTTTACTTACACTTGATCGGGTGTTGTGCGTGTGTGGGTGGGTGAGCACGTGTGTGCACTTGTCTTTGTGTGTTGTTATCATGTTGTCTTTGTGTTTCCGTGTTTCTGGCACTTGTCAGGATAGAAGGGAAAAAATATGGAGCAAAATACAGAAAGATCCAAGAGGAAAACCTGCAGCTCTCTGCAAGAAAGCTGAAATTGGGACAGAAGTTCACCTTTCAGCATGACGACGACCTGAAGCACACAGCCAAAGCTACACTGGAGTGGCTAAGGAACAAAAATATAATTGTCCTTGAGTGGCCCAGTCAGAGCCCGACTTAAATCCAATCAAAAATTTGTGGCAGACTTGATGATTTCTGTCCATCAACGCTCCCCATTCAACTTGACTGAGCTTGAACAGAACAGTTTGAACAGAACAGAAGAATGGGAAAATATTACCCAATCATGGTGTACAAAGTTGGTGGAGACCTATCCCAACAGACTCACAGCTGTAATTGCTGTCAAAGGTGCCTCCTCTAAGTATTAACTCAGGGAGGAGGGAGGTGGACACTTATCCAACCAAGATATTCTAGTTTTGTATTTAAAAAAAAAAAAAAAAAATTGTGAAATTTGTTTCTCACTTGGAAGTTGTGGGTTATGATATGTAAATATAGGTGGAAAGTGTGATTTAATGCAATATAATTCCAGGCTGTAAAGCAACAAAAGGTAAAAATTTTGAAACGAGGTGTAGACTTTCTATAGGCATTGTATACATATCTACAGCGAACTCTCAAATATCACGGGTTTTGACCAATCACGGGCAACCTATTGTGTCCAATTGAGTAATCGCAGTTTTTCATTTCAGCCAATCATGGTTTTAGCTGAGATGAGTCATCGTTTGTGTCCGTGTGTATGATAACCTCCCATTACGAGCCTTGTGCTGTTTCTTGCGCACCATTTATTGCAGCAATCAGACCAGCATATGGGAACGAAGCTAAGTTTAATCCTAAATTATCATCAACCAGGAAATGACATCTGGAGATCCTGTAACACGAGATCTCCAAGATCTTGTATACACAACAGTTAATAATGGCATCCAAACGTCAAACGATGGACAAAATTAATCATGCCAGAAGGCAGAGAAAGGTTATGACATTATGCGAAAAAAAAGAGTTCCTAATACATTGGCAAGAGGTGAAAGTGCGGCATCTGTGGGCCGCCATTACAGGAATAGACTGTGCGGTGAACGCGAGTCAAATATCCGTTCAAGTGTTCCCGCTCCGCAAAGCGCAAATGTCTCATTCCAGTCGCGTGATCATCATCGTGAAAGGATGGAAAAAGCACTTAATGTTTGGATCAAGGACCAAAGAGAGAGAAAAAAATGTCCGAGTGGACCGGTGTACGGGAGAAACCATTGTGGATTTACTCGGACTTGGAGTAGAACAGTTTACGTGAAAAATCATTGCAGATTTACGAAGCCTCCAGTTCATCCATGGTTCATGGAATTAATCGAGGCGAAGGGATATATGCCGGAGCAAGGTTTTAACGCCGAAGAGATGGGATTATTTTGGAAGAGGATGCCATCTTGTACCTTCCTCTCGAAGCAGTGAAGATCTACTCTGGATCAAGGTGGCTGAGGATAGTTTTTTTCCTTCTTCTATGTGGCAATGCAGCAGGCGACTTTGTCATCCTCCCGATGATCCAACAGCCATCGCCAGTTCTACAACCACATCTTTCTAACCTCCAACCTCCCAACAGCATCATAATCATCCCGAGCTAAATCTTGTGTTTTCTATTTATAACAGAGAACAGTATGAGTGCGTAATATGTTTACTCTCACCCACCTCACTGTTTTGGAATAAATTTAAAAGGTAAAACTCATGTTTTTGTATATTTTATGCCATACTTATTTTATTTACATGTTTATTTCAATGTGAACATGCTTTATATGTATTTTACATGTTCATTTCAATTGTACTGTGTTTATTTCCGGCTGCCGTCGATCTTCCTCTATATTTCCTCGAAGCCCAGGAACCAAAACCCCATTTTCCCATTGGCCCTTGGTTTCTCCGTACGATAAAAAGAGAGACAGTTTGGGCGAAGAATATTTGGAACCCCCTAACCTGGTGCGACAGCTCTGGTAAGCCGGCGTGTCCGTCTGGAATGATGTTCTTTGGTTTCACTCGACATCAATAGCTACGAGGTCCACGCCGACCTCCCCCAGGACTATGAGGTGTGAAGCTGCTCCCCACTCTCCTCCCTTGTTACCAGTGCTTCCCGCACATCGTTCCCTGGCGCAACGGACTGCACAAGCAGGATATCCTTAGTCCCGCAGCACGCCATCACCAAAGCGCTGCAAAACCCCGATCGAGCGCCATCACAGGGAGAAGGTGATGATCAGATGGAGAGCAGAGACGACCAAGCAGATGAGTAATGATGATGACGAGCCAGACAAGAGCCCAGGGACCGACTGACAAAGCCAAGCCAGACTGACTCAGGCAAGAGACCGACAAAACCTGTTGGCATTGGCATGTGGTACATGTTTTGGAGCCTTTATTGGGTGAGAGCTAATTGGTTGTTCTCTTTCTCCATGGGAAGCAATGAAAAGCTCACGGTTCGAGGGTTAACCCTCTGTTGCTTCAATGAAGGGTTAATGCCTGAATCATCAGCTTCTTGCTTCCCACGACAGTCAGCAAACCTCAATCAACTTCCTGTTGATTTTATACATTGTTTTACCTGTCTGCCGATGCATATCGACATGAGTCTTCACCAGCAAGACTAGTTCATCATTGACCATGACCATACTTTCTTTACATCCAATATAATCAACAATATTTTGTAAAAGTACAACAGAATTCACACTGGGGGTTGGGGGGGGGGGGTGAAGCCAGGAGGTTTACTATTAAATTACGTGATAAGAGTAACAATGAAAATGACATTCAAATATGTTTAAAACTTGGAGATAAAAGCAAGACAAGTTAGTAAAAACAATGAGAGTGCTGAAACAGTCAAATACAAAACCACTTCATCGAAATTGTGAAATTAACGATGCATTCAATTGAGCGGAATGTGAATACCCACCAGCGCTTTGTTCCGCATGCACTCAAGCAAGGTTTGTAGCAGGTGATGAGCTTGTCCGTGGCTGAAATTGAACGTCCTTTTTATGGTACTCATGATTTCCTCTTGGATCCCATCACAAAGTTCCCTGTGCGCATTCAAGGTTCAAACAATGACCGTTTCCACTTTTTCATTTCGCATATTCCTCAATGCCACTTTCCATTGCTCAAGCCACTTTCACATAAAGCATACAGACATGACCGAAGTGGAGAGTTTGATTCATTTTGTCATGCAAAGTAAAGAATCATATTGTGAAACAATAAGTAATCCATCAACATATTATAACAGCAATTTAGGCACACCACTGTGTGAATGATCAATGATCACAATGGCTTTGTGGCAAACATTGCAACAGTAAAAGTACAAATGGCAATGACTAACATGGGTGTGGCTTAACCATTTACATTCCAAACTAAGAGAGAGGGGTCAATAAACAGAAAGCAGAGACAAAGAAGTGACATTACTGTGATTGAGAAGCACACTACAAGGGGTATGTGTAATGTTACTAGCCCCAAAACAAAAAGTTTACTGATACAATAAAAGGGCCGGTTGCATACCAACTTCATGTTTAAGTGGGAGCTGAATGCAAGACCGAGGAGGACACAAAAACGAGTCCTGATTTGGGAATACAAGCTGTTGAGGAAGAAAGCCCAAATTCTCCAGTGTGATGTTAAGTACCTCATGGTATGTTCTCGAGGTGATAAATTACGATCTCGTCGAGAAGATATTGTGAATGACCTAGCTGAAAGTACTGGTGTTAACATTTATTCAAGAAAAGTAAAATACATTGTTATGGAACCGGGGTTTGGGATTCACCACAAGAGGGACTTATGGAGCCGTCTTCCCACACTAGGGACCTCTTAGCTTGTCCGCTCTCATGCCTCTGCCCCATGCACGTCTGGTCACAATGCTACCTGCCCAGCACTACTTGGCCCCATCTTGGTGCAGCTTGTCCCAGCTCCAGCACCATTGGTTATGGCAGTCGGTTTCTTACTCAGGTCTCCAGCGCGTTCCAACAGCAGTGAACAGTCTGGCGTTTCACCTTTTTAACCCTTCGTTAGTCTGCTGTGTCATTCAAACGTGGTTAGTCTGGTGGGGTGTTTACACGCCCCAATGCGAAAATGCATATAATGTTACTCTTTTTAAAAAATGTAAAAAAATGCGGGATGCCAAAACACCCCATGGGACTAACGAAGGGTTAAGCAGCTTGAACGGGGTGGAGACTTGGGGGGGGGGGGGGAGGTTAGAGTTCATGGGAGGTGGAGTTCCAAGGAGCAAAGATCATGGCAAAACGCCAGACCCTTGAACCTGTGCCAGCACGTTCCCATTGGTGCGCTCACCATGCAACGCCCCCCTCGGGTGTCAATCATCCTCGAGGTTCTCCTCCAAGTCAATGCTACTTCTTTTTAATTGGTTTCCGTGCCCAAATGGTTTGAAAATAGGAATATTGTTATCTCCCTCGTCATCTGAATTTGTGGTCGTCTGTAGTGCGGTGTTTTATAATGTGGCTATATGTGGTGCTGTATGAGAGGACTAATAAAATTTTAAAAAATGTACAAATAGCAGGTTGCACCCAATATATACGTGAAGATTGTTAAAATATAATTTGGGATAAACAGAGAGCCGAATTGTGTTGTGTGGTGCATTAAATTACAACCACCACATATGAGACTGGAATAAATGAGGATTTAAAGGGAAAATAAAGGAAGGACAGGAGGGGTATAGAGAAGGAGGAGGAAGACGACTTACTATAGCTCACACAACACATTTGTCCCACGCCCCTCGAGACAATGGGTGAGGGCCAGTCTGCACACATACACGAACAATATTACCAATACGAGGAAGCTCCTACGTGTTATGGATGTTTGTTTCACCTGGGGGCCAGTTGTATTACCATCACATTATATTGGATATGCAGCTGCCGAAAAACCTTTGCTGAGGAGAGGCAACCAAACAAAAGAACTGCAATGGATGGCAGAACTGAAACAGTGGGATGACCAAACCTGGAAGAAAGTGCTCTTTGCAGATGAGATGACCCAAAGTTTAAACTGTTTGGGAATAATAAATCAATGGAAGTTTGTTTGAAGGCAACCCCTGGAGCGATACAATAGTCAGTGCAAAACAGCTACAGTGAAGCATGGAGGATCAATATACAAGTGTCAGACTACATCTCAGCCAAGACTTGCATCTATCGGAGACTTGCATGTAATCAAAGGTACATTAACTGCTGACAGGTATGGGCAGGTTATGATCCATCATACTATTCTCTTAGGATCACATCTCATTGAGTGGGGATTCATCTTCCAGCATGAGAATGACCAAAAGCAGAGTTGATGTGGTGAAAAACTATCTGGAAGGGAAAGAGTTTGAACGAACACGGACAAAGATTTTTTAGCCTGCACAAAGCCATGATATTGTTACGACCAGGGGTTCAGGGCTCGTCATGAGTAGAAGCACTCAGGTCCCACCTGAACGCCAGGTCCTGAGCACTGGCGGGTTGTAAGCGCAACCACGTATGCCAATTGGTACTGCCAATCCTGACAGGGTTACACGATTTCGCATTTCACCGTTTCCGGTGGATTGACTGCACCAAGTGAGTTTCGTGCCCTTGATGCATACTTGCGTTTATTTACCACATCAGGTGCAGCCGAGCAGAGCTGTCAAGTTCGCACCGGCAAACAAGCAAATCCGGTGGAGTACAACTTCCCGTCTAACTACACTTGTACACTGTGTCGGACCAATAAAGGAAAAGACAATCGAGACAGATTACAAATAACAACAAACAATTATTTATTACACACACACAATCATTTAAAAGCAAGTATCGACATGCAAGAAAGCAAAAGGCACACAAGAGTAGATTTAACCATGCACATATTCATTCCTATTCAATCTTACTTGTAGTGGGGCAACTTAGCTAAATATAGCATAACAATTGTGCATTTTGTGAGGAAAGCACCAAATTTGGCACACTAGTAGCCTAACATATTATGAACAGATTTGGATATTGGGCCATCTCAAATTCAGCCGCTGATGGCTGTGGCAGCCATTTTCCACTGCCACCAAAAATTTTGAGATGGCCCAATATCCAAATCTGTTCATAATATTGTTGTGGTTGAGGAAATTCGCAAACCACCATTCAGGTCCCGTAGGTGAGATATCTCTGTAAGTACATGTGTAGTTAGCCCCAAACCCGTTGTTTAGAGGGAATAAATGTGATTCATTCGGGCTGCGACCCTTTAAGATAGCCGTTTTTCTGTTCTACCTTTATTTTGAACCAACCACGTCTCAACCGCCATCACACAACAACCACCAACCGCAACGCCGCTTCACAACAACAACGCCAACAGCCACGACCTTTACCTTCACAGCACACCCAGTCTCGTGCCCACAGGCCCCGTCTGTCCCCTTGTCGTTGAGGGTGACCCTTTTCTTTTGCTTTTGAGTATATGTGTTGTCGGCGCCGTCTGTAAAGCAAAACTGTGTAAGTGTTGCCGTGTGCTCGCGTAGTCGGTAGTAGATCTGCATTGTTGTGTTTCTTTTGTTGCAATTGCTTTTGGTGCATAATTGTTGTAATTGTATATGTGTGCTTTCCATGTGCCGTGGAATAAATGTGCCTCATGTTGAACTTTTTTTCCCATTTCGCTTGGTCTTTTCTTTAATTGAATCTCCATCTTACTTCACGTAAAGAGTTGGTAGTGGGCTTAATTCGCCCGATAATTAATCGGAACCGTCGAGGTCGACGATATAACACCGCTCGGTTATGCCGATAGTACGGAACGGGTCGCTTCAGTGGCCCGTGTCCGGAGTCGACCTGCGGCGAGGTGCGATCGCCCGGTCTACCCTCCGTGTGGGTACTTAGGTAGGTCGAATTTGGCGAACAACCCTATCCCACGCGGGGGGCCGATTGGCACGATCGTGGTGAGGCCGAAAGGCCCACCCGTGACTAGTTCCCGGCGTTAGTCCGAGAGGGTCACGACAGAATTGTCCGTCCGGTGGGCGACGTGCCGCGATTCGAGTTACGTGGCCGTTCACACGAATTCGCAACAATGGTGTCAGGTCGTGGGACACAAACCCATCCCCCTCCTCGCGGCACTGGTGTCGGAGAGCGGGAAAACGGGCTCTCCTGTCTCCAGCTAAATTCACGGGAATCGGTCCAGGGGTGAGAGGAGCGACCCCCGATTCCCTCCAAATTACGAGCGATTCAAATTAACCCTTTACGAGAGATAAGATGGCGTCTCAAGGCGAGCGGGAGCCGGGGGTATTAGAAATGGATTTTGAATGTGTAGAATCCATGGTCCAGGATGAAAACCCCCGAGCAGGAAATGTTGGTTGTGCAGGAACACGAACTACCCCAACTGAACCCAGAGCCCGAAATAGGTGCGGCGGCGGCCGCGGTGTATGACACATCCCCTCCCCCTCTCCGCCAAAACCCCCCAATCCTTGTCGAACCGAGTGCACTCGACAGGATTCTGCAGGCAATAACAGCGAATACGCAACAAATGAACGAAATAAAAACAAAAATGGATACGAATACGCAACAAATGAACGAAATAAAAATGAAAATGAAAACAAATGCGCAAGGAATGAAGGAAGAAATGAAAGAACTGCGGGGTGAGATGGAGAACATGGGACCAAGCCTGCAGGCGGGCATGAAGGCAATGGCAGTGGAGCTCAAAATGGCGATGCCACGTGTGGGAGCGAACGAGCTGGGAGGGAGTGCAACGGCTGTCAGGCCCGCGGTGAAGGCGGGAACAAAGAAAATAATTCGGGGGGCGTGTTGGGCGAGACTGGTAAAGGTGACGGAGAGAGCAACAGTGACGGTGACCGAGAGGGAAAAACTAATTAGGGTGACGGAGACGTGCACGAGGGAGACAAGAGACGAGGTGAAAGGAATTGAGAGGGAGAGAAAAGAACAATTAAGACGGAAAGCAATGATGAGGTACGCGGAGATCGTGAAAGAGCAAGGAGTGAAACAGAGGGAAGGACGGGAGCGACTTAAGGAGAAAGCAAGGTTGACCTACATAAAGATAAGGGAAAGACGTCAGAAAGAAGCAGAGACTAATAGACACGAGGGGACAACAGAAACTAATAAATGTACAGAGACACGGGAGATGGGAACGATAGAGGGAAGACTACACAATGAAGACGGGGTTAGCGACGCGCGCGCGCGCACACACACACACACACACACACACACACACACACACACACACACACACACACACACACACACACACACACACACACACACACACACACACACACACACACACAGGCAGTGGAGGATAATGAGGGGGAGTTGGCGGACTGGTTAGAGACCCGGTGCGAGCAGCTGGATGGCCTCCTCCAGGAACGAGGCGAGGGAGTATGCCCCCTTGAAGCGAGTCACGACCAGGTGAGTTCGGTCGTGTCGAGCGAGGTCGAGAGGAGGAGTGCTGTGGACAGGTGCACGGAAAGCTTGGGGGGTATAGAGGCCCCGGAGACCCTTGTGGGGACACGAATCCCCAGTGTGGTCGTCTCGGTGTGTGTGGTGCAAGGTGTGAGTGCGTCCCCGTGTGTGGAAGCGACCCCGTGTGTGAGTGGTGTGGTGGCAAGTGTGCCGAAGGGCGTGCTTCCCAGCACGCCGTGTGTGGATGAGACACCGCGGGCGAGTGCCCCCGCGTGTGTGAGTGGTATGGCTTGTGTGGGGGAAATGGCACGAGTGAGTGAGCGGCCGAGTATGAGGGAGACAGCGTGTGCATGGTCGCTGTGTGTAAGGGAGATGTCGGTCGGCATGCGTGAGCATGCAGCCGCGTCTCCCGGTGTGAATGTAATGGAGTGGAGTGTGAGCGTTGTGACACGCAGGAGTGCGTGTGTTGAATGGAGACGACAACGGCGATGGAGGAACGAAAGCCGGGTAGCGGCCGTAGAGGTTTTGAGCACGGCGCCAGGTTCACCCAGCAGCGAGCGCGAGGTCCGTGCTGTGCAACGCACGAGGCCCCGACATGCTCGTTTGCAGGAGTGAAGCCCGGTCCGGAAACGAGCGCGGTGAATGTTGCCGATCCCGCGACGGACAAAGTTTAGGCAGGATTTCGGATTTGGACCGGAAGGGTTCTCCACGCGAGCGGGTGTGTTAAGCTCCAACGGGCAGAGCACATGTGTTCGCATGGGGAACCCCTCGAGACGTGAGGCTTGTGTTTTTTTGATGCGCCGGGTGACGTCATGGCTGCGTGTGTGGTTGGAATCCGGCAGGAGGGTGAATCCCTGCCGGATGGTACCGTCCAAGAGGGACGAGGGACGCGAACAGCTGCCATGATGTCACGCCAAAGGTGCGCGGCTGTGAATTGCTGCGCTGGTGCGCAGGTTGCGAGTTACCGCGCTGGTGCTGCGCCATAAAAAAATAAAAAAATAAAAAAGCAAGCCTCGCTTTCGGGTGAACAGGATTTTCCCGGGCAAGGGGTGGATGATCCCCTTCCTGGGCACAGGATGGAAACTAGTTAGGGGGAAGGGTTAGCTTAGTTAGACCGGCTCCATGGGGCAGGGGTAAGTCCTCATGGGGCCTGTGGAATGGATTAGGTAGAGGGATTTAGATGAGATTTAGGTTGGGAAATTGATTAATGGGATTATTTGAGGACGGTGACAGACTTTGAATGTGTAGCGGGGACGTAGATTAGCTACATAGTGTTAAAAGGAACGTGCTGTAGTTTAAGGGGCGACGTGGGAGCACGAGTTAGTTAGGGGATGTAGATAGAAGGATGGCAGAGTTCAGCGGTGTGCGTGTTGAAGAGTTGCGAGGTGAGTTGAGTGGAAACATGTACTTGGTGAGTGAGTGAGGCCAGCGGGTCTGTGTGAATGGAGCGAATGGGGAATGCATGGTGCGATGAGTGATTGGGGGGAGGAGTGACTCCCGCCCAAGGGACCCCGGGGTCAGTGTAAAGTGAGTTAGCTGGGTTAGTCAAATTGAAAAATGGAAGTCGTTTTGCTGTTGGCGGGAGTGTAGGCTCGAAACCCGTTTGGAGGGGTGCAGGAGCCCTGTTGACGGGCTGGGAGCGTGGCTGCGAAAGGTGAGTATCGCTGAGTGGGTACCCCGGGCACCAGGCTAGTCGGCCGTAGTAGGCCAAGGGCCCATGGGGGGCCGGGATAGCGTAGTGGGCACGGGTGCGTCTGCTTGGTGTGGGGGCCCGGGGCGCCATTAGCCACGTGGGCAGTGTTGTAAGCATGGGTGACCCTCGGAAAGGGGCCTGGGAAGCCAGCCTGCCACGTGTGCATTTCAGGGGAGTTGCCATGGGGGGCACTCCCCGGTGTTTAGGGAGCTGGTAGGCTCGGAGGCAGTGTAGTGCCAGGGGGTGCCATAGCTGGAGATTCGGCAGAGGGTCGTGTCTGCCAAGGGGAGCCACGCGTCCCAGCCATGAGACCGTGTGAGGGCACGGAAAGAAAATTGGGGGGCAAGGTCCGAAATGTGAGAGGACACCAACACAGGTGACGGGAATCTGGGTTTTTAGAACCAATAGTTTAAGCGAGAGGCGCTTGTTGAAAGCCCCGGGGTAGTTTTAAGGTTAATGGTTAGGGTAGATTAGGAAGTGTACCCCTCCGCACCATCCATCCCTTTGCTCTCATTGTGGGCCGCTGGACCCACTTTGTGTTATAGATCGCTGAAGTCTGGGGAGGCCATCTTGAGGCTTCATTGGGCCTCGACACAGGACGTTAGCTCTCCCTTATTCCCCTCCGGGAAGGGAACGTAGGTGTTGGGAGTAGGCTAGTAGACGATAGGTTAGCTGAACAAGGATGATAAAGGGGGTAAGGGGACGAATTATAGTGGGAGAAAGGAAAAAAAAAATCAAAAATTAAATAAGTTGGGGCTAAATTGGGTTTGACAAATTAAGGGAGTGGGTCAGGACAGTGACAGGCAAAGGCGATAGGTCGGAGGGAGACCGTAGGGTAGGTTCGAGCCCGCCTTCCGAGTGGCCAGCACCACCGCACTCCCTCCACCAACTTCCACTGACAGGCAAAGGCTGGCCAGCTTCATCTGCTGGCTGTGTTGCTTCAAGGCCTGTGCCGGCCCACTTCGTCGGCTGTGTTTGCCTGCACCAGCCAGTTCGTCTGCCGGCTGTGTTTGCCTGCAGCGGCCTTGTTCTGCAGGCTGTGGTTGCCTGCTCACCTTTGCCATGCCATGCCCACTGCCCCTGTTCACCAGCCCCCGTTCAATTTTGCTTTGCCCCCCCCCCCCTGTTCATTTTCTTGTGCGCCAGGATCAAGGCAACAGTTTGCAAGCTGCGAGAACTGCCCTGTTGGCAGCTGCAACACGGGCCTGCAGTGGCGGCCCGTGCACCACGTTTGCGTCCATCCATTCATCCATCCATCCATCCATCCGTTGTGTTCATTGCGTGTGCCACTTGAGCTGGCACGGAGACTGCGTTTGTGCAGCCCGTGCACCGTTTTGTTGCTTGCATCAGTGCCCGTTCAGTGTTTTGCAGGGACTGCCTTGCGGGCAGCCGCACCAGGAGACTGCGTTTGTGCAGCCCATGCACCGTTGTGGTTCACTGCGTTCAGTTCAAAAGGGAAGGCCTTGGACTGCGTGTGAGCAGCCGGCCACGTTCCCTGTCACCTGCATTGTTCGAGCCAGAAACTGCATGCGAGCAGCCTGGCTCCCTGCTCACTGCTTTCTTTTTGCAGAGTCCATTGATCCTGGGCTATGGTTTAGTGTAAAATTTGTAAGTTAAGGTTAAGATGTACTGTACATATGAGTGCGCCCCCGGCAAGTCTGTCTTAGCGCCGGCAATTTTATTTAAGTCGTCCGTGTGAGTGGGTTTGTTTAGTTAGTTACTCAGCCCTCAGGTTATTTATTTTGGGGACACGAATACCATGAATGTCGCACTCAGGGATCCGTAGGTAAAACGTACTTGGGGAGAACTACATATGATGGCACACGAAAATTTGACGACTCGGGACGAGTCTGTAAAAAGGGGAGGGGGTAGTGTTGCGGTTGAGGAAATTCGCAAACCACCATTCAGGTCCCGTAGGTGAGATATCTCTGTAAGTACATGTGTAGTTAGCCCCAAACCCGTTGTTTAGAGGGAATAAATGTGATTCATTCGGGCTGCGACCCTTTAAGATAGCAGTTTTTGTGTTCTATCTTTATTTTGAACCAACCACGTCTCAACCGCCATCACACAACAACCACCAACCGCAATTCCGCTTCACAACAACAACGCCAACAGCCACGACCTTTACCTTCACAACTCGCTCCCGCAAACATCGCATCACCGCCATTCCAAACATCGCCATGGCCATGGACCAGCACTTTAAACCCTCCACCACCTTCGCCTCTCCTTCTGCGGCCATTCCCGTACCGCTTGTGGGCACTGAGCGTCAGGCTGTCCTGGACTCGTACAGGGCGCGCACCGAGCCGCGGGTACAAAGTGCGGCCTTTCCGAGGAGAAGTCGGATCAGGAATGATACACGCCCACTTCTGATCCGTCCAATCAGCAAGCGCGGGGCGGTTTGGCCCCGCCTCCAGGCGCGTCGGAGTAGAATCGATATATGCAAATTCGAGGATCAGGGGAGATTCACGCCCCTTTTTCTCCGTCCAATGGGCGAGCGTGGCTCCACCCCGAGCTCGTTCTGATCCAGAAATTTGCATATGGGTTCTCCTACACCACTATAAAGCGCCGAGCGTGGGGCGAATTCAGTCAGTTTTTCGGTCAAGGCGAGTTGGAGAAGAGTTGGAGTTTTGAGTTGGAGAGAAGGTTGGAGGCAGTGAGTTAGAGTCAGGAAGGTCGAGGCAGTCAAGTCGGGTCTGGAGAGTGGCAGTCTGTCGGGGTTCGGAGTCTGTCGGGGAGCTGCAGAGAGAGGAAGCCTGGAGCACGGTCGAGGTGATTTGCTGCAGTCGGCTGAGGAGAATTGTGGAGGGGACCGGATACCTCGGGTCCGAGGCAAGGAAGACGGCGGTCGGCGACGCGGTCGCAGTGGAGTCGCTCGTCGTGGGACCCAAGCAAGCCAGCTATCCTCTTTCCCCAGAGCATCAACAATTCCCCCCCTTCCCCCCCCCCCCCGCGTTGAGATAGTGCGAAAAGGGGGCCCTGTTCCCACCCCACTCCAAGCAGTGCCAACGAAACCCGCGAAGGAGCGCGGAGTAGGGTTACCGCCGCCACATTTGCGGCTCATCACGAGACACGGGTAGGATCCACCCGGTCTCGCGGCCCACAGGCCCCGTCTGCCCCCTTGTCTTTGAGGGTGGCCCTTTTCTGTAAATGTGTTGTCGGCGCCACCTGTAAAGTAAAACTGTGTAAGTGTTGCCGTGAGCTCGCATAGTCGGTAGTAGATCTGCATTGTTGTGTTTCTTTTGTAGCATCTGCTTTTGGTGCATAATTGTTGTAATTGTATATGTGTGCTCTCCGTGTGCCGCGGAATAAATGTGAATTATGTTGAACTGTTTTTCCCGTTTCGCTTCGTCTTTTCTTTAATTGAATCTCCATCGTGCTTCACGTAAAGGGTTGGTAGTGGGCTTAATACGCCCGATAATTAATCAGAACCGTCGAGGCCGACGATAACACCGCTCGGTTATCCCGATAGTACAGAACGGGTCGCTTAAGGGGCCCGTGTCCGGAGTCGACCTGCGGCGAGGTGTGATCGCCCGGTCTAACCTCCGAGTGGGTACTTAGGTAGGTCGAGTTTGGCGAACAACCCTATCCCACGCGGGGGGCCGATTAGCACGATCATGGTGAGGCCGAAAGGCCCACCCGTGACTAGCTCCCGGCGTTAGTCCGAGAGGGTCACGACAGAATTGTCCGTCCGGTGGGCGACGTGCCGCGATTCGAGTTACGTGGCCGCTCGCACGCCGGCGGGCGCGAATTCGCAACAATATTATGAACAGATTTGGATATTAGGCCATCTCAAAATTTTTGATGGCAGTGGAAAATGGCTGCAACAGCCAGCAACGGCTGAATTTGAGATGGCCCAATATCCAAATCTGTTCATAATATGTTAGGCTACTAGTGTGCCAAATTTGGTGCTTTCCTCACAAAATGCACAATTGTTATGCTAAGTTGCCCCACTATGTGTACCATGCTACATACAGAGTGTCCGTTCTGCAGAAGAAGTTTCTTGGCTTGGGTTGCAATTCTAGATGGGTCGCCAATCCAACATACGATATTCGGATAAGGGTGCAGGAATCTGTAATTTGAAATTTGGGCAGGGTGCCGGCAATAGCTCACCTCCTCTTCACGAAGGACTGAAACGTGCGATCTGTATTGTCCACCAACCAATGCTGGCAGACGGGATGCCCAGTTTACCATCCATGTGAGGGACAACACACACATTGATGAGTGAAATATCAGGATGACAGTTTATAGCTGAGCTGAGATTTGAACCAAGGGAAGACAGCTCAGAGGCGAGTATGCATATCACTTGGCTCCCCTCCCACCATTAATGGTACTAGTGCGGGCCCGTAGGTGCGTGCCCGTAGGTGCAGCATCGTTCCTTCGCTCTCGTAAATGATGACTGGATTGGGGCATTGCTTCAATTAGATCGGACCAACTGTATCATAAATGGCCATAACTTGGGAAATATACTCAGGTCCCCAGCGTCGATTGTGACGTCATACCAAACGAAGAAGAAGAAGTGTGACATCAATCGTGCAAAAAATAAATATATAAACAATAATTGTGACGTCATTCGTGATGTCATAGCACCGTGTCCTGTCATTGGTTGACAGACGTTATTGGTCATTATTGGTTGACAGACAATATATAGGTCGTTATTGGTTGACAGACATTGGTCATTGTATCACGTTATTCTTTTTATTACTGCCAATTATTGTGCTATTATTATTGATATGCTGTTATCATTATTCTGAGATATCTTTGGGAAAAAATGGCATGATAAGGTGGAACGACACTTCAGCTGCGATATATACACCTTTCCAACAATGAAAAAAGCAATAAAATGGCCGTAACTTGGGAACCGCTCGTCCGATTAATATCAAACCTTGAAAAGGCACATCCGCGGGTCCCCGGCAATATTCCTGGCAAGTTTCAATCAGATCGGACTGGTGGTCGTCGAGAAACGGCGGTCGCAGACAGACACACACACACACACACACACACACACACACACACACACACACACACACACACACACACAGTGCTGGAATTATAGATAGATAACCAAATTTTCACTTCGATGCAAGTGTCTATAAACACAGGTTTGTCTTCTCCCACTCCCCTACCACACAAAGAATGGACAATTTGGTTGAAATCACTTCTGTGGTTCACAATTTATAGTGGGAACAAATAATTTCATTTGAAGGTTACATATCTCTAAAAAAGGTATGTTGTAAATAGCATGAAACCAAAACATGGACAAAGTGATGCATCAGTATTCATGCTGAATCATGATACGAAGAATCAACTCAGGACAGATGTTGGTCGTTTTCCATGTAGTTTTCAGTAAGTATCACACATTCTTCCTAGTGGTGGATGAGTTTACCGATGCTGTTGGAATACAAGTTGTGTTTTTTGGCCTGAAAACCTTTTTCAGAGGTAAACATTTGGACTCTTTCAAAACAAACATACTATAAACCACATACATATATCAAACACAAAATCAAATGTGTCAACCTTTGTGCTCTCTGTCATGGCCAAGAGGCTTTTTAGTGTCAAATGCATTTGCCAATAGTGAAGTAGTTAAAGAATAAATACAAGTACGAGGCTATCGAGGCATTGTATATATACACAAGGAGAGATAATGGATAAATCGATCAAAATAAATACAGTTGAGAGGAAAGAAGGGAAGGGTAGAGGATAGGAAAAATAAGTGAGAGCGACATAACTCGGAAAGAGTGGAGGAGCAAAGAAAGAAGTGAAACACTGCATTCTGAGACTAAGCATAATGATACATTAATCAAAGGTACTTAAAAAACTGTACATATTTCAGGATAGGTATTGTAAAACTTTTCCCCTTGTTTCACCATTTTTTTTGCCCATGCATGCTAAGCAAAAAGCAGTGCTAAGCAATTGGTTTATCATGTCTGTCTGTTGGTCTACCTAAAGACGTCAGTCTATGGTCAAAGAACCACTTAATTTCAGTTGAATTTTATATTTTGAATACAACAGAACAAGAATCGGAACGCGAGCCTGCAGTTTAGCAGCACTTTGGCTCTGAATATGGCAAATTGTACAGAATGTCGTCCCGAGCATGCATGCGCAGAGAGAGGTGAGGTAATTATTATCTTGCCAAAACTAAGTTTTTGCAAGATATGTTAGTCAGCTTGTATGTTTTTTTTGTTTTTTTTTATTATCTTGCCAAAACGAAGTTTTTGCAAGATATGTCAGTCAGCTTGTATGTTTTTTTTTGTTTGTTTGTCTGTAATCACGTATAAAAAATCTGCAGAGCACAGTTATCATTGGAAATTTTTGTAACTTCGCATATCAGAGGCCTATAGAGGTCCCTTTCAGCGCATAAAATTTTGAAGGTCAAGGTCAAAGGTCAAGGTCACTTTGTCGCAAGTCAGGGGAGTCGACGAAACCCTTATTTTTTGAGTAATTTTGATCAGATAGTCTTCAAACTTCATGGGAATATAGTTCATGGTCTGGCACTCAGCTGATTAATTTTTGGTGGCGATTGGCCTTGACCTTCATATGTTTTTTTTTTGTCTGTAATCACGTATAAATCACTCTGCAGAGCACAGTTATCATTGGAAATTTTTGTAACTTCGCATATCAGAGGCCTATAGAGGTCCCTTTCAGCGCACAAAATTTTGAAGGTCAAGGTCAAAGGTCAAGGTCACTGTCGCAAATCAGGGGAGTCGACGAAACCCTTATTTTTTGAGTAATTTTAATTGAATCGTCTCCAAACTTTATGGGAATGTAGTATATGTTCTGGTGCTCAGCTGATTAGTTTTTGGTGGCGATTGGCCTTGACCTTCATGGTTAGCGCCTGAGGTCAAACATATTTGACCCCAAGGTCAAATTTTCAAGTTTTAGGAACCATATCGTGTATTACCTCAAATTGAACACCTCGATGAGTGCTTTCTAGATATGTCAAGCTTGAGACATTATGACGTCATTTGGTGACGTTATGAGGCAAACACATATTTTTCATGGTTACTCGGTAGAACGATTCTCATCGGAATCTCTCGTAGGCAGATATTCCTCAAGGAGTCGCTCCTGGTGGATAGCAGCTCTGTTCACCTCAGTGTGACCTGAAAGAAGTCACACGTGGTCACCTTTTGGTAAGATGGTTTATTTTAGTCTGTCTGGCAGTCAAAGAAAATTTAAAAGTTTTGCAGTACTTGGACAAAATATTACTCCATTTTATGGCATTTCGAAAATCGAATGTGCCACTCACGCTCTCAGCATTGGGGAATATCAAGATTCAGACATAATGGCGGCTCGTAGGAAATATATATCTTGCTCAGAAACGCAAAGCAAGAGTTTAAAAGACCCTTCTCCCATGTCCTTTTTTCTCAAAGCTGTGGTGGGGTAAGGTGTTGTATGAACTCTTTCGTCTGATTTTTTAAAATCATTTGTACTTCGTAAAGTAAAAGTATATTTCTTGCTTTTGTTTGTCAAATATAAATTTGGATTTGGCTAAGAATCCAGAATAAATTGCAAACAGATTTTTCAATCCAGCTTACACCTGCAAGAGCCTCAAGATACTATAAACAAGAGGCGAATACTTCGATATCGCGCGGCTGGGGGGCAGTAAAAGTCTAGGTTAAGAATGATGAAACAATTTTGCAGTTATAAAATTTAAATGTAGACACGGTGAATTAGCATGCATGATGGGAAGAGTTGTGATGTTGGACAAATTTCTATTTATAGCCCTCAGATCAAAGGGACGTACGTGGCCATAAGTGTAATAGAAGACGTGACAGAAGAGACAGGACAGAATAGCCAATTGTATAACAGCGCGATGTCACCGCGCTATAATAAAAAGAGGATTGATGACCGACAGAAGGCCTGTTCATGTATCCAAGATGATTATTACTACATTTTTGAATGTGTAAGTAAACTCCTAACCCGGTCTCGTAGGTATTCTTATGGACGAAGGCAAGTATGTCTGCAGCACGCCCTGTGCCTTCACACACGACCACAGGTACTGGTGGAGTTGACTTCAGGTACTCCAACACGGTCACAATCAGGTTTGGACCCCCTTCAGCTACAAGGCATACCACGGGCACACCCTGACCCATACCTGTCGAGCAGACACACAGGGAAAGCAGCACACACCTCAAAACACCATCAATAACTGCACATCATGGTATGGCAAGAAAAAAACAAAATGCTTTCGCAACAGTGGATCCAGGGAAGTTTGAATATTACACCTCACACACCGAAGAGAATAAAATTCATCAGTTATAAGCTCTAATATAAGAAATTACAACACGGATGGATGCATGAATGAGAACTCTGACAATGAAATTGAGATACCAATGTAGCGGGGCAGAATATGATGGATATGTTGTGTTCTCACCTTTGCAAACTGATAAATTTGTTGACAATAAAGGTGTAAACATAAGTGCTACCATGACGAGATAAAGACTCATCACAGTGTTCCGCTTCTAACTGTAGTTACTAAAACAACTCAGGAACTACACTATTCTTCCTGAAGAAAAAAACACAACAAAAAAACATTGCTTACACTTCTTGCCAATTGGATTCAAGAATAGTGCTGTAAAACTCCCATTAGATTAATGAATAGCACATGCTGTTCCACAGCCAATGAGGGACTCACAAAAGCAATAAAAGGCTGGTTCTACCAGAAAATTTTTTATTTGATTGTGAAATTGAGTAAATAGTGTTTGATACTTAATGGTGTAATTCTAAAGGTGATGTGCCAGATTGGAGTTGATGAATATAACCTGAATTGTGCTTTACACAAGGTTACTCTGGAGTCAACTAATAATACATTGTCGCGGGGTGGCCGGCCTGGCCCCCTAATGTGACTCTTTGTCTTTGCATAATGATGAGAATTTTATTGAAGGCAAGAGTTGAGGAAATTCGAAACAAATTGATGTTTGTCATCTTTCACAAGTCACAATTCTTGTTTATGCAAGAGGAGAAATGCAAAAACAGCTTTTATGGCTTAAGGCTAAAACGAATGTCAAATAATTAAACAAAAATCATATACCACGTTTCTATAAATTATAAACACCCAATTTCATTTATTGTACGTGTTTAAATGATAAAACAATTCGTGCACAGGACATAGGATTTTTAACATACACCATCGGAAATCCTTACTTTCCGTGCCACAAGAAGACCACTCTGGCTAATCTCTTACGTGTATGTATTTTCTGCAAAGCAATGTGTTTTTCCAGTTGCTTGCGCAGACCGTCCTCAGCACCAGTGCGACCCACAGTACCATCATCCACCAAGATAAAGTGCGAGTGTAGGTTGTTAAGCAAGTTTAGCTTGCTTAGCGGGTTCGTCAGTGTCTGATAGGGAGAACAAACCTGGGGAAGGGGTTAAAAAAAAAAAACACAAAAAGAAAAGAAACTTCAACAAGAGTCGAAATTGATGGTCCTGCAAATCTGCTTAACTCTCACAAAAGAAATATTTGGCTGCAAACTTCAAACTGTGCCGATTCAAGAAGGCAACCGCTGAATTTTCATCAATTGCGCCACTTGTGAACAAAGCTCGAAAATGACAGTGGCAATTTAACCAGAGTGGAAATAAGGTCAATACATAGGAGGGCATAACCAGATGTACATTGAGACATAACATTTTCAACATCAAAACAAAAACTACATTGCTATCCATATTGAAAATGACGATAATATCTCTAAAGTTATGTTTTGGATGGGCGATTGCTATCTTTGGCACAACCAAGCTTTTGGTCTCAATGTGCAGCACCCTCACCCTCCTACTAACCAGACAGGCCAATGTGGATTGGTGGAAAGAAAAGGAAACCAAAAAGGGGGGGGAGGGGAGGGGGTGAATTAAATAATTGTAGAAATAAACACAAAAAGGACATTAAAAATAATGCCTCTGGCGATTTTGGTGGTGGAGACATAAAAATCTATTTCAGAGCATTATTAAATCGACCATCAATAGAAAACCACCGAAAAAAAAATATCCCCAGTTGCTTTAATCATTGTGACAGTGAGGCAGACGTTCAGCATCTCCAACGTTGAATGGAGAACATTCAAGGCAAAAAGCAATGACCAGTAAAGCCAGAAGAAAAAGAAACCGCGATCATAAAATAAATTATGACGAAGCAAAAAATTCCATATGTGGGTATTCGTTTCAACATTTGCCAAAATGTTTAATACCTGAATAAAGTTGTGTGCTGAACACACGCACACATGATGCACATCTGAATTATGGAAGCGAATAGTTGATCTCCATTTCAAATGAAACAGGTAGAAGCCTGCCTGTGTATCAAATATCATAATTCTCATTTGTGGAAAATGATGTTTGTCAACACTGTTCCTTCTATAATGGTAGGCTTACATTTACTGCGCATCTACTTCTTGCCAAAACAATTTGAGGAACAGAAACCAAGTGAGTGCTTAGCACATTTACAAAATCGGTTTTTCATGTGCCGCGAGCGTAGGATATATGCTGGAGGCTCGGGAGACATCAGTTGGCATGAACACTGACCGACTGCTTACAGGGAGGGGGGGAAAGGTTGGGACGCAATATAACTTTGGCGTGCCAGTCAACAATGAAATGGGATTGCCGGTCATCCTGAAGCTCAAACTGCAAATTACAAACAGCTATTTAATATGCCAAATTATGAAGCCATGTGTCATGAAAAATAAATTAACAATGTGTATTCAAAGGTTAAGAGGGGTTTGCAATTACTGCATTTCTATTACCGACAGAATAGACAAACAGGCATACTATATTCCAAATCAGGTGATCAGTGAGGCACGATTATATCTTTATACATGTCTAACTTCACTTGCCAAATGTCACAACTGTTTGTAGAATACACGAAACACTGCAGAAGAAGGTCTGCAACAGCAGAGTGGGAAGAACATCGAGGAATGCAAGCAAGCAGAGTCAATGGAAGGTGACGGAAAATGTACAAGATGAAAGGTATACACCATTACTCACATCTTGACCAATGAGATCATTTCGGTTCTCAATGAGTCCCCAGGGTGCTATTCCAATTGTGCATATTTTCTTGCAGGAACGACTCGAGTGCTCTTTCAGTGCATCACCCACGTGCGTTACGATACCTGCCGTGCACGTGCCAGCTCAATATCCTACTTAAAGTTAAAAAAAGAAAGTGCCCTTGCAGTGCAGGTAACAAATCAAAACATCATTTGTTGGGGTGAAAAGTCATGATAAATGCCTTTTGATTTGACACACAGCATTTTAAATTTGGGGAGTGTCTAGTTTAACATCAAAAGCTCTTTACCTGTTGAGCAGTGCAAACAGGTAATCTTAAAACATCACTGTCAGAACAGGTTTCTTCCTGAGGTTCACTAGATTTATGTATACAGCTTGCCATTTCATAAAAAAAAATATATAAGAATAAAGTTTAAACCAGTTACACTTTTCTTATATTCATTCCAGATACCTCAAAGGTAATGTTGCAATACAGGTATGCCATAATGGTTGAGTCACAAACCTTCCACATTGCATTTCATTATACAGTGCCTTAAGAAAGTATTGGCATGTCCAGAAGGTTAGCCCCTATCTGGACGGATAGCCAAACGATTTCCCTTGGAGGATGACAGTGGAGATTCTCGGAGATTATGACGTGCGCAGGAAAGAAACAGCTTGGTGCTTCACCAAGACGGTAGCACATGGGACGGAGGACAAGGGTTTATTACTCAAACCCACAACAAATAGACGACACAAGCAACTTAAATAAATACGGGGTTTAATGAAAATAATCATATATTTACAATGGTAATTCAAAGTGTAATAATAAAAACGGAACGCGAGGTAAACTAAATCTAATTTTGAGGCGCCTCCACGCAGACTTACATACAGACAAGGGGACAGAATAAATAAAAGAAAACTCCCTCCTTTATCCCGGCACTTAGCTGTGTGCCCGGAGGTGAGTTCCTGAAGCTTGAAGGTCACCAAACCGCTTCGTCACTGCACGGGAAAATGCACCCAAAATGGCGCCCAGCCACACTCTGGGCGGGAAACGTACAGGAGGCAATTTGGATGGTGATACTCAACACCAGGGCTCAGACACGGCCGTGCAAGTTCTTTCGTCGATCGCACTTGCCAACGTCGCTGCTCCTTACAGAATGGCACCGTCTCTTTCCCCGATGGCACAACACAAGGCTTCGAGGGTTGTCCCACATGATCCAGCCAACAGTCATTGACCCCTGAAGGTGGGGTTTCTTGCCTGCTTGGACAGCTTAGTTGTTGGTTTAAGGATGTGATCCCTTTTTAATCGCTGGTCTTGAAATGCAAAAGGTCATAGGGGACAATCACATACTGTGGAAATTATCCTTAATCCCTGCTTAATTAACACAGCACCACCCCGATGTGGTGACACGCAACACTTAAGTTGACAGTTTCCTTACTTAATTTACATGGAGATGTTTCCTACTCGTCCACGGACCAAGCAACTCTATACAATCCGATCTTTCCTATGAAATTCCTCCATCTACCCCACAAACACAACACAGGGTCCCCATTTCCAGACACCACTGGCTGCCAGGGACAAATTACCTTAGGGGGCTGCAGTCACTGCTCCTCCAGAGCTTGATCCATTCCTGCAGTCCCACATATCTTCCCACCCACACAATCCAACATCTCATCTCCCCCCCTGTTTCCATTCAATTATATCAAACATTGCAATGCAAAATGGTGACTGTGTTCCGACACTGCCATGGCCTGCTTACATGTTATAATCCACATTCATTCTCCAAACACAATTCAATTCTTTACACATTACAGACATCAACATCACAATACAATTCTGATTTCCTTTACTGACCATTGAATCACTCTCGTCCACTCCCATCCCAATTACCCATGTCCAAATTTCTCGCAAAGCTGAACCTTTGGGACAGTAAGCATCAAGGCACCTTACCTTAAGTGCAAGTTGTCGCAGGTTGGTCAGGTCCAAGAGTGTCATCAACCCTTTCTAATTTTCCTCGCACCGTTCCAATCCACCCCTATTGATCCATGCTTTCAATCTCCCTGGATTCCATACCCCTTTTATTTTTATTTTTTCGAATTTGCCCATTATTCGAAAACCTTGAAGACCAACCTGGTTAATGTTTGGGTACAGCTGTAGACTTCAAGCACAACCTCGATGAGATGTCAGAGAATTAGCTCAGCCACAGGAACTGCATCCACAAGGTATCTTGTGAGAGGCAGCAGGACCGATGCCTGCACCCCCTCTAGGATCTGGTAGACCTAAATTTCTCTCATTCACTACCAGAAGCCTGCATCCTCCTCCAGAATCTGGTAAACCCAAAGTTCTGCCATCCAATCCCGATCAATGTCTTATACAATCCTATCTTTCCTCTGAAATTCCTCCATCTACCCCACAAACATAACAGCATTCACATCCATCGACTTTTTCACATTTTGTTGTGTTGCAGTCTGAATTTAAAATGGATTAAAATTTTTTTTTAAATTGGCACTGATCTCCACAAAATACCCCATCATGACAAAGTGAAAACATGTTTTTAGAGATTTTTACTAATTTATTAAAAATTAAAAGCTGAAATGTCTTGCGTCAATAAGCATTCAACCCCTTTGCTATGACACTCCAAATTGAGCTCAGGTGCATTCAATTTCCTTTGATCATCCTTGAGATGTCCTTATATCTCGTGTCTTAAACCGTCTTAGCCAGTTTATAAAACTGATGAAGCTTTTTTTTAGTGTTTGTTGAAAGATCTCAAGAATAAAAAATAAAAATATATCATCAGAGATGGGGAATCCCCCGCCATTGAAAAATAATTGAACTCAGAAAAGCGTTTTTCCATTTATTACAAAAACATTTTTTCAAGATGGCCGCCACAGTCGGCCATCTTGGATCGGGCCATGCCCAAAATCAATAGGCTTCTTCCTTTTCAGGTGGTACATGTGTGACCCAAATTTCAAATTGATATGGCGAACAGTTTATGAGTTATCGCACTCACAGCTATAAATGTTGACGCCCAGCCAGCCGGACGGACGGAGAGCCGGACGGACGACCCGGGTGATAACAATATCCCCCTTCCGCCACGCGGCGGGGGATAAAAAGGAATAAATGTAACAACTGCAAACCAATGACAATGACAAATGCTGGTTTTATCCAGCCTGTAAAAAGTGGCACAAATCAATTAAAAAAACAAGCAGTCATAGACTGGTACTTACGAAATCATCAACTTGACCTCTGACCTTGTCTAATAAAAGCTGTCTCGAGAGAAGGTAGCGACGCAAACCAGAAGTTTCTACGATGATTCTGTATCAAACCATCAAAAACCGTAACGTCGACTGAAGCAAAAATCTCCATTTCTCCACGCAATTATATTATACCTTAACTTAACTCAACGACGCGTCTGCTCGAGCGCACTGCATCACGTGACGACCCGTGACGCGTCGAGTGAAATTTTTTTTTATACAATCTTAAAACGTCTCCAAAACATCCGATTTTTACCAGAATTTCGACAACCGAGTTTTAAGCATCCTAAGCGATCGCAAAAACCGAAGACAAAATTAAAATCGAAGTTAAAACGAACTCGTAACGTCGAGCGAAGCAAAAATCTCCATTTCTCCACGCAATTATACCTTTACGCGACTCAACAACGCGTCTGCTCGAGTGCACTGCATCATGGGACGACCCGTGACGCGTCGAGTGAAATATTTTTATATAATCTTAAAACGTCTCCAAAACATCCGATTTTTACCAGAATTTCGACAACCGAGTTTTAAGCGTCCCAAGCGATCGCAAAAACCGAAGACAAAATTAAAATCGAAGTTAAAATGAACTCGTAACGTCGAGCGAAGCAAAAATATTCCATTTCTCCACATGAATTTACGGAATTATGTTTGACCTCACTGGGACCTTGACCTTTGACCGATTTGGACCAAAATCTAATCAGCACTAGCCATCACCCTCCTGAATCATGTGGTGTAATTTGACACTGGTTGCTTCTTCCGTTCTCAAGTTATCGTGCCTACAAACAAACAAACAAACAAGCAGTCATAGACTGGTACTTAGGAAATCGTCAACTTGACCTCTGACCTTGTCTAATAAAAGCTGTCTCAAGAGAAGGTAGCGACGCAAACCAGAAGTTTCTACGATGATTCTATACCAAACCATCAAAAATCAAATGTTTTGGATGTTTGACCTCACTGTGACCTTGACCTTTGACCGATTTTGACCAAAATCTAAGCAGCACTAGCCATCACCCTCCTGAATCACGTGGTATAATTTGACATTGGTAGGTTATTCCGTTCTCGAGTTATCATTTTTTGGATGTTTGAGCTCACTGTGACCTTGACCTTTGACCAAAATCTAATCAGCACGCGCCATCACCCTCCTGAATCACGTGGTGTAATTTGACATTGGTAGCTTCTTCCGTTCTCGAGTTGTCTGTACCAAACCATCAAAAATCGAATATTTGACCTCACTGTGACCTTGACCTTTGACCAATTTTGACCAAAATCTAATCAGCGCTAGCCATCACCCTCCTGAATCACATGGTGTAATTTGACATTGGTTGCTTTTTCTGTTCGAGTTATCGTGCCTACAAACAAACAATGAAACAGAAACGGAAGTGTTCAATATACTTATGAAATCTTTAGATTTCGTAAGTAACAATGTCCTGGTGCAAGCAAAAAGAAAAAAAAATAACTTCAAGAGATAGTATGCTAATAAGCAATAATTTTTTTTTTTTTTGCCACATGCAGTATTTGTTGCCATTCCCTTAACGTGAAGGAGTGGCAAATGTTGCCGTTCCCATCAAACTTGGTCATCATTGCAAGCAGTCTATATTATGCAAGTGAGTTGTATTAGCACAAATGATCCCAAAAACAAATCGTAGAATTTTAACCCATTGTTTCAAAATGGTGTAAATGTACCAGATGTTAAACATGGGAAACTTCAGAACACCAACTTATGTTGCTTGGACCTGAGAGCAAAACTTTTTTTTCAGGCCATTCTTCCATTTGAAGTAAGCGCATGTCTCGCAAGTCGCACTCTGACATCCTTCAAGAGCAATTACTTTTGAAACTGGCTGGAAGGACGGCTTCGAGGTATGTGCACTTGTCGCTGAGCTGTCAAGCTGGTATAAACTACCACCCTCATGTTTCACAGGCAGGGTGAAGCATGAATGTATGGACCATCCCACAGATGGACATTAAACTGGGCATCCCATCTCTGGCATTCGTTGGTGGATGTTAAAGATCCCACGGTGTCCTTCAAGAAGAGTAGGCAAGTTATCGAAGGAAAGATGATGGGGCTGGTATTTCCTGGGATGTAACCAACAAGCCTGCCACAACTCAGTCAGCCACCTGTTTCGAGGATGTGTACTCTGCTGTCACCCATCAGCCTACCCCCAACCCTGTCACTTCTTCGGAGGATGTGGATGAACCTGCCACACTTCAGTCTTAAGACGCAGCCTCACCCACAAGAGAGGGTACTGGCAAGAAAGAGGGGGAGAGAGGAGGGGGGGAGGGGTGAGAGAGTGGGGGTGAGAGAGGGGGGTGAGAGAGGGGGGTGAGAGAGGGGGGTGAGAGAGGGGGTGAGAGAGGGGGGTGAGAGAAGGGGGGTGAGAGAGGGGGGTGAGAGAGGGGGGTGAGAGAAGGGGGGTGAGAGAGGGGGGTGAGAGAGGGGGGTGAGAGAGGGGGTGAGAGAGGGGGGGTGAGAGAGGGGGGTGAGAGAGGGGGGGTGAGAGAGGGGGAGAGAGGAGGGGCGAGAGAGGGGGGGGTGAAAAAAATGCCCCAATCCAGTCGTCGTTTACGCACCTCTGAGCACGCACCTACGGGCCCGCACTAGTTTTAATAAATTTTAAGATACGTATTTTTTGACATTGCAGAGTTAAGATTTTGTTCTGTCGGAATCCATCTCCACTTATATAATGAGAGTACATGGGATCATTAAATTTGATAACAAATTCACCAACAGAAAGATTTTTTAGGAATGTAAATCTTCTGTTTTGAGGGATTGCTGAGGTGTTATAATGATACAAGTGATAAACAAATAAATAAAAGAAAAATTTGTTCACAATCACATTTTCTGTATTATTTAAACGGAATATTAAGATTAAAAAATGTATGACCTTCAAACTCAGATTAACTATATTCTTCCTTTATGAAAAAAAAAATTCGACAAAACGGCGAACAATATATGGATACCACAGGAGAACAAAACAAATGTATAATTTACAAGAGATTTGTGAACTTATTGCTAAAGGCCTGATAAATATAATATCTTTCTGCAATATATGAGGATTAAATTTGTAAGTTAAATATTGTTTATAAATTATTTTTAAAAAAACATGCTCCGACAGAATTACCAAATAAATAAATACGAGGTTACAAGGTTTCACCCAAATACAAATGGATGCATTTTGGTTGGACTCACTGACGCAGTTATGAAAATCAAGAAACAAATATTCCTGGAACACCGATTGGGGTTGATGCTTCACAAGCAATGGAGCACCAACCTATACAACTTAAAATTCCGAGTTGCAAATAAAATGCCAAAATATCAACAACGAAGAGGGATGGCAAAACCTTCAAAAAAGAAAGACGTGAACGTGACAGTGATAATACAGCAAGACGGTATCCCAAAACACGAAAGGCTGAAGAGATATAGTGGTCAGGCTGACATTTGGAACGTACCCATATTAACGCCACCAGTGAATATCCAGGCTCCAGTCGTAAGAGCAGCCTTGATAAGACCCTTACCAAACACCTGCCTCAGCTTCGGGTGCATTTTAAAGTTTTGCAAGCCTCCATGCACCGAGATAAGCAGCTTGGGCAGCTCCATTTGCCACTCCTTCACCATAAGTTGAAGCAGCAGTTCAGGTCGAGTATCATACGACACACGTACATACTGAACAGGGAGTAAAAAAGCAACAATTTCAAAACAATGCAGATTACATATAACTATCACACACCATCTCATATGAAACTTCACTAACCTTGGCCCGGTATGAATGTGCACCACCTTGGAACTCAATGACACCATAGGCATCAGTGTGAGACTTCACCGTGTGCAATTCTACAGTCCAGGACACATCGGACACTGCGTCTGAGATTGGCCCCGCTCCCTCCCAACCCCGACCCGCTGGACTCAGGCCGGTCTGCAGTTCTTCATGCTGCCCGACCAGTCGACCACAACGGCATCTGGACAGGCACAGATCAAACTAGAACGGCACTCGGTGGTGCGCATACCTCCGCCAGGTTGAACAGTTTACATTTTGTATTCCACCGATCGGCCGGATTTGTATCTGGACCTCAACTGGAATGTAATCGGCATGTTCTTGTCACCTACCCAACTCATCCACCATGTTTTGTTATGATCCATTAACAAATGTTTGAAATATGCTATATAACATTTTTGGCTCCATCTCTTAATGGTGAAGAATCACTTAGAAATTATAGTCTCTGGATTGGATCTGGATCATCACCCAAATCCAATCAATTCATTCTCGTCACACACTCAACCTGTCCACCAAATTTTGTTCAAATCCGTCCATAACTTTTTGAGATATCCTGCACACAGTCAACCAAAGACAGACAGACAGACAAACTCTGTCCACCTTCGGTGGTGGAGGTAATGATTTCACCAGGCTTCCACCATTTTACTCAATCTGTACATCATTCCGTGTATATGCGATTTAAACTTGCTCATTTTCTTTATTTTTCGAATGAAACTTCATACCTTCTGGAATTTTGCTTAAATACACAAGAACTAACCACATCTTAAGCAATCAAATACACAGCAGAGCAGGTATGGATGAAGCTCTGAATTTCATTAAGGATTAAAAATTGGATAACTTTGAGATCCAAGTAATGACAATACCTCAAGAAGGACCCTTTTTAAAAGTTATCAACATTTGTATCTGGAATTTTAATAATTGCCACGCTGAAAAAAAAAACAATTTATATTGTGAATATTTCTGGAAACAAATCGAATTTTGAAAGACAGTAAACCAATACGAACACACCTGATGAGTTGCTGACATATCTGACACCCAGGAAGGCATCTGGAAGAAAAGCACCATAATTATCATTTCACCAGTCTTATTCCTGGCAGCAAAAATAAAACTATATTTGTGCAACCAAACTATCATGGCTATACAGTCACGAGATATACAGTCGCTAAAGTTAGACCGTTTTAAAATAGAAGTTATATTGAAGGCACGAAGAATGCTTTTTGGTTTTTCCTTCTCCATTATACACGTGTCAAAAAAATATTCATTTTGGATCAAAGGTATACAAAATCTTTGCAATTAACTTGTTAAGACCCTTCCGTTTCTATCATTTATTCACCTTGTTCATGGGAAATCTACATATTAGGTACAGAAAGTTGGATTATGAAAGGGGGGGGGCAGAGGGGGATAAATATAAAAATTGTTTTTTATAAGGGTCAACAGGAAAGGTAGGGAACATGGGGAGGAGGAAAAAAAAGTTTGAAGGTTCGGAGAATAAAGGAATGTGGGAAGGGGGGGGGGGGGGAGTAACATGGATGTGCATTCCCTCACATGTAATATCGTCAAACTAACACATCAGGTGGGGAACGACCAATGGGCCATTAATGGCTGTAGACTTTCATGTGTTTGTAGAAAAGAAAGCTTGTCCTTGTCATTTCCATAGAAACTCCATCTTTTCCATGTTCGTCCTAGGTACAAGTAATACGACTATAAACTGTTACATCTTGGTGCTTTGCAGGCAAGGTGCTGCGTCTGATTGTGCCATCTATCATAAGGACATTAAGACAGGTGTCCTATCTGCGAGCATTTTGTGGTGAATGTTAAAAATCTGAGGGTACCATTCATAAAGGGTAGGCCATTGTATGCCAGTCCCTTTGCCAAAAAACCAAGCTCCTGCCCGAGCCTGACCCAGTGAGATGGTTACTATTGTGTCGATTTGCCTGGATATAAATGCCAATATGGTGCTCCAATGATATTCAAAGTCAGGGGCAGATCAGAGTTTCTATCTAAAGCTCCTTTCTTTGTTCAAACAAGCCATTTAAATTATGTGAACGAGGTAATTTATCTGAATGGAAAGAATTGGGAAAAAGTGATCAGTGCCTTTTTTTTTTTTGCATACCTTGGTCGAGGCTCGTATGAGAGCTAACACACAACTCACAGCAAGGAGGCATGAGACAAGAGGGGCGGGAGTGGAAGGGACAAAACAGTGGGGAACAGACACATTAGGTGAACTGTGGAAGGGAGAGGGATGCGGATGGAACGGGGAACATGGCGAAGAGAAGATGGACATTACAGGGACTTTCAGGAAGGAAAGCAGGAGAATTGAAGGAAGTGGGCTTGGGTGGATTATCGGGGGTAGAAAAGATCGAGGAATTGGATGGGGGAAGATAAGAGGTGGTTGTGAACAGCTGTTTTGAAAGCCTGGAGGGAAGAATGGGAAAGAATAGAGTGAGGAAGTTTATTCCAAAGGCGGGAAAAAAAGAGGAATGAAAGAGTGAAGATGAGCAGTGATTCGTGATTTTGGTAGTTTGACCAGAAGGGGGTTGTTGGCGGACCTTGAGCGCCCTGTGGAAATGTGGTGGGGACAAATCGCAGAGAGAGCAGGGGGTCAAGGCTGGAGAGGAGTCGGTAGAAGACAGAAAGACCACCGACCAACTTGCGGTGATTGAGTGAGAGGCCCAAAGACTCAGCTTCATTGCGGGAGATGCCGATGATCTTAAATGCCCTGGTTTCGACAGCGTGAAGCCGAGAAAGGTGGGAGGCAGGAGCACCAGCCCAGAGGGGAGAGCAGTACTCCATCAGGCTACGGACAAAAGCTTTGTAAGTGGTCAGGAGCTCAAGAGGGCCGAGGAAGGACTTTGTACGACGGACGATTCCCTGTCGGCGACTGGCTTTTGAGGCGAGGTTGGAAATGTGACTTTCCCAGGAAAGGTCATGGCAGATAGTGAGACCCAGAAGCTTGAAAGAAAAGACTTCTTCCAGAGGATTGTTGAGAAAGTGGATGGGGGGGCTTTGTAAACGGTCCTTTCGAAGAGACATAGTGAGAGTGTGAGATTTGTCTGGATTGAAAGACATGTTCCACGTGTTGGACCAGTTTGTGATTTTATCCAGATCTGCAGTCAGCGAAGAAGCTGCTGCTTGCCGGTCTGAGGGATGACAGATGGTACGGCAGAGGGTGGAGTCATCGGCAAAGAGAAATAGAGGATTTTCCAGAGAGTCCGAGAGATCATTGATGAAAACCAGAAAAAGAACAGGGCCCAGAACGCTACCTTGAGGAACTCCAGCTTGCACAGGAAGAGGGGATGAAAGAACTCCATTTAGGGCCACACGTTGACTGCGACAGGAGAGGAAGTCTGCGAGCCATGAGTGGAGATGGCCTTGAATACCATGGGAAGAGAGTTTGGTGAGTAGGGCAGGGTGCCAGACTGTGTCAAAAGCACGTGATATGTCCAGGGATACGGCTCGGATTTCCTGTCTGGAATTGAGGACCTCCATCCATTGATGGGAGAGCAGAAGCAGCATATCCAGGGTAGAGTGACCTGGTCTGAAACCAAATTGATGATTGGAAATCAAGCCATTGGAGAAGAGGAAGGATTTCATGTCTGAAGCGATGATGGATTCCATCACCTTGCTGATGATTGGGAGAAGGCTGATTGGTCTGTAGTTACAGGGATCTGTTTTTGCACCTTTTTATGCAGGGCAGTGATGTTAGCAGATTTCCAAGCAGATGGCAGATGACCTTGGGCAAATGAGAGTGTGAATAGAACAGAGAGAGGGTGAGCAAGAGCAGAAGAGCAGGCTTTGAGGACACGTGGGCTGATGCCGTCTGGACCGGTTGCAGAATCTGACTCGAGGTTTGAAAGCAAGCTCTCCACCTTGTCAGGAGAAAAGGATACAGAGTCCAGGGACAGTTGGGTGCGACTGGGTAAAGTGGGTAGAGATAGTGATGGGTTTAGGACACAAGATTTAGCTGCAAACACCGAGTTTAGACATTCAGCTTTATCACGTGTGGAATCAGCAGTGCGGCCATTTGAGGTAAGGGAGGGGATGGAGGGGGAACATACACCAGAAACAGATTTGATTAAACGCCACCAGGATTTTGAGGAGGGAGAGAGGTTTGAGAGTTCAGACTTGAGATGAGAAAGATGTTGTTTTCTGGCTCTCCTGAGGGTAGATACACACTTGTTCCGAGCTTTGTGGAAAGAACTAAGATTGCCCTCAGTTGGGTTTGCTTTCCATGAGGCAAAGGCAAGTTGTTTCAGGACAACTGCCTCGCCACAAGCTTCAGTAAACCAAGGGCGGGAGGAAGGGTAAGACAACTGAACACGAGAGGGGATAAATCTGTGCATGAGGGAGAGCAAGTTTCTTTGAAAGAATTCCCAGGATGAGTTGATGTTTGAGAAAGTAGTGATAGGAGACCAGTCTGTAAGTTTGATGGCTGCTTGGAGACCCTGCCAGTCTACTTGATTGAAATGCCAGACTCGACGGCGGTGAGGTGGTTCTCTGAAAACAGCCAGAGAGATGTCCACTTTAACAAGGACGTGGTCAGAAGAGCCAATTGGAGCGAAGGAAGAGCAGCAGATATTGTCAGGTAAATTTGTCAAAATCAGATCCAGAAGAGATGGAGTACCATTGGTTGAGATCCGGGTCGGGAAGTTGACCGATTGAGTCAGTCCCAATGAGTCGCCATGGCAGGTGAGATTGGTACCCACACCTAGCCAACTGGCGTGATGACAATTGAAGTCACCACATAAGAGGAAGAGAGAGTTTGGATGAGAAGATAGAAGATGGTCCATGTTTTCGGATAGTGAGGTGTAGATGGAGTCATCACTGTTCGGTGGACGGTACAGTACACATATAAACATGAGGTGGGAGTGGAGGGGAAGCCGAAGCCAGAGGTATTCCTGGGGGTGTGGAGGAGTGAGAGCAGTGCATGGAGAGTGAGGAATAGAGTCTTTGATGAAGAGAGCAACACCTCCACCAGGACGAGGCTCAGGTCTGTCATACCGAAAGAGGGAGTAACCAGGGAGAGATACTTGGGAGTCAGACACGTCTTGGGAGAGGAAAGTTTCTGTTAGGCAGATAATGTCTGGTTTGTCAGTGGCAACCTGTATGGAAAGATCTGAAAGGTTTGAGCGAAGGCCCTGGATATTTGAGGTCCACACTTTTAATGAAGAGGTAGGGGAGGAGGCTTTGGGTGCAGGAGGTGGAGGGGGAGGGGGAGGGTAGGACAAGGGACGAGGGTGGGAGGTAAGGAGGGTTGCTGAAAGTGTGGGGTATTGCAGAATAGCCAGGGAGGGGGCCGAATGAGGAGGAGAAAAGGCTCTGTGGTGCTGGGGGAGAGGGGGGACAAGAGACAAGGAAGAAGGCAGTTGAGGATTTTAGGAGGTGGAGTGAAGAGATGGAGGTGAGAGGGCAGTGGAGGGAGGCAGGTTGGTGGATGAGAGGGGGGGCAACTTAGAGAAGGAAGAGTGAGGGGGATGAAAAGTGGGAGAAAGGCGAGGGGGGAATTTTTGAGAGAGGTGAGAGGGAGGCTTGGAGGGAGAAGAGTGGGATGGTTTCTTTGAGAGTGAGGGTGAGGGGTGAGGGGGGTGAGTTGGCACTGAAGTTGGAAAAAAAGAATGGTTGATGGAAAGCGAGCATCCATGGCAAACTGTGGTTTTTAAAAGTTTTAGGTCAGAGATGCAGAGATGCCTTATTGATTATGATGACCAGGTCAACCATCAGTAGAACAACAGAGGACAGTGTTACCATTTGCAGATATGAAGAGTGCGATTGTCGTTCATGGCACTGAACAGTTTTGTTTGGGGACAAAATGAGCAGCACACTGAAATAATTTTCGATTTTTAGAGAATTTGAAGACAAAGGCTACAGACTCAAACCAAAAAAAGGCTTTAGTGACCAGGTTAGTTGATCATGCCAGGAAGTGCTGAAGCAATTCAAACTGCAAATTGGTAAATCAACCAGAAAGGCAAATCAACAATGTACATGAAACATAAATCTCCAAAGATCATACATATTCTACGAACACGTTGTGGGTTTGTACACATTTAAGCCTTTCAAATATAAATGCTTTCAAAAAGGTTGTATATTGTATTCCGATGCACCATGCTCTGTTGCAGTGTCGGTGATACCGAAGCAGTTTCTTGGCAAAGGTTATATTGGGTGTTTTTTGCCAGTGACTTCCCAGCAGTCATTAGGGCAGGAAGTTGTAATTTGTTCATGGTGCCGGCGATAGATCGGCAACTCTTAAGGAAGGACTCCAAGGGATCTTTAACCTCCACCAACTAATGCTGGCAGACCGGACGCCTGATTAATGTCCATCTGAGGGACAGCACACACACACATTAATCAATCACCCTGCCGATGAAACACTGAGATGACAGTTCTTCGCTGCGTCAGGATTCAAACCCAGGATAGATAGCTCAGAGGCGAGTATGTGTACCTCTATGCCATCCTGCCAGCACTGTGTAATATATACCAACACTTGAATATATATATATATATATATATATATATATACATATACATATATATATATATATATATATATATATATATATATATATATATATATATATATATATATATATATATATAGGATTACACAAATGAGTGATGTTGTAATTTTACATGACAGTGCGACAGACCTGGAATGTGTGGTGGAATGTGCAATCCACCCTTTGACCCACTCCAATGAGTTCTTATCAATACATGACTTTCAAAATGACGTATGAACGCTAAAGGAGGCCTTGTATATATGTATGTATGTATATATATATATATATATATATATATATATATATATATATATATATATATATATATATATATATATGTTTTCAGTGACTTGGTTGTACTTACACATTCCCTTTTAACCTGCTGTTGCTGGCACACAATCTGTAATTCAAATCGTCTTTCAAGCACAATTTTCAGGATTTAGAGTCTAAATTTTAGACGAAAGAGTGGCAAATTCAAAAAGGTTAACCATAATTATTCTGCTCCTGAACGCAAATTGGAGTCACGGGAATATAGGAACACGAGACATCCGTGGAAGAGAGGAATCGCGTTCCTATCATTTCCTATTTTAACACAATTAGCTAGAGGCGGCCGTGGTTATAACACATGAACGGACGCTTCTCCTTTCACCAATAGATGAAAAAAAATCTTGTGCAATTTATCTTGTGGCCCCAGAACCAAACAAGAAAAAATTGATATTTATAACAGCAATCACAGCCCATACAACTCTCTCTCACCCCCGGTTATGACTTTCATGTCGGTGTAAAGAGGCACAAAGGTTTGGGGAGCGTTTACAAACCTTTGTCCTATCATGGGTCCATATCTTCTGGAGTTTTTACAGTACGGAATGCAAGATATCAATGTTTTGGACAAGTTGATCAGGAAGTTCTCCAACTATTGTGCAGAGGGGCATCCCCTTCTCACAGGTATGTTTGCAAGTATTTTGGCTTCTTTAAAAGTTGTATTTTTTTTTTAGACGTTTCATAATACAACCCTTATCTGTCAGGCATGAATTATGTCCAGGCTGCACTGATTGACTTTGCTACAAGGGGTTTCTGCGCATGCGTGCCAAGAAATCTAGGGTGGATTACGTCATTTCAAAAGTGCCGTATTAGAACATGAAATGTGTCAAATGCTTTGACCAGACCACATCGTGAACCTTCTTTGCCGAGTTCTAATTTCAAGTATATTGATTCAATCAGAATCTCATATGAGAGTAGATCATCTAAAGAAGCAAATTCCCACATAACTCTTGGAAAATATGCTTTCAAGAAGAAAAAGTTATACTGACTCGTAAAGTAGACATTTCTCTGGAGAGTTAAAAAGTTTTACCTGGAGTTTATCTTTCAACTGCACAAAAACTGCTGCAATAAACAAAAGAAGTGTTCAAGAGATTAAAAGCTTTTGAAACTTGGATATGGAGAAGAATGATTAAATTTAGTTGGGTAGATAAGTTTTTAAAAACAAGAGATTTTAAAACACAGAAAGGAAAATGGCAGAAGGCTGATTAGTACTCCCAGGAGTAAGCAGAAGCAGTGATTAGGCCATTGTCTGCATGGTGATGTTCTCGTTTGAAAGGTATTTGAAGGCAGGTTTGTAGGAAGGTGTGGGAGAGGACAGAAGCTGAGATCGTTTCCTAGTTGGTGAACGAATGGAGAACCTCACTGCAGCGCCGAAAGCAGAGAATGTCAAACACCGAGAAAGTAAAGAGTAAAGGTGCTGGCACCCAAATGAGATAGTTATTGCTTCACCATTGGACCTGCTTTTACCACAGCACCCATAAAAAGGAGGAAGAATACCACCAACACAACTCAATATCCATGTGAGGGTATGAAATGCACACATTGATCAAAAGCATTCCTTTGATTCAACTTTTTACATCAAGAAGTATAAAAATGGATGTACAGTAGGTAGTAGCAACACATGCTTCATATGGGTAGGAAGGGTGGTGTGTATGGAAGTTCAACCTAGTGCAACAAAGCGCATAGGCTTGGAGGGGAGGGGGGACGGAGGGTGGGAATGAAAAATCTGTCCCGAGTAAGTAATGAATATATGGCACCAAATTATACACTGTTGCCCATAAAGTTGGAATAAAATATTTTTAACCACTTTTTATTGAATGATTGTTACAGTGTGAGCTATTTATCATATCTCGGGTGTATATCGCCAAACTACTTCATTGATCAGTCTCTTCCGAACATACGACTATGAACTTAGTCCACAATTAACCCTTTACGAACTGTGTTCTAAGCCTGAAACAAAAAGGGGGTATTTGGACAGCAGAATTAAGGATTTTGTGACAATTTTTCCACCCGAGTCAGTTTTACAGATAATACATTTTGGGTGATTTCATGCATCAAAATGTTCAATAGTAGTTTTTTCAATGTCAATCAGTCACTAATAATGAGTATGGCCACCCCGGCATGAATCAGTGCATCAAGACGTCGCGGCATACTGTCCACAAGGTTGTTTATGATGTCAGTGGGCAGAGCGCCCCACTCATCGGTCAGAGCCTGAGCTAACTCATGTAGAGTTTGAGGAAGATTGTCCCTGTCATTGAAGGCTCGGCTTAAGGCATCCCAGGCATGCTCGATAGGGTTCATATCAGGGGAACGAGCAGGCCATGGTAACTGCTCCACCCCCTCTGCCTCAAGAAATTCTCTCACTGCAGCGGCCCTGTGCGGCCTAGCGTTGTCGTCTTGCAGCCGAAAATTGTTTTGATTAAGCCTTCTTGCGTGTGGAAGGCAGTGGTTTTCCAGAATGTCCAGGTACACGATGGCGTTGACGTTTTCATCCGGCACCACCAGTGACGTTTTTCCTCCATAATGAGTACCGGCCCATACCATCACTGAGCCGCCACCACCTTCAGTCGCTTCCTGAATACAGTCATCTCGGAGGTTCTCACCACGTAATCGATGAACCCTTTGTCTTCCATCTCTACGGTCAAGGATGTAGCGGCTCTCATCCGTAAAGACATGTCACCAGTGTCCGAGCTGTAATCTTCTGTGCTCCCTAGCCCAGCAAATTCGAGCAACTCTGTGGTGAACGGTTAGGCGTGGATATTTGGTCATTCGTCTTGCTCGGTAACCATGTTGAAGCAATCTCAGATTTACAGTTTGGCGGGAAACGTTGATTCCATAGTGTCTTCTCCACAAACGACGAAGACGGCTCGCTGGTATTTTCCGGTTTCTACGGCACAGATTAAGCAGTCGGCGATCATCTCGTCTGGTAGTCAATCGTGGTCGTCCTGGAGATTTTCGTGGCCTCAAATGACATCTGACGATTTTACAGACCACACTGCAATATCCCGACAAAATAAGCGACATCGGCTTGTTTGTACCCTTCCCGTCAGAGTGCAAGCACTCTTCGGCGTATTGACAATGCCGTTGGACGAGGCATAGCCTAGGGAACCTCTGTGTCAGTTTTTGTTGTAAAGGTAACAACCAACAATGAAAAACGTGGGCTCGTTGCACACAGACTTGGAGCAGAGAAAAGGACAAAACATCAGACGTCTGGCCTTTCATAGCTCCCAACAGAAGGCCTTGTTACGTAATTCAAAATTTTGCATGAATTCATTTCACCTAGGCAGTGGGGACTCATTATGTAATCTTAACCTGCTCTAATCTGATTACTGAGGCACTCAAATAGAAATAAGTTTTAAGATTGGGTCTGAAAAATTTTTATTCCAACTTTATGGGCAACAGTTTCATTTACAAGATGCTTTGCCTGATAAGATCAAAATAATCGGAGGAATAGAAGATGGAAATATTATTTTTATAAATTTGGTAAACATTCACATCTACCAGAACATGGTTGTCTGTAGAGTAAACAACAATCCATGATGGGAAGTAAATATACCTGTGAGGATCCTTTGAACTTGGTATGAGGTAACAGCATTCCCTCTTGGAGAAATTCTGTTCAATCCAGGATTTCTGAGACTAGAATCATATTCAGGAAACAAAAGCATACTGTCAAAACATTTTCTCAAGTAAACTCATCAAAAAAAATAACAATTGAAACGAATCTCGTCGAAAATTAGATAAATCCCAGGAGATCCCACGAAAAATGAAAATGTCAAAAAAATGACGCTTCCGAGTCTCGTGTCCGCTTTCGCAGACTAGTCGAGAACAGAATGTAGCAAGTCAAAATCTTTTACACAAATTGGGAAGTCAAGAGGCAGACAAAGGTGCTTGAGCAAAAATGACCGAGCTAAACCGAGCATCACAAAGACTTGAAGGAATCAGCAGCACGTTACTGCACAGGCGCAAGATCTATATTAATATTTCGGCACGCCCCTTTCTTTGTTCCATCAGATTTTTGTTACTGCATGAAATGAAACAAGATTTGGCACATATACTAATGATATTATTGTCTTCCTTAAGAGGCCCCTCAAAATTCGTTTTGATGCATTTTCACAAACTCCAACGGATTCCATTCAAATTCGGTACGATTATGGCTTTTGGTCCAACTTAGGTCATTGGCTATAAATTTCTTCCATAACACTTACGATATTCGAAAAAAAAAAAAAAATCGATAAATCGATATCCCTTATGGGATTTTCCATTCAAATCCACTCAAGTTTAAGGTCTACGGGGGACGCAAATTTCCACTTTGCCCCGGGCGCTGTTTACCTCCGCTATGCCAAGCTGTTAGGGTTAGGGTTAGTGTTAGGGTTAGTGTTAGGGTTAGCTACCCTAACACTAACCCTAACAGCTAACCCTAACCCTCACCGCTAACAGCTATTCAGGAAATTTGCAAGAAAGCCCGGGCAACGCCAGGCTTTATTGCTCGCCTGAGCAACGCTGGGCATTACTACTAGTAACTAATAATGTAGCAGATGATGGCCAGTCCTCGTTTCATTTCCCTGCAGTAATGTCAAGATGATTTCATTTTAAAAGTCCAATCCAACCAGAAAACAGAAACCTTTCAATCTCAAGACAAGTTTGCTGATAGCACCGAATAAATGTATTTTTAAAAGCCACTGACCCACAATTCAGTTGCGCATTGTCCATCCAAGAAGAGGCATTTCCTTTATACAGGACCAATACAAATATCCGATCGAGAAACTTTTTTTTTTTAACTTTATCCAAACTATCCTGCACAATCAAGCACTGTGTTCAGGACTAGTCTGCTAAGCAATCAGAGGCTAATAATGAAAGGCCAAAGGAAGAGCTCAACGCAAAATTGCAAACTGAAAAGGGTCAAAATGAGGCAGCGATCGCACATGATAGACTGACGCAGGACATTTGGAATGTCATTGAGGAATGAAAGATCTCCTCGATGAAAAGCAGGCTGTACCTTCTACTTTCAATGTTCAAAGTCCACAATAACGCACGCTGAAGAGATAACTTGCTCCATTGCTTGTAAAAGAAAAATCCGTCTCGAGACAAAATAAGAACTTATTGCCACAATCAAATGCGCAATCAGGTCCATTCAGTCTGTTTGACTGCCTGATGCTCCAATGAAGGCAATGCAGCAAAAAGCTCAGCCTCATGGCAAATATTACACTGCATTGTTTGCCTTTACTTTCCCAGCAGTAGTCATGCCAGGAATTTGCAATTTGACCAGGCTGCTGATGATAACTAGACTAGTCTTCACATCAGATCTTTCACATCAACCTTGGTTCCCACGGCATCAAGCCGAGAGAGATGTGAGGCAGGGGTGCCTGTCCAAAGGGAAGAGCAGTACTCCATCAAGCTGAGGATGAAGGCTTTCTGGCTCAGACCTTAAGGTCGTGGAAACCAAAGCCTTCAAGATCATTCGAACCTCCCACCATTAAGCATAGTCCATGGACCTATCTATCACTTTGCCAAAGCAGACAAGTCAGTGGTCTCTGTCTTCTATCGCCTCCTTTCTGGTCTCACACCCTCTGCCCTTTCTGTCCTTTGTCACCCACTCTCCCTCCCCCTTTCAGGCCAGGCCAGATATTGTCAGGTCAGGCCAGATCAGATCTACGAGTTGCTACAGGTAACATGTAAACGTGTACGAACCTGCTTCATGGTCGGGTTGTCAGCAACTAAACCATCTCCCTAACAAGGTTTCCGGATGAGGAGGGTGTATGGACATGGATACCCAGAAGGATTAAAAACAAAACCTGTCAAAGGGTGAAGGTTTCCTTGTGAGCTAACGGCCATCCATATCTGGTGCCCAACGGCATCTGCAGACATCCTCCTGCAGTTGGGTTACCTTTTTCCAGGAAGTTGGTGGCAGGATTTGCACTCCGGCCACCATAACACACTTAATTCCACAAAACACACAAATAAAGCAAATGAAACTGAAAACCCACTCAGTCAGAGTACCTCCTGTGCAGCTGCCCTTTGGAGGGCAGCTCACCGGATGATGGGATTAGGGCAAAGCCTTCGGGAACCCCATTCTTTGATGATAGGAGGAAAAGGACAGGGTAACCTTCCTGGGTTGGATTGTGGTGGTATGTGTTGGGGTGGAGCTGAGGTGTCATCCACCAAATGGCGGTCTCCTGGGGTTAACATGAGGGTGTCCCTTCAGTTGGGTACCTGGAATGTCCTATCCCTATGAGAGGATGATCACCTGTCTCTGCTGTCATCTGAACATCGATATTGGAGCACTCTCTGAGGTTTGGAGACCGGATAGTGGTGAGATCATGACAGGTGATTCCACCTACTACTGGTCTGGTCACTCTGATGGTTACCATGCCCAAAGAGTTGCTGTAGGTGTGTCTAATAAGCTGACTCCCATGATAATTGAGGTAACACCGGTCAAGGAGCATATGAGACTGAGGATTCGTCACTCATTGGGTGTCGTTTCCCTAGTCTCTGTACATGTTATTACTGAGACGAGTGATCTCACCGTGAAGGACGCATTCTATGCAATGCTCGAGTCTGTGGTGGATCAGTTCCCCAGATGAGATACTCTTCTAGTCTTGGGGAATTTCAATGCATTGACTGGCATGACAGGGATGGTTATGAAACATGTCGGTCCCCATAGGTCTGGAACTGTGAACCAGAACAGCACTAATCCCTTGACTTTGCAAGAAACTGTGGATTTAGAGTGGCTGGTTCATGGCTTCAGCACCCAAAGGCTCATTGCTGGACTTGGTATTCCAATACTGGTGGTGTGGCAAAGGAGACTGACCATGTGCTCGATGAGCACTGGAGGATGATTCAGATCTGCAGGGTCAACCGAATGCTCAGTTCTTCAATACCGACCACATTCTTGTTCTAGCAACTCTGAATTTGCAGCTTAAGTGCAGGAGAATGGTACCATCCCAGCCTAGGTTGGATGTTGGCAAGTTCAAGGATGAGAGGGTGAGTGGAGATTTGGGTGGTCTGGGTGCTTTGGGGAATCCTGAAGAGTTGTGGAAGCCTTCAAGACCACCATCCTTGATGTTACCGGTGGTTGTCTTGGAAGACACCATCAGGTGAAGAACTTTGTCTCCGAAGGTCACCGAATACCATTGACCAGTCACAGGGTCAGGCTTAATGGCAGAGCTGAGCTGTTCAGGGAATTGAGGCATAAAACTGTACATGCACTGAGGGTGGACAAGGCCAATGTGCGAGGAATCTGTGAAGTCGTAGAGCAATCACATGTGGTTAAGTGATACTCAATTACTCATCCTGCTTTCAGAGGAATTTGTGCATTGCGTTCCTCCTAGCCCATCCCTCGGTGTACTGCAGTTACAGCGGAGGGTGGTGGGCTCTTGACAGAGGAGTCTGAAGTGAAGGCCCGCTGAGCCAGTTACTTTGAGTGGCTATACCAGGCTGACCCACCAGCTGTTGAGTGGGACGTCAGGGGTGTAACTAACCCCATTGCTGACCCTTGATTCAACTGTGAACCACCTTCGTTTGTGGAAACACAGGATGCGGTGAACCAGTTGAAAGGGGGTAAAGCTCCTGGGATCCACGGCATCCATGCTGAACTTCTCATAGCTGGTGGAAATGCTGTACCTGTGTCATTGCATGAACGTCTGTGCTATGTTTGGAGCACAAGCATCATCCCAAATGACTGGAAGAGGGGCCTTGTTGTCCCTCCCTGGAAAGGGAAGGGTGATCGCTGGGACTGCAACAGCAACCGAGGGGTTATACTGCTCTTAGTGCCAGGCAAGGTCTTTGCTTGGATAATTCTTGAGAGGGTTCGCCACTATGTGCTTGAGCACCAGCACCCAGAGCAGTCGGGCTTTATACCAGAAAGGTCAATGATTGACCATTTCCTTGCTCTTTGGGTCCTCAATGAACACAGACGAGAGTTTTGGCATGGGCTGCTCACAATCTACGTTTATCTCCAACAAACATTCGATTCGGTGAATTGGAATGCTCTCTGGAGGATTTTCAGTCTTCGTAGGGTGCCACCAAAACTGAGCAATCTGATTTCTGAACTATACACTGGTGCTGAAAGTGCTGTGAGGTGTGGTGATTCCATCTCCAACTTATTTCCAGTTGTTACTGGAGTTTGTCAGAGGTGCTTTCTGGCTCCCACACTTTTCAGCACTTGTATGGACTTTTTTCAGGAAAGGATGTCGGAGACATCAAGCTGTGGTGCATTGTTTGGGAGAGACACTCGATAATCTTAAAGGGGCCCTCAAGGTGCTCAATGAGGAGTTTGAGCCGCTAGGATTACGGGTTTCATGGGTCAAAACTAAGATACAGGCTTTCCATGACATCTTGGATGCTTCTATCTTGTCTGCACCTGTTTGTGGTAAGGATGTTGAGGTCACAGAGAGATTCACTTACCTTGACAGTGATATTCATGTCTGTTAGCTGTGAGCCAGAGGTCAACAGACGTCTGCGTTGGGCCTGGGGAGTCATGGATTGACTGGATCATGGGGTGTGATGCTGTCAGGACCAATGCAGGAGGATGAAAGTCCAAGTCCTTGGTCCTTCCAGTCTTGCTCGACGGATGTGAGACTTGGACTCTGACCAAGGATCTGTGATAGAGACTTAATTCCTTTGGTACCAACTTTCTTTGGAGAATCCTTGGCTATCACTGGGCAGGCTGTGTGTCCAACGAGTGGTTTCTGAGAGAGACTTGTCTTAGATCTGTTACCTGTATAGTCCGTGAGCATCACCTGTGGCAGTGTGGACTTGTGGCTCATTTTCCTGATGCCGATCCTGCTCACCAGATTCTCTCAGCAAGGAAGCCTCGTGAGTGAAGGAGGCCAACAAGCCGACCACGTGCGTCGTGGTTTCTGCAGGTTGATAGGCATCTCAAGATGGGGATGGGCCAGGCATCTGCCTGGGGGGTGGCCAGACGGAGGTCCCAGGAGTACCGGCGGAAAGTGGACGCAGCGACGAGCTGCTCCGGCGCATGCTCCCATACCTGACCTGATCCTCCCTCCCAAGTTTCTGCAGGGTGCACATGGTCCACCAGCAACCACCTTCTGGGGAAACTCCTAAAATCCAGAATCACTGTTCACCTCCACTCATTCGTTCCTGCTTTTTCCCTTCGATGGAACTTACTTCCACATTCTCTTCAATCCCATTCTTCCCTCCAGGCCTTCAAGACAGCTGTTCACCTTCATCTCAGATTTGTTTTTTTGTTTTTCCTCACATCATCCCTGATCCAAAACCATGATCCTTTCTATCCCCATTGATCAGTTATATGTTCTAGCATTCATTTTGAACACAATACGATACAATCAATAAATATACAAACAAACAAATAAATAAAAATGCTATGAGGAGTGATGGAGGGCTAGAGGGGAATGCTATCAAGTGGGTTATTCAGCCATTTTTAATGAAGAGAAACCAGACATTTTCTGCACAATATTTTAGGAACAGACAAATGTTTATGCTTAAAATACTCCCACAAAAGTTAATGAACTTATTGAGCTGACATTTTGCACAAAGCAAAATCTTGTAATTTCCTTCCTGCAATGCAGCTCTGACCAACTACTTGGGGCCTATTGTCCAAAACAATAATGCCTCAAAATTAAGGAAACCACAATGCACCTTTGCTTACACATCATTGGGTCAACATATCAAACCCAAAAGTGGAGAGTTCAAGTTCAGACCCATGTCAATCTCTCACACAAGTATCAATCTGTTAAATGGAAGGGCCACATGAGGCCTCACCAGCACATTATTTACAGTTTATCAACTCAAACCGATGAAGGCAGAGCACAACATCCACTTTCCACTACCACCCAACTGTCCTTCAAACTCCGCAAAAGGCTCTACGACACGCAGAACGAGTAAGCAGCTCTCAATAACACCTCTTAATGAGTGCTTCACCAAGAAAAAGGAATTTTTTTCTCATCAAAAAGGATTTGGAACAAAACAATGAAAGCAAAATCTCTCGATATTATCATCGCCAACCAATTCTCAAGCACCTCTTACAGACTTGTTGATATCATTGGAAACGTGACATATTCGTACTATCAGGAGCACGGCACACTGTAATGTAACCCTCGGAAGGTTGACAGCATTGAATTTTCCTTAATTCCTTGCACGTTTTGAAATATTTCAAGAGGTCACTGAAAAAGAGAGTACCCACCTCACAAGTGAGGTTTAAAAATAAAATAAACTAGTCAAAGGAAGCCCTTCAAATATATGACTCAATCTGAAGTCAGCAACTCAAACTCATTCACAACTTGTGTCATTGGCAGCTTTAGCAGCAGCAAGGACGTGACTTGTCATTCAAACAAGTTTTGCAAATTTTCGTTTCAAATTTTTGGCTTCACAGTACGGATGGGGTGCCGTGGCAATGTTTTACCGTGTGAACATTAACGTGAAGGTCATTAACGGTTTAAAAACTGACAAACATTAACAGCTGCCTTTTTTTGTCTCCATAGAAAATGGAGGAGCTAGTACATATCACACCAGCAGAACACATGCGAAGGGAATATACATGGACAGTGCTATCACAATGGTTTGTGCATGTGTTTTTCTGATGACACATTAATGTCGGCTTGAGATGAGCAGTAAGTACATTGGCATATCATGAAACGATGGCATGGGTCCACAGTTCAAAATGACATAGTCTTGCACGGCTCTGGGTTGCCCTGTTTTACATTCCATCCACACACATGGCTCATACGACGCTGTGATCTCAGGTTGATGTCTACATTGCTTTACTAATGTACTCAAACGTCATTTTGAAGGTTCGTGATGCACAGTCGGGTACAAAAGTAAAAAGTATGCGTCCATTCAAATCAATGGCGAGCTTTCTCACACAACGATTTCAAACAGAAACATTTCATGACAATAAAGATGTTCATTAATATTCTTTTCTTTATTATAGTTACAACCAAATACCACCCGTAACTTCACTGATGAGATACTAAAGAGGGAGGGAGAAAAAGTGAGGAGAAGAGGGAGAGAGGGGTGGGGGAGAGAGAGCGGGGAGAGTGAAGAGGTGGAGGGGAAAGAAGAGGGAGGGCAGCGAGGAGGGGGAGGGGAGCGAGGAAGGGCAGTATGAGGTGAGAGGAAGGGAAGATAGACTTGCGGTGGAGCATGAATTACGATTCATTCCGTTTCATCAAAATGATTCTGCATAGAATAAGAGTGAAGATGGAAACAAAATAATGCCTGAAATCCTTTTTTTGGTCTTGGTGATGCTGGACTTTTCCACTGACGACTCTGCCGTTTGGTCTCAGGATCGTATTCGAATATCCACGATTCATTGTCAGTAATGACTACCCGAGCAGGTCTGGATCGTCCTCGAGGCGCTTGATAATGTCTTGACAGACAGTGACTCTTTGCTGTTTCTAGTCCTCGGACAACAGCTTGGGGACCATCTTTGCGCACACCTTACGCATTTCGAGATTTTCAGTGATGATGCTCCAGAGTGTCCTTGTTGATGGAAAGTTCCTCAGCAATCATCCGCACCGTGAGTCGATGATCTGTACGCACCATCTGCTTCACACGCTCGATGTTGTCCGCCGTTCTGCTTGTTGAAGGTCTTCCAGACCGTAGATAGTCTTCAACCTCCTCCCGTCCCTCTTTGACCTCTTGTGTCATTCAATTGCACGTGTACGTGACATCGTTTCTTCCCCGTAGATTTGCTGCAGCATTGCGAAGGATTCGGAAGGTGTTTTACCAAGCTTGGCAAGAAACTTCAGATTGGCTCTCTGCCCACGACTCATAGCGCGACGACTCGGACTAGACGAGTAAAGCACGACCTGTAAAAAAAAAAAAAAAAATCACACAATGAGCGGTCAACCATCCCCAATCATATATGTTGCTGGAATGTTGCGAAAGACTGTGATGCAACCCGTTCATTCAAGTTGTGTCAGTGGAGCACAGAGCAGGCTCAGTCCCGTTCCTTTTTAGACGGACCTCGTATATCGTTTTTGGCCCTTTCTCTCAATGGTGAAGAATCACTTAAGAAGTGCTTGTATCCAGAGACAGATTCAGATCTTCACCAAAATCGAATCAAGACTTGTCACACATCCATACTGTCCACCAAGTTTTGTCTGAATCAGTCCACAACCTTTTGATATATCCTGCTCACAGGCATACAAACATACAGGAGTGGATACATAACCCCTGTCCAATTTCGGTGGTGGAGGTAATGAAAGGTTAATACATTTGAGAGAGATAAAAATTAAGTGAGCAGTCAGATTATGCTCTGGAGTGTATTATATTGTTGCGAATTTGGAAGCTTACTGCACACAACAGCCAGGTCCGAAAGATCAGCGATATCGGTTAGTATGCGTTTCTCGTTAGGGTCTCGTCCTATGTTTAATGGGTGATTAATTGTAAGTGCGCAGAGTTATTTTGATAGTTAGGACTTAAATTACCAACAACAACGATACCTGCCCTCGCTTCCTTCCACCATCATCCACCAGCACCATTGCACGCGTGCGTGTCAGCACGTACGTGGGCGGAGTCCAGTGTGCTAGGTGGGGCTTCTCTGGACGGTGGTGTGCTGGCTTCACCCCAAATATGGACACAAGCGTTGCGCTCTGGTTTCGCCCAAAATATGGGCACAAGCGTTTTTGTTCTGGCTTGGCTCCAAATAGGGGCATAGAGTGTTCTCTCTGCCCAATGAGGGAGTGCGAGCAGGGGATAAGAGAAGCGCGCGTGGGCCAAACGAGAGTTGTTGTTGAGAGTTGTCTTCTGGTCTTGAGAGAGTTGAGAATTGTCTGCTGGTGTTCAGTCTTCGGAAGTCTGGTGGTCTCCTGAAGCCAGTCGTCGCCTTCCTGGGGTCCCACCAACAGAGCGTCTTCTCTTGTGGCCTGAGTGCCTGCGAGCCTGTCCCGTGAGGATCGCCTGCCTGGGCTTGGAGCGGCATTGTGCAACAGGTTTGAGTCCTGCCACACCAGATAATCGAAGACCGCACGAGGCGGAGAGGTCCGAGAATAGGCTCTGACCTCCAGCTCGCCTTTCTCGAGCTGGAGGCCTCCAATAAAGACCTGACGGGTCAGTTTCTTTTTGGTTGTATGTGTGTGTGTGTGTGTGCTTGTGGTGCCAGTCTATTAAGTAAAGCTGCATAAGTGCTTGTACATAAATTGCTATTCCTTCAGTATTCGGTTAACTCTGCCTTCTTGCATGCTCCCCTGCCCCATTATAAATAAATATCCCTTTTGTTAAATGTTCCAGCTCATTTCTGTGTTTCTTTCATTGGCTTGGCATGGTGTGTATTGAGAGATAGTGAGGGTAAATTGTTCATTTGGTCCGACAGGCCTTGGTAATCTCCGCTTGGGTTACACACGGTTGGGGCTCGGTAACGGCTCGTTCCGCTCGAGGTCCGTCGAGGGTGTGAATTCCCCGGTAGCTTTGTCCACGTGAGTAATTAGGTATATTGAAGTTTGGCAATTGACTCTACCCCATGCGGTCAAATTATTGGTGATTCATGGTCCAGTCAGGGACCCGTGCCTTTCGGACTTATCCAAAAGGCACGACCTCAATTCCGGTGTGTTCGGTGGAGCCGACTCTATTGCTCCCTCTCGCGGTTGTGCTCGCCAACAATATAACTGTTGGGGGAAAAAATGGGCTCAAACATAATCCATAAACTAATCAAATCAATGCCAAATAGAGTTGAGGGAGTTCTAAAGGCAAAATGGGGTTACACTGATTATATATTATTGAATGGGATCACAGATATATTTCCAATTATAATAAGTGGGCTGTCAGGATGGCCGAGAGGTACGCACATTTGCCTCTCAGCTGTCTAGCCTGGGTTCGAATCCCAACTCATCTATAAACCATCATCCCGGTGTTTCATCAATGTGTGTGCCGTCCTTCGGATGGACGTTAAACTGGGCGTTAGTTGTCTGTCGGCATTAGTTGGTGGATGTTAAAGATCCCATGGTGTCCTTTGTGAAGAGTAGGCAAGCTATCATTGGCACAACAAAATAAACTAGAGGGGGAGCACTCGGTAGAGTGCAAAACCTCCGCCGCCAATACTGCTAGGTCACTCAAGTGAACCCGATATCCTATTCATTCAATTTGACGTCAACAGTGCTCACAGAGTTATAGTTTGCAACTTTCCCTTTTACATACTCAATTCATTCGTCATAACTAGATTCCTTGAGACAGAAATTGATTTTACGTGGGTATATCCACCTGAAATTCCAAAATCAGCCGCAATTATAATTTTGGCATGTTTTTTTGTTGGAAATCACTTATAACATGTAGAAATGCAAAAAAAAATAAAAAAAAAAAAAAAAATCGAAATTTTGTTGAAAAAAAAGTTGCAAAATTTCTTTTTTCTCTAACAATTTTTTTTTTTGGGGGGGGGGGGTTGGAAATCACTTAAAACATGGAGAAATGCAAAAAAAAAAATTCAAATTTTTTTCCAAAATGGCCGCCATAGCGGCCATATTGGATTTTGGACCAAGTCCAAAATCTTATGGCATGATCCTTGGACCATACCAAATCCCCCCACCAAGTTTCGTCGAAATCCGTCGAGGAGTTTTTCCGTAATACTGTTCACAAACAAACAAACAAACAGAAAGGGGTGAAAACAGTAACCTCCGATCTTCGATGGCGGAGGTTAATTACAATTTCCTGCTCCAATTACTGATGGGAAGGCAATGGCAAAGCACCCAATAACACTTGCCAAGAAATTGCTTCGGCAGCTCCAATGCTCTGCAACCGAGTATGGCACATCAAAATCAGGCATTATAAGTGTTACTATATCCAGCTAACTGTGTTATGGAAATCCCTTGAAAGTGCTTTTGGTTTCATATTATGATGATTCATTTCATCACATCCAATTTAATAAATTTGTTACTGGGCTCAGACTTTTGTACCCTTCTATGTGTACAACCTCCATCATTCGTCAAAGGGTTCTCCATGATGTACGAGTCTGTAAAAGGTGGTGACAGGAAAATGTGAGGTGCATTAAAAAATAATAATAATTGGATGCATTATTTTGACATGGGGATGTCAATGATTAAGATGGCTCTTTCCTTTGCATGTTAAGAATTTGGAAGATGCACAGAGTATACAATAACAACATTTTTTTCCATAAAACATTACTTCGTGGACAATGGGGTTAATTTTGTTATCAATCGTTCCACAAAGCCCTTAACAAGTGTGTGTCCACTCTCAGGCGAGCCAGAAAGCATCATCTCTCCAACCTCAAGAATGAACTTTCAAACTTATCTCCCACCTCTAAAACCTGGTGGTCTTGTCAAGTCTGTCTCTGGTGAATGCTCCCCTTCCATCCCTTCCTTCACTTCAAATGGCACCACAGCCGACTCCTCTCGTGAGAAGGCCGAATGCCTCAATTCTGTGTTTGCTTCCAAATCTTACGCCCCTAACCATTCTCAACAGCTCCTGCATTCTGTCTTTTGCACCTGAAAATGTGAAAAAGTTTCCAGCAACCCCCTTCTGGTGAAACTCTTAAAATCAAGAATCACTGCTCACCGTCACTCTTTCATTACTCTTTTTCCCCACCTTTGTAACATACTCCCACACTCTCTTCAATCCCACTCTTCCCTCCAGGTCTTCAAAACAGCTCTTCATGACCATCGCTTATCTTCCCCCATCCAAAACCATGATCTTTTCTACCCCAGCTAATCCAACCCAAACCCACCTCCGTCAAATTCCCTGCTCTCACCCTATGTACCCCACCCCATCCCTCTCCCTTCCACAGATGTCATGTCTCTGTTCCACACTGTTTTTTCCTTACCTCTCCCACCCCTCTTGTCCCCTGCCACCCTTGTGGTATGTTCTGTGTGTTACTCAAACGAGCCTCGACAGTGTGTTAAAAAAAAATGGCAGAGAAAAGGGGAGGTGACATGAAAGGAGAGATTAAGGAGATTAAGGAGGGAATCGGAACTCGACTTCAAGTGATGGAGCAGCTGAAAGAGATCGAGACAGAGAAAACCAAAAAACAGAATGTGTCATGTATGGGAGACGTACCGCAGCATGGGACTTCCTCTAAATTGGGTGCAGGGCCAAGAGGGGTGGAGGGAGGTGACGTATCCATCTGCATACCATGGGGACTGAGGGGTGTTGCAAGCTGACGAGATATAACATATGGCACTTATAGTGGGGAAGAAAAGTTAGAGGCATATTTAGCACAATTTTACCATGGTATGCAGATTAAACAGATGGACAGCAAGTGAAAAAGCATCCGTGTTGGTCGCATTATTGAGGAAAGGTGTTGGGGATACTGAATGCCTGGCCACAAAACCCAATGATTTATGAGGAAGTAAGATGATGCCACACGAGATGTTTCAGGACAACACAAAAGGCCGAGGTGGCATGGCTGCAGCTCACGTAGCGGAAGTGGTGATGCCCATAGACATTCCAGAATCTGGCTGAAGAGAACGGATGTTTCGTGAAGCTTGTTTACCTGGATGTGAAGCCTGGTGTTGGCTTCACAGTTAAGATGGCTGGCTCAAGATCTTAGGGTCTTTCGTCTGAGCTCCTGTCGTTCCCTTAAATAACACCAGGTGGGTGACTCAGCCCGTCATCCTGCCGAGATCGGCAAAAGGAGTACCAGCTTACTGGTAATAGGGGCAGTGCCAAACGAAGGACCCCGCTTATGGTATCGAGAATGGCAAAAGAAACACCATAAAGCAAGATATAGAGACTCTGTAAAAGTGATGCAGCCAGGTTTTAAGGCCTTTCAGAGGCAACTAAGGTGGCGACCACAGGAAGAGAGGACATCTAATCTCCGGAGAATGCTGGGACCCACATGCTGGGAATGTCGGAAACAGGGCCACTTAAGCCCGCCGCACATGAGCCGATGCAATAATACCGTCGGCGATGAGTCTTGTACAATTTTGTTTTGTCGTAGACTGCCATACACGACGTGACTGTTGATGACATTATTGTTGGAAAACAAAATGGCAAAGAAGAAGAGCAGGGAGAGAATGAGAAGGGTGAAAACTCTGAGCACTGATGCTTTGGCACGAGTACTAGTTTGGCGCCGACAGTGTGACAGGAGAAAGAAAAGCTGCGGGTAAAGCCCTGGGTGGAGAGAAGGCTGGTTCCAGGGGCATTCAACAATTTGACAGTGGAACTTGCTGCAGAAGATGAGTGCTCTTATGCAAACTTCCAGAGGATGCATCTGACATTTAATGAGCTAGAGGAGTGGGTCAGTCGGTGGATAGTGAGGAGAAACACAACAATCAGAGGCATAATGTTAGCTGCAGAGTGATTTGTTTTGTTTTTTTTGGCCACAAAGTACTGCATTACTGCAATTTAAACATGCATTGAAAAACGCACACACACGCACATAGCAGCAATTTTATTTTCCCAAATGCGCATTCCTCTTTGAATATGTTTTACTGCTATAGTCAGAAAGGGAGGCGTGATCCCGCCAGAAATCTATGAGCTGGAACTTTTCTCTTCTGACCAAAAGTCTGCCATATTGATGCTACGGCAGGAAGTCACTGAAAGTTGAAGTTTCATTCGTCAGTTCATTGCACCATGTCGCTAGTGGTCGTAGACCGCCGCACACGACCCAATGATGCATGGCTGTTGTCAACAACTCATGGGAAAAGTCGAAGATGTTCAATTTTTACGACGATCGTTGAAAACAATGTTGACGATTATCACATTAAAACGATTAATTATCAGAGACATGCTGACCCAACAAAACAAGACCGTCTGCAACGAGTATGCAGTGGGGTTTACAATCAGAGCGTTCATGCTGGGAATAGGGATGTTGGGGGAAGAGAGAGGTGACAACAAACTCGGTTGGACGAAAATGGTAAACCATTGGATTGAGACAGGGTCGGCAAGACCAGTGAAGCAACCACAAAGACAGCTAGTTTGGAAAGAAAGAAAAAAAGCCAAGGATATAAATTTAACACTCTGAACATCTCCAGTGGTCATAGTCTGGAAGACGTATGGGACAGTATTATTTTGTGTGGACACCAACTAATTGAATGCAGTCATGTAACTAGAAAGGACTCGACCCTCTTCCCCAAGATGTTCGATGCAATAGCTGCATTGAAGTGGTATAGGACGCTGGACCTAAATAGCGGCTATTGGCAGGCCAAAGTAGACCCAACCAGTTGTGAGAAGACTACATTTTCAGAAGGAACAGGTCTCTGGCAATTCAAGGCAATACCATTAAGGATGTGCAACATGCCCGCCACGTTAGAAAGGCTTGTGGACAGGGTGCTGGTTGGTTGACAATGGCAATTCTGTCTCGTCTATCTGGACAACATTCTAATTCATTCACCGACATTCGACTTGGCCATTTCCCAACTGCAGCAAGTGTTATCACCCTTCTGAGAGGTGCGGTTTACATCGAACCCTGAGAAGTTATAGCTCTTTCCAACAAGAGACTCCCATCTCGGGCACATTATATGACGGGAAGATGCGTCCATGGACCCAGACAAAATCTCTGCAGTGCAAGATTGGCCTACTCCAACAAATGTGCGGCAGGTGAAGGCGTTTCTGGACTGTACGCGAACTATCGACAGTTTTGTAAAGGTTTTGACAATACAGCACAATCACTGCACAGGTTGACGGAAAACGACGTGTTGTAAAAATCTCCATTTAAAATAGATTTCATGCACTTTTTGGAAGAAGAAAAAAAAAAAACGTTGCAAGCCGCCTGAGTTGTCAGCGTGGTCGGCTGGAACTCCACATCCAGTGCTGAACCGAAATAAAAGCCTCCATTAGGCTAGGAAGGCCTGCGAGGCTTATAACATCGGCATGGTTGGTTGTGAGTGCTCCAGGTGTGCACGATTCTCCACAGACTTAAACATCAAGATCGAGATCGACAGCGACGCTCCTCTGAAACAGCTGTGATTGAACATGAGCGGAGCATTGACCGAGCTTGCGCTCTGGGTTTCGATGGTATTCCTTGTGCATGGAATTGTGGTGTACAGAGCTTTATTTTTACTACTTTTCATAATTCCCTATGGGAATCAAATCCATGGAGAACTGCACACATAAAAATTGTATTTTCCCCAATGCAAGTGCACAAATAAATGCTTCCTTTTTCCACTGGTAACACCGAAATGGAATCCAAGCTTGTTGGCAATGGAAAAGGTACTTTTTTTGAAAAAGAAAACCACGAGCTCCACTGTTCATGTACTGTAGAGCAAAATAAGTTTTATTTTCTTACATTATATATACTAGTACGGACCCGTAGGGGCGGGCCCGTAGGTGCAGCCCTCTCTCGCCCCTCTCTCTCGCCCCCTAGTCTCGCCCTCCTCTCTCATCCCCCCCTCTCTCGCAGATATTGGTCGACAGATAAATGGCCGTAACTTGGGAACCGCTTGTCCGATTAATATGAAACCTAGAAAAGGCACATCTGCGGGTCCCCAGCAATATTCCTGGCAAGTTTCGATCAGATCGGGCCGTCAATCGTGCAAAAAAAAAAAAAATCAAAATAATAAATAAATAAATAAACATTAATTGTGACGTCATTCGTGACGTCATAGCACCGTGTCTTGTCATTGGTCAACAGATAAATGGCCGTAACTTGGGAACCGCTCGTCCGATTGACATCAAACCTCAAAAAGGCACATCTGCGGGGCCCCGGCAATATTCCTGGCAAGTTTCAATCAGATCGGACCGGCGGTCGTCGAGAAACGGCGGTCGCAGACAAACAGACAGACAGACAGACAGACATTGCTGGAATTATAGATAGATAATGCTAATATGCATTCAATCCTCACCAAGTTGAAGAGATTAGTTTCAGAGATCATATTTTAAAATGTCAAAAATTAGAATTGGTGCGAATTTATTTTATTTTGCCTGGCTCGACAGACATAGCTCAGCATAAAATAACCTTTTCAAAGCAGTTTAAGAACATAATTACACATCAGACATGATATATAGCAAATATAATTGGAAAGAGAAAAGAGAGTAAGTGATTTTAGGAATGGAGAGCAGAAGGGAAAGGAGTAAGAAGCAAAGTGGTGGGTGAGAGATGGGGGGAGTGGATGGGTGGAACAGGAAGCTGGTAATCAAAAAGGCCACCAATTTAGGGAGGCAAATGTGCATAACGTAATCCAGCTAATGCTCCAGAGTGGAATAAAGAAATGAAAGCAAGATTACAAACTGAACTGGTTAACGAATAGGAAACTTTGCAGCATCAACAAGCAAGACGAACCTCTTCATAAATACAGCACTAACCACAAGGTTAACCCCTTAAATCGTCCCAAAGGTGAAACCACAATCACACCGAGCACAGAGACGATAAACTAAATTATTCTTGTGCGTCACATTTCCAAAAGTGGTCCCACTGGAACGAAAACTACAATGATACTCTGGAATGATAATAATTATAGCCAACATTGTAAGCACTCCCAGAGCGATATTGCCCTGCAAGAATGAAAGTGAGAAAAGCTCCTGGCCAATTGATGAGTGCATTTACATGCAACTTCAGCTCCACAAGTATTTTGGCACTGAGATGAAAAAGGATGAGCAGGAGCAACTGATCTTTACACCCAAATGATCTATGCATTGCAAAGGTTCATGCACCCACGATCTACTCGGCCTCTGCCTGAGAGTCTTCGGATGATCAGACGGAGGCTGGAAGCGTTTCCCGTTTGGCCGATCAGACAGAGGCCGAGAGAGTCGGAGGGCTGAGTGAGTGTTCCCATCCTCTGCCTTCTACATCTTCTGCACAACAAAAGCAACAGGTTACACAACCGAGAACTGTCAGCCATCTTGGCATGAAAATGAGATGGGTACTAGGGTCCGGCAATATATATCGATTATACTGGTTTAATTCTTCATATTGATATACCGGTAATGGAATTCTGAACATACGAGTACACCGAAAAAAAGAAAGAAAAAAAAAGAAAAGAAAAAAAAACGGGCATATCATGAACAAATCCAAGAAAGATTTGTCAAATCCTTAAATACTGTACATGATTTTAAAAGATTTGATGCATTCGGCATCTCAGCTACACCGGAACCACAGTGGAACATATGACGTCAAGATGTAATAGGAAGTAAGTACAGTAGGTTTCAACTTTTACCCATCAACACCCGAGCATTTTTGTTTGCCTGAGTAGCTGTTTTAAAGCAATTGCCAATTGGGTATTCATATGAATCGGGTGTGCTTTAGAAAGCCTGTGCTAATTACCAAAATGGCGATCCGCAACAGTCGTACCGGTATGAAGCGATACCGGTATAGTCATACTGACATGGTGATCTGTGAGACCGGAATGAAGCGATACCGGTATAGTCATACTGAAATGGCGATCTGTGAGACCGGTATCGTCATACGGACATGGCGATCCGTCAGACCGGTATGAAGCGATACCGGTATAGTCATACTCAAATGGCGATCTGTGAAACCGGTGTGAAGCGATACCGGTATAGTCATACGGACATGGTGATCCGTGAGACCGGTATGAAGTGATACCGGTATAGTCATACTGACATGGCGATCTGTGAGACCGGTATCGTCATACGGACATGGCGATCCGTCAGACCGGTATGAAGCGATACCGGTATAGTCATACTCAAATGGCGATCTGTGAAACCGGTGTGAAGCGATACCGGTCTAGTCATACGGACATGGTGATCCGTGAGACCGGTATGAAGTGATACCGGTATAGTCATACGGACATGGTGATCCGTGAGACCGGTATAGTCATACGGACATGATGATCAGCAATCGTCTTGTGATTCCAGTATGAAGCAATACCGGTATAGCCATACTGACATGGCGATCTGTGAGACCGGTATCGTCATACGGACATGGCGATCGGTGAGACCGGTATGAAGCGATACCGGTATAATCATACTGACATGGCGATCGGTGAGACCGGTATGAAGCGATACCGGTATAGCCATACTGAAATGGCGATCCGTGAAACCGGTCTGAAGCGATACCGGTATAGTCATACGGACATGGTGATCCGTGAGACCGGTATGAAGTGATACCGGTATAGTCATATGGACATGGTGATCCGTGAGACAGGTATGAAGTGATACCGGTATAGTCATACGGACATGATGATCAGCAATCGTCTTGTGATTCCAGTATGAAGCAATACGGGTATAGCCATACTGACATGGCGATCTGGGAGACCGGTATGAAGCGATACCGGTATAGTCATACGGACATGGTGATCTGGGAGACCGGTATGAAGCGATACCGGTATAATCATACTGACATGGCAATCGGTGAGACCGGTATGAAGCGACACCGGTATAGTCATATGGACATGGTGATCAGCAATCGTCTTGTGATTCCAGTATGAAGTGATACCGGTATAGTCATACGGACATGGCGATCGGTGAGACCGGTATGAAGCGACACCGGTATAGTCATACGGACATGGTGATCAGCAATCGTCTTGTGATTCCAGTATGAAGTGATACCGGTATAGTCATACGGACATGGCGATCGGTGAGACCGGTATGAAGCGACACCGGTATAGTCATATGGACATGGTGATCCGTGAGACAGGTATGAAGTGATACCGGTATAGTCATACGGACATGATGATCAGCAATCGTCTTGTGATTCCAGTATGAAGCAATACGGGTATAGCCATACTGACATGGCGATCTGGGAGACCGGTATGAAGCGATACCGGTATAGTCATACGGACATGGTGATCTGGGAGACCGGTATGAAGCGATACCGGTATAATCATACTGACATGGCAATCGGTGAGACCGGTATGAAGCGACACCGGTATAGTCATATGGACATGGTGATCAGCAATCGTCTTGTGATTCCAGTATGAAGTGATACCGGTATAGTCATACGGACATGGTGATCAGCAATCGTCTTGTGATTCCAGTATGAAGTGATACCGGTATAGTCATACGGACATGGCGATCCGTGAGACCGGTATGAAGCGATACCGGTATAGTCATACTGAAATGGCGATCTGTGAAACCGGTATAGTCATACTGAAATGGTGATCTGTGAGACCGGTATAGTCATACTGAAATGGTGATCTGTGAGACCGGTATGAAGCGATACCGGTATAATCATACTGACATGGCGATCCGTTAGACCGGTATGAAGTAATACCGGTATAGTCATACGGACATGGTGATCCGTTAGACCGGTATGAAGTGATACCGGTATAGTCATACGGACATGGCGATCCATTAGACCGGTATGAAGTGATACCGGTATAGTCATACGGACATGGTGATCAGCAATCGTCTTGTGATTCCAGTATGAAGTGATACCGGTATAGTCATACGGACATGGCGATCCGTGAGACCGGTATGAAGCGATACCGGTATAGTCATACTTAAATGGCGATCTGTGAAACCGGTATAGTCATACTGAAATGGTGATCTGTGAGACCGGTATGAAGCGATACCGGTATAATCATACTGACATGGCGATCCGTTAGACCGGTATGAAGTGATACCGGTATAGTCATACGGACATGGTGATCCGTTAGACCGGTATGAAGTGATACCGGTATAGTCATACGGACATGGCGATCCATTAGACCGGTATGAAGTGATACCGGTATAGTCATACGGACATGGTGATCCGTGAGACCGGTATGAAGTGATACCGGTATAGTCATACGGTCATGGTGATCCGTGAGACCGGTATGAAGTGATACCGGTATAGTCATACGGTCATGGTGATCAGCAATCGTCTTGTGATTCCGGTATGAAGTGATACCGGTGTAGTCATACTGACATGGCGATCCGTGAGACCGGTATGAAGCAATACCGGTATAATCATACTGACATGGCGATCCGTTAGACCGGTATGAAGTGATACCGGTATAGTCATACGGACATGGTGATCCGTGAGACCGGTATGAAGTGATACCGGTATAGTCATACGGTCATGGTGATCAGCAATCGTCTTGTGATTCCGGTATGAAGTGATACCGGTGTAGTCATCCTGACATGGCGATCCGTGAGACCGGTATGAAGCGATACTGGTAGGGCGATCCATGATAGTGATGGATCCTGACCTATGCCGATTACAAATACTGATATCGCTTTAAACCAAAATCATTTTTAATACAAGTTCAAGTTGTAAGTAAAATAACTGTTCTCATCATGGGGGGCGGGGGGGGGATCCCCATGTGGGAATACTTTGAAAAATTACCGTGTGTCAATGATGTGTACATCATATATTAATACGTTACGGGCCATTGCGTAGTTTTGGAAACTGTAAAAAAAAAAATTATTATTATTATTCTTTTTAATAGCAATATATACCGGTAGATTGATATCGAAAAAAACCCCAATACCGACAGAGTCTAGTGGGTATTGATCGACAACTTATCGAAATCCTTTATCATTGAGGTATGACCGTTAGCCCTCAGCCCCCCCCCCCACCCCCTGCCTCCTTCTCCTCCTCTCCCTCCCAAAATAAAAGATTTAGCACTTATAGTTTTCACTGTTATCATTACCTCCACCCAGCGAAGACGAAGGGAGGTTTATGTTTTAACCCCTGGTAAAAACGATATATAGCATGATATTTCAAAAGGTTATGGACGGATTCAGACGAAACTTGGTGGACAGGTAAGGTGTGTGACAAGGATGAATTGATTGGATTTTGGTGAAGATCTGTATCCGGATCTGGGGGGAGGTATGCACTCTATCGAGTGCCCTTCTAGTTCTAGATGTGACCAGCGCTTAACCTCGACTCAAGTCGAAACATCAACTCTGGTACTAACAAGGCCAACCAAAGCGTAAACACAGTACCAACCTTGAGGATAATCTTTTACATTACCAAAGCTACACCTTCATCCAAACTGTCATTGCCTGCATATTCTGCATCACATTAGCAAGCGATTATAATTTATCAATGATATGAGAGAACTTGGACGACCGAGAGATATTGGGACTACCGCATGGTAAGTGGACCGTAATGTGTGACGCAACAATGTTTGGTTGAATCAGTCCTGCACTACTGTTTATTTGTTTGTAATCATGCTTCAACCTTTGGATGACAGGATTGCTGTATTCACCAATCAGAACAGCACTTGGTAGGACGCATCACCTCCACCAGGTTGAACAGTTTAGGTTTTGTATCCCACTGATGGGCCGGATCAGAATCCGGACCTTAACCAAAATCGAAATCGGCTTGTTCTCGTCACCAAACCAACTCATCCACCCAGTTTTGTCATAACTCGTCCACAAATTTTGAGATACCCTGCTTGCAGACAGAGACAAACAATACCTGTGTTTACCTTCAGTTGAGGAGGTAATACTATTTTCTAGCAAACATCCACAAGAATTAAGACAAATTAAAGATCATTAAAGTCCACACTACTTTATGAGAAAATAGAAATGAGAACAGACGGTGCCATAGTGAAGATGATCATTAGCCCTTAGCACAGTTCATTTGCATAAAACTCAATAACTAGCAAAGGCTCAACATGTGCTTTCGCTAACTTGGCTCACCGAGCATGACCGCTCCAGACTTTGCACTTGAGTATCAATGGCCATTGAAAAGCAAGTACCGGTGAGATTTTTACCTGATTGTAACATTGTATATTACTGGTTTTTCCACTTTCAAGGAATTTTAACACAATTAAACTATTTAGATTCAAAAACATTACTGCCATCAGCTTCCAGATAATTGATGGACCTTGAATTTATTTTGGTGGTGGGGGTGGTGGAAACCAGAATGTCTCCACTTCATCATGCTGGTGAAAAATGATGGGGCTGGCAGGATGGCCAAGATGGAGACACACTCGCCTCGAAGCAATCTAGCCTGGGTTTGAATCCCGACCCAGCTATAAACTGTCACCCCAGTGTTTCCCAGGCAAGGCAATGCATCAATGTGTGTGCCGTCCCTCGAAGGGATGTTAAATTGGTTGGGCACCCCATCGGCCATCATAAGTTGGTGGACAATGACGATCCCATTGTGTCTTTAGCGAAGAGTACACGAGCTATCGCCGGCATCCTGGCCAAATTCCAAATCCCTGTACAATCAGTAAAGTTCCCTGTGTTGGGGTGGCGATCACTCTGGGAGCGAAACCCCCAGCCAAGAAACTGCTTCGGCAGAACTGATGCCACGTGTGGAGTACATGGTACATGATGAAAAATGGTCGACCCAGGTTTCATCACATCGGTCACAATAATCATCAAATCATCTCTGCTCCTCTGTTGCAATAGTCATACTAGATCACACCAAGGTTTTATTTTATTTTTTTTAAACAAGCAATCAAGCAAGTTCAACTATAGCTAATAGGCATATTTAGGCCTGACACAATCTTCATAATTATTCACAATCATTTTCTTTAATGTTCAAGACACCTTGGAGCAAGGTAGAGCAATTGTCATTTGTGCAAAGTAGCCCTCCATTGCACGGATGGGTAATTACTAGATAATTTTTGCTCTGACTTTCATTGAAAGGCAGGAGAAACAAGGTAAGTCGGGCAATACAAGAGGAAAATACGCAAGGGGTCACAAGGTACACGGATGGCTTCGGTGGAGTAACAGATCAGTGAACCATGGAGCCTTTACCAATATACTATTGTGATGTTACACGTGCATTTAAACAAATGAAACATCCATTATGTTGATAGAAAACCAAATTTGTATAGACATGCACAACTTGACAGCTATACCCGTCGTGTCGTGACCACCTGACCCTGGGTTGTTTTGACAAGTAAAGCAAATTACTTCAAACTTATTTGAACAGAAGACGTTCTCATGACTTGGTGAGAAAAATAAGTTGTAATTTTAAAAAGTTTTTTTTTTATTTATTAATGAAACGGAAGGGTGCATCGTGCTCTTGTGGCACAATCCAAATACTGCATTTTCAAACGATACATGATTATGGCAATCCACAAGGGTAGGGCGAACGGGCATGGGGGGTGGGGTGGTGGTGGTGGTGGTGGTGGGGGGGGGGAGAGATCTCGCTTGACCACAACCTGTATGGTTATCGTTACCATCGACAAGCCGGACCTCCCACACCATCTACACTGCAGGTATCCAATTAACTAACTGGGAAAGACGAGGCGGGAAGGTATTGGCATTCACGAGTACAAAAAACACCCAACCATCGGTGATTCGACAGACATCAAATGCAGCGCGAGAAAGCAGCAGCTGTAGGGCTACACGACCACCGCCAATGAAACCTTCCCGAGTTCCTGATTCCCACGTGGATTCTTGTCTCGGCGGTTCCACATCGTCTAGCGTGTCCTGGTGTCCAACTCACCATCCTCCTCAGGGTGTCGGGCGAGTCTGCGTGCGCACTTGTACCTCAGCCATCGACACGCAGCCGACGCAGCTTCCAACCAAAGAAAATTCTGTTCCTGAAGAAAACAATCACCGCCAGAGCGGACGATAGCTCTGTCATTCTCAAACCGCCGCCAGCTACAGCCACGCGGCCCGTAAGCACGGGACGCCTCTCGCGTCTTGACGTCACCGTGTCGATCGTGCATCGTACGTCTTACGTCAGCGCGTTGTGTCTGGCGTCTTGGGGAACGCAGACTCCCACAGGCGTTACGAATCGGGGAGCGTGGGCAGTCCTCGTCGGCGTTGTTGTTGTTTTAATAATGACCCTCCTGTCCTGGGTGACGACATCGACAAACGCGGTGGAATAAAATAAGAAAAAGAGAGAGAGAGCGTTAAAAAGGTGAAAGAAGACATTGAAACTGAAAACCAAAAATTAAGAGTTTATTCACCACCTGCTTATCATCTCAAGTTGAATTTTCTCAACACCACCCCCTCAAGATAGTCACATCCTTTCTTGACATTTCTATTTCAACATACTCAGTGGTATTTTCTCATTAAATCACTCAGTTGTCGCGAGCTTACTTTTGTCTCCTCACATATAAGGAGGAGACCGAGACATCAACTCTTATTACAGCGCGGCGACGTCGCGCTGTTATATAATTGGCTATTTTGTCCTGTGTCTTCTGTCACACTTATTGGGTGTGATGTGGGCGGAGATTGCCGGGTGGATTGTGGGCGGAGATTGCCGGGTGGATTGTGGGCGGAGATTGCCGGGTGGATTGTGGGGGAGATTGCCGGGTGGATTGTGGGCGGAGATTGCCGGGTGCATTGTGGGCGGAGATTGCCGGGTGCATTGTGGGCGGAGATTGCCGGGTGCATTGTGGGCGGAGATTGCCGGGTGCATTGTGGGCGGAGATTGCCGGGTGCATTGTGGGCGGAGATTGCCGGGTGGATTGTGGGCGGAGATTGCCGGGTGGATTGTGGGCGGAGATTGCCAGGTGGATTGTGGGCGGAGATTGCCGGGTGGATTGTGGGCGGAGATTGCCGGGTGCATTGTGGGCGGAGATTGCCGGGTGCATTGTGGGCGGAGATTTCCGGGTGGATTGTGGGCGGAGATTGCCGGGTGGATTGTGGGCGGAGATTGCTGGGTGGATTGTGGGCGGAGATTGCCAGGTGGATTGTGGGCGGGGTTAATGCGGAAGAGCGACGTTTTTTGTGCTGAATCGTTTTCTGTGTGACGCCGGAAGTTGATTTTCTGAGCAGGAAGTGATAAAATCTTCCTGTTCCGTTAGTTGTTGATGCGCAGCTCTCGTTCTTCATTGTTTTTTTTGTTTTTTTTTTTGCACGTTTTGTTTTATAGTGCGGCGACATCACGCTGTTATATAATTGGCTATTCTGTCCTGTGTCTTCTGTCACGCTTATGGCCGCGTACGTCCCTTTGATCTGAGGGCCATAAAGAGAAATTTGTCCAACGTCACAACTCTTCCCATCATGCATGCTAATTCACCGTGTCTACATTTAAATTTTATAACTGCAAAATTGTTTCATCATCCTTAACCTTTTACTGCCCCCAGCCGCACGATATCGAAGTATTCGCTTCTTGTTTCTTTTTTGTTTTTTTTGCCCCCTTTTTACAATCGCACACCATTGACATTCCCATACATGGAAATGTGGAGGTGACAAAACAACAGGTTGGGCAGAATTGAAGGTGGGTTATTTATTTATTAGATGTGATCGGAAGTCATACTGCATGCAGAATCCTGGAGGGTGGTGACGTGGTCATTCGGTGAGAGAAAACTCATGACGTCACACGGTCAGCTGACTGGAGGGATGCATTGCATATCGGCGACAGGTCGCTCCAGAGGTGAATGTGATTCCGTTACCAATCAGCATGGACAACGCTTGCCAAGTGGCTTAAGCATTGAAGCAAGCACTCCATTCCAAAACGGTGGATAAGGAACGGCTGGTTTGGCAAGCGATATGATGATGATGAAGAAGATGAAGATGAAGATGAAGATATGCACCTTGAAAAGTTGGAGCGAAACCCTTATTTTAAACAAATGATAAATTCTCGTACATTCGATGACCCATTGTGTTTGGACTCGAAACAAGTTTCACGAACATCTTGTTCTTTGTCACGAGGTTTTGGATTTTGTAAAATAATTGCAAAAATATTGTTTAGTTTAATTACTTCCACCACCGAAGGTGAAGGAGGTGATGGTTTCACACCTTTCTGTGTTTGTTTTTTTGTTACTTACAAAATGGAAGATTTTTCAAGTATATTGGACAGTCGATTATGAAATTCTGTCTGTCTGTCTGTCTCTCTGTCAATTGCCTACAGGTCACAATTTAAAACCGATCTTCACAAAGCTCACCAACTTGTCGAGGTAGTCTCAACTTTAGAAGCCTATTGATTTTGAGGTCAAAGGTCAAAGGTCATCTTGAGGTCAAATTTCTAATCATTTTTCATCCAATTGACCTGAAATTTGAACAGGATTTGCATCACTGAATTGGGAAAGCGACAATTTGAGGTCAAAAGGTCAAAGGTCAACTCAGTCAAACTTCTAAAATCATCAATTTTGATATGAAAAATAATCAATTTTCATCTGATTGGCCTGAGCTTTGATTAAGATTGTCAATTTTATTCTTAACCAAATGGACAATTTGATGTATCCATGGCAACCTTTGGAGAGAGGTGGATTTTGCAAGTATCGTGCTCTGCACGGCGTCTTTTTCTTGTTTGTCTCCGTCTGTCTGTTCATTTGTTTGTTTGCATGCAGGATATCTGAAAAAGTTGTGCAAGGATCCGGATGAAATTTGGTGGACAGGTTCAGTGTGTGACAAGGACGAATATAATTCAGCGATTCTTCAGCAATGAGAGATAGGGCTAAATTAATATTGAGCACGATATCTCAAAAAGTTGTGGATGGATTCTGATGAAATTTGGTGGACAGGTTGGATGTGTGACAAGGAAGAATCGATTCAATTTTGGTGAATATGGGAGTCTGGTTCTGGATACAATAATTAATTTTAAAAATTACTCTTCACCATTGAGAGATAGGACCAAAACGATATAGTGTTACGAATCTGGAAACCTTTTGCACACAAACAGACAGCAGACCCCACAGCTCAGTTATTTTGATAAGTATGTGTTTATAGTTAGAATCCCTCCTTCTGTCTAATGGGAATTTTGTGTGTGCGCTAAGAGTCATTTTATAGTTAGGTTTTCTTTACAACTACAACAACAACAACAGCAGCAACACCGACCCGCACTCAACCTGGTCGCCATTGCCGTGTTTTTGGCTGAGGGCGTGGGTGGAGCCTCCGTCACTTCGGATCGAGGCTCCGCTCCAAGGAGGGGCATAGAGCGTTTCCTCCAGCCAATGAGCGAGGGGCGGGCATCGCACGCGCGCTCCAGCCAATCAGGGGGGCTGACCACCTCAGGGGCGGCCCTGTTCGGCCTGACCAATGAAGGGCGGCCGCGAGTCGCCCGACAACCCCTCTTCCAATCCGGAGGCGAGTCCATCGGAGCGGTGCCCTCGACCTGCAGGGGAGGGGGAGGATAAGAGGAAGTGGCGAGCCGTGGAAAAAAACTAAGGTTCGCCTCGTCTTGCATGCTGGCGTTCTCATCTGGTCCGTGCCCGTGCTGGCTGGCGTCCGTGGTGCCGTACTTGGCCCCTGGTGCTGCGTTGTTGGCGGTGGGTTTGAGTCCCGCCACCGGACAAGCTCGAGCAGACCGCATGAGGCGGGCAGGTGCAAATACAGGCTGCGGCCACCATTTATTTGGGTGTGTGTGTGTGTGTGTGTGTGTGTGTGTGTGTGTGTGTGTGGGTGTGTGTGTGTGTGTGTGTGTGTGTGTGTGTGTGTGTGTGTGTGTGTGTGTGTGTGTGTGTGTGTGTGTGTGTGTGTGTGTGTGTGGCGCCAGTCTGTGTAAGTAGAATCGTTAAGTTCCTTGTTCATTGTACATTACAATTTCGTTATTCGTGATAACTCTTCTCTGTGTTTCCCCTCCCCGATTATTGTTATAAATAAACCCGTGTTAAATATTCCAGTTCGTGCGTTCCTTCATTGCCCCGGCGCGGTGCGTATTGAGAAGTAGTAAGGCCGTTCGTACCGTAAATTGTTCATTTGGACCGAAGGATCTTGGTAATCCCCGCTCGGTTTATACCCGGATCGGGCTCGGAAAACAGTCCGTTCCGCCCGAGGTCTGTCGAGGGTGTGGTTTTCCCAGGTATATTGAAATTAGGCAATTAGCCCGACCCCACGCCGTCAAAATATTGGCGACCACGGTCCGCTAAGGGAACCGTGAACTCTCGGACTTATCCGAGAGTCACGACCTAAATTCCGGGTGTTTGGTGGGAGACGACTCCCCCAGCCAGTAACAGAATTTTCATGTATAAAGTTGAAATTTCGCGAAAAGACCCTTTTAAACGGTTCTGGTCGGTGCGTGGAGAAAATGTTCAGGATCTCGCAAGGAGTCATAGGTTAAAATCGGTCACAAATTCAGGTTTTTGACTCACCATGCCTCTGCAAGTTAATCAAACCAGACAATAACTGGAGGGGGAGCACTCGGGAGAGTGCATAACTTCCGGCGCCAATACTGCTGGGTCACTCAAGTGAACATTATATCTTATTCATTAAATATGATGTCAACAGTGTTGACAGTTATAGTTCTTTTCTCCAACATTTTTTTTTGGGGGTGTGGGGGGGGGGGGTTGGAAATCACTTAAAACATGTAGAAATGCAAAAAAAAATCGAAATTTTGTTGAAAAAAAAGTTGCAAAATTTTTTTTTTCTCTCTAACAATTATTTTTGGGAGGGGGAGTTGGAAATCACTTAAAACATGTAGAAATGCAAAAAAAAAACATTTTTTTTTCTCTAACAATTTTTTGGGGGAGGGGGTTGGAAATCACTTAAAACATGTAGAAATGCAAAAAAAAAATTTTTTCTCTAAATTTTTTTTTTTGGGGGGGGGGTGTGGAAATCACTTAGAACATGTAGAAATGCAAAAAAAAAATTCCCCCTTTTTTGGGGAGGGGAATTATTTTTTGGGGGGGGGGTCAGAAATAACTTAAAACAGGTAGAAATGCAAAAAAAATCTATTTTTGGGGGGGGTAACAATTTTTTGGGGGGGGGGGGTTGGAAATCACTTAAAACATGCAGAAATGCAAAAAAAAAAATTCTCCAACAATTTTTTTTGGGGGGGGGGAGGGGACCAAGTCCAAAATTGAATGGTATGATCCTTGGACCATACCTAACCCCCCCCCCCCACCAAGTTTCGTCGAAATCCGTCGAGGAGTTTTTCCGTAATACTGTTCACAAACACAAAGGGGTAAAAACAGTAACCTCCATCCATCTTCGAAGATGGCGGAGGTTAATTAGCACTAAATAAAAAAAAACCTTGGCACAGAGTCTACACAATAAATCAGGGATACATCGGGTCCGACGAGACCGATATGACGGAGCTCGAAGTGTGTCGAAGGGTGAATCGTTTGTGAATATCGACAATTCAAATTTATTCTTATTTGCAAATTTGTGACGTCTTTGTAACGACGAGTCATATCGGGCGGTGTAGCCGTCGTTCTCCTCATGGGCGGTTAATGTTTTTTTTTTTCGATTAAAAAAAAAAAGGTTTTTAAAATTATTTTAATCACTTCATATATTATTTTGCCACCGCGAGACATTGGAGGTTAACGGGAATCGATTCTATAGTAATCGATTCTATGTAATGAAAGCGAGAGAAGAACCTTCAGAGTGTAGGCTTTATTCCATTTGATTGAAGCCGCTTCTGCGGGCACATCAGGGGATACAGGTGCAGCAAGGAGTACATAAGCAGTAAGGTATACACGCGCAACTAATCACCGCAAAATAAATCAGTATAAGCACGGAGTCCGATATACTCTCAATTCTCACCATTCAACGAGCACCAAGAGAATCGCCGCCGTAAATGACAATGCCCCTGGGACAATCACCCCGACCGAGCGGAATCTTAGCTTTATCTATTCCGTGCTCGAGCCATGCAACATGTGATCACACGTCACGACCTTCAATTCACCACATTCTCCCCGTCTTTAAAATGTAACTAGAGGCCCAACTAACGCACCATGATTACTTCAGCGCTACAGGAGTATACATTTCAAGCAACGCGAACTATCTAAACTACAGAAGCATACATGCCAAGCAGTGAGGATTATTTTGAGTTGTAGGAGCATGGTAATGAGCATCGATATATTATGTAACGAGCATATAGGAGCATGAGCATCGAGGATGCCGGTAATCCCCTTTACAGATTGAGTCGGCGAGGGGGTATTATCCGTCGACCTCTCCGGGAGTAAATGGCGGTTTCACTTGAGGGAGGCTTCCGATCCTCTTGGTGAGCCTCGACTCGTGCCGGAGATGACTCCTCGAACGCTCTCGGGTGGAACGCGGCAGCTCCGTCGCCACCATTCCCGGGTGGAGTTCCTGGGGGCGGAACACCTGGGGAGGGGATGTCAGAGGGAGGAGTGCCAGATGGTGGTGTACCTGCGGGAGGAGTACCTGAGGGAGCCAAATGGCGAACCGACACAGTGGTCTCCCTGCCATCCGGGAGTCTGACATGAGCATACTCTGGATTAGTATCGATGAGTTCGACCCCCTCCACCATGGGTTCATACTTGCTTTGTCGTACCGGGCGTTTCATGAACACTGTTCCGGGATGGGTTAGCCAGTTGGGCACCGATTGGCCGTCAACATCACGTCGCTGGTGAGTAAACATTCGTTCGTGAGGAGTTGCATTGGTGGACGTGCAGAGCAAAGAGCGTATGGAATTCAGAGCGTCGAGAAGGGTAACCTCCCACTGCTCGGGCCCCAGCCCTCTCGATTTCAGCGCCAGAGTTACGGCTTTCCAAATGACTCCGTTATACCGTTCCACCTGCCCATTACCCTGTGGGTCGTTTGTAACCCGTCGTTCGACTAGTTGCTATGCCGTGCTTTAATAGGAACTGTTTTAGCCCGGCTGACATGAAACACGGCCCTCTGTCTGAATGTATGTACGAAGGTTTCCCAAACATAGCGAAGAGGTCAGACAGACATTTCACGACAGTGCCCGAGGTCATATCCGAGCACGGAAATGCGAAAGGGAACCTTGAATATTCATCAACAACAGTGAATATGTATCTGTTGTCTGTCTCGGTCGGCAGGGGCCCTTTGAAGTCGATATTTAGTCTCTCGAAGGGTGAAGTGGCCTTGATCAATCTGCCAGATGCCGCGCCATAGAATCTGGGTTTTAGTTCAGCACAAACAGGGCATGAAGCATTCATTTGTTTAATATCTTCGATAGAATAGGGAAGGTTTTGTCTGCGCACGAAATGTGCCATTCTGGTTACCCCCGGGTGGCAAAGAGACACATGTAGGTCTTGCAAAGCCCGACTGATTGTCGCCGAACAGTAGACCCGAGAGAAGGTGTCTGCAGCAGGGTTTTCCCTCCCGGGCCGGTAAACTATGTCGTAACTATAGCAGGCTAGGTCTATCCGCCATCTCATAATTTTTTCATTCTTAATTTTCCCGTTATTTTTCCCATCAAACATGAATGCAACGGATCGCTGGTCTGTGACGAGTGTGAAGTGGTTTCCCAGTAAATAGTGTCTCCATGTACGTAGGGCTTCGACGATGGCGTACGCTTCCTTCTCTATTGCTGAGTGTCTCTGCTCGCTTCCAGAGAGAGTTCTCGAGAAGAACGCGACGGGTCACCCAGACTGATTAAGCGTAGCAGCTATCGCGTGATCAGAAGCATCCGTTTCCACCACGAAGGGCACCGAGCTGTCGATCGATAATACCACGGAATTACTGATATCATCTTTCAGGCTGTGGAAAGCTTTTACAACAGCGGCATCTGGTGGGAAGTTTTTGCAATGCAATAGGGGATGTATTTACTCGGAGTATTGGGAGATCCATCTTGCATAGTAAGCGAACATGCCGATCACCCGGCGCATTGTCTGCAGGTCCTGAGGTGGGGGTAGCTCACGAAGTGGGCGCAATCGTTCAGGATCGGGCTTAATCGTGCCGTCGGCTATTGTGTAGCCGAGAAGGTCAATTGACCTTGCCGAGAATACGCATTTCTCGTAGTTGAGGGTCAGATTATATTTTCTAGCAATGCTCAAGAATCTGTCCAGATTCATATCATGTTCCCCCTGATCCTTACCGCACACTGTGACATTGTCCACGTAAACAAAAGTGTCTTTGAGGTTTTCATCTGAGATGATGTCGTCCATAACTCGTTGGAAGCAAGCTACTCCATTCGTGACACCGAACGGAATCCTCCTGAATTGGTAGAGGCGTCTACCCGCCTGGAATGCGGTGTAAGGTTTGTCTTCCTCTCGGATGGGAATTTGATGATAGGCGCTTCGCAAATCGATGGTGCTGAATATCTTATAATTGGCCACGTGTTCGACCATCTCGTCTATGCGCGGCAAAGGGTAGGCATCGAGTTGGGTGAAACGATTGACCGTTTGGGAATAATCAACAACCATTCGTTTCTTATGGTTCTGATTGGCGGTGACCAACACCTGTGCGCGCCATGGCGAATCGCTCGGTTCTATAATTCCTTCTTCCAGTAATCGCTTGGTCTCTGAAGCGATGAAGTTCATATCAGCAGTGGTATATCGTCGCGATTTGATCGCTATCGGTTTGCAGTCCGGCGACAAGTTAGCAAACAGCAGGGGGGACGTTACCTCTGCGGTGGTCAGAGCATTTAAAATTAGACGAGGTTTGCTTCCTCCAAAGGGTATTTCGACGCTCGTGTGCTGCTTTAGGACATTATGACCCAGAATTACATCTGCGCATAAATCACGAAGCACCAGTACCCTTACATCCCGATGTGTGTACCCTTTTACGTCCAATTCAACATTGCAGTACCCTCGTACGCGGGACTGTAGTGATGTGGCGGCCATGCATACCGTATTGTCTGTCGGGTGGATCTTCCATTTCCTGCCCTTCACTAGCGAGCTGTTGACGAAACTTTCAGAGCTACCGGTATCAATCAGTGCCTCAGCCATATGCCCGTTAATTCGTACGTTGATGATAGCCTTGGATAGATTCCCCGGTGAGGCTGCAGTTAGTTTCTTTTGTGAGTAGAGAGCCGCAGAAGTGGGTTTATTTCTCCTTAGAGTAGATTTACATACCCTGGCATAATGCCCTTTCTTGTCACAATTCATGCATGTGGCATCTCTGGCGGGGCAGTTTTGGCGGGGGTGTCTTTTGTACCCACAAAAGAAGCATTTTCCAACCGAAGTAGTTGCTGAGGAGTTTGTCGAGGTCTGGGTATCCGACTCCTCGGGTTTTTCTCCATCCTCTGTGTCAGGGGTGCCCTGTGGGGTTCCTTGAGTTTCCACTGTAGCGGCATTCATTAGCAGCATCGGTGTCCCAAATGACTCAGATTGCTGCTGAGCCGTATCCATCGCTCGAGCCTGGTCGAATACCTTTTCAAGAGTGGGTTGCGCTTTCTCCAGTAAGCGTTGCCGTATGTGGGCTGATCTGAGTCCTTGGATAAATGCCTCCCGGGTCGCTTCATTTCGGTGTTCCTCGGCGTTTACGGCCCGGAAGCTGCCGTCTTTTCCCAGCTGTTTCAGAGCTTGCAGGAACTGATCGATGGTCTCCCCGGCTGCTTGCTTGCGTGTGTTGAGAAGATGTCGTATGTACACCTCGTTCTTGCGCTTCACGTAGAGCGCCTGCAGCACGTCGATCGCTGCTTCGTAGGTGTCACACTCCGAGAAGAGCCTGTATACGCTGGGCGAGACATGATTCACAAGGGCGGCCAATTTGTCGGCTCCCTCTTCGATGATGGTCAGATAGTGTGAGAAGGAACGGAACCAATGCGACCATTTCATTTCCGAGTCAGTCGCGTTTGGGTCTGCGTCGAACCTCTCTGGTTTGTAGATCTTGTCCATCGTTGGTTGAGAGAGCCGAGAAAACCAAATGGAATAAATTGTAATGAAAGCGAGAGAATGCCATGACCTTTCCTGGGAAAGTCACATTTCCAACCTCGCCTCAAAAGCCAGTCGCCGACTGGGAATCCTCCGTCGTGCTAAGTCCTTCCTCGGCCCTCTTGAGCTCCTGACCACTTACAAAGCTTTTGTCCGTAGCCTGATGGAGTACTGTTCTCCCCTCTGGGCTGGTGTTCCTGCCTCCCACCTTTCTCGGCTTCACGCTGTCGAAACCAGGGCTTTTAAGATCATCGGCATCTCCCGCAATGAAGCTGAGTCTTTGGGCCTCTCACTCAATCACCGCAGGTTGGTCGGTGGTCTTTCTGTCTTCTACCGACTCCTCTCCAGCCTTGCCCCCCCCTGCTCTCTCTGCGATTTGTCCCCACCACATTTCCACAGGGCGCTCAAGGTCCGCCAACAACCCCCTTCTGGTAAAACTACCAAAATCACGAATCACTGCTCATCTTCACTCTTTCATTCCTCTTTTTTCCCGCCTTTGGAATAAACTTCCTCACTCTATTCTTTCCCATTCTTCCCTCCAGGCTTTCAAAACAGCTGTTCACCACCACCTCTTATCTTCCCCCATCCAAATCCTCGATCTTTTCTACCCCCGATAATCCACCCAAGCCCACTTCCTTCAATTCCCCTGCTTTCCTTCCTGAAAGTCCCTGAAATGTCCATCTTCTCTTCGCCATGTTCCCCGTCCCATCCCCATCCCTCTCCCTTCCACAGTTCACCTAATGTGTCTGTTCCCCACTGTTTTGTCCCTTCCACTCCCACCCCTCTTGCCTCATGCCTCCTTGCTATGAGTTGTGTGTTAGCTCTCATACGAGCCTCGACCAAGGTATACAAACAAAAAAAAAAAAGAAGAACCTTCAGAGTGTAGGCTTTATTCCATTTGATTGAAGCCGCTTCTATGGGCACATCAGGGAATACAGGTGCAGCAAGGAGTACATAAGCAGTAAGGTATACACGTGCAACTAATCACCGCAAAATAAATCAGTATAAGCACGGAGTCCGATAAACTCTCAATTCTCACCATTCAATGAGCACCAAGTAGACCGCCGCCGTAAATGACAATGCCCCTGGGACAATCACCCCGTCCGCGCAGAATCTTAGCTTTATCTATTCCGTGCTCGAGCCGTGCGACATGTGATCACACGTCACGACCTTCAATTCACCACATGGAAATTGAAATGAATGAGAGAGAAAAAAGGCCTTCGGTTTGAATTCGGCTTCAATTCGCTTGATTGAAGCAATCTCCACAAACACAAAGAAAAAGGGACATCAACAATCGATTACAGCCAAGTATAATGATAATAATTAACCAGCAAACACAGAGATAGCTAGGTACACTCTCAACTCTCACCGTTTAAGCCTCAGTGGACTACTCCGGTCAACGACAATGCCCGAGGGACCATCCTTTCGTCAGAGCAGTTTGTCAGTCATTGCTTCACAAGCAAGTCTCACGTCACGTGGTGCGGCTTTGTCTTCTTCTTCTTCAATTTCACCACAGAAACATCTCGATATGAATATTGTATCAACTTCGTACGATGCGGATGGTCGTCGTGCATCCACGGATACCCCTTTAACGCCGCCTGATTTGCGGAGCCTCGACACATTACCTTTCTTTCCACACGAACATCACTCGTAATGTCTGTACGGATAGGTGGGGCAGTCGTGCAGGTCTCGCTGCGAGGGTGACGTGCGTTGCAAAGTTTCTTCGGTCGGGTAGATGTGTGTCTGAGCACGATGGAGCTCACGGTGGTTCTGCTCGTGCTCGTCACCAATGACGTCATTTACCTCGAACTCAAGCGCACACCGAACCCACTCGTCCGTTTCTGGATGAAATTCTTCCGGATGTGGTCACACGGTGGAACCCAAGAGGAAGAATGTTACTGAAGATCTTCAGTGTATCCTCGTCGCCAAATATGTCATATATATATATATATATATATATATATATATATATATATATATATATATATATATATCGGAGAACAAATAACAGCTTTTTTTTATCACAGACTTATATTTGTTCAATGCTCAGAGCAACCAAAAACACAACAACCATTCGGGCCACGCAATCCGACTCATTCGCACCTCTTACCGGAACTGACGTCACACGCGTTCGCTCATTCGCCGAATACATCGCGTCGGTCCGACGTCATCTTTTTCCCCACTAATAATACCCATTCCTTCCGGCAGAAAAAAATCTGATGTTAATACCCCCCTCACTCGCGGTTAAACCACTTTGCATTATTCCACTTGTACAGGCGAAAATTGTGATTTGTCCGTCCCCATATTCTCGCCACCGAATTCATGGAAGGCGTTTAACAGTGAAGACTCGTGTGGAATCGCTAATCGGGCGATGATCGCCCGTTCAAAGTTAGTCGCCAATTGCCGAAGAGTGATTATTATTGAATGTGGATTGAAACCTCATCGCAAGCGCTTAAAATAAACAAGGACAAATGTGTCCAAGAGCCGCGTCCTAAAGGTTTGGTCTTCACCAGAAGAAGAACAAGAAGAAAAAACAACAACAAAAAAATAACTTCCGATATTTCGTCACGTACCTTGATCGAGCCAATAGCGAGACCCGTCATGGACGATCGTCGTTCATGACGAGAAAATAGTGTATTTACGAAATTACAATACATTAAATGGAATAATCTTTAAATAGTAACGTGAACTTTTCGAAACTTTAAAGCAAATGTCCGAATATATTTAAAAGTTCATGATAGACGCTCTCAAAAGGCACCCTCAATACGAGGATGTGTACAGGTGTTTAGTATTTAAGGAGATCCGGATCCAGTATATAAAAGAGCCGAGTCCTAAAGGTTTTGTCTTCAGTAGTAGTAGTAGTAGTAGTAGTAGTAGTAGTAGTAGTAGTAGTAGTAGTAGTAGAAGAACAGGAAGAACAACGTCTCGCCCCGCGAGACGCGGCTAAAAAGAAACGGCGAGGGCATGTTTAAGAGTGTGTTTGAGGCCTTGAAGAAAGCATTGCATCTTCTGTAGTTTACACGAATAAATATCAATGTGTGTCTCTCCTCAATAACTCCACAACCCTCGAACACATCCAGGTGCAGCCAAGTGAGCCTTACAGAAAAAAATTCTACAATAATTCACTTCTCCTTAGAGAGATAGACAACGAGAGAGAGAGAAATAAAGAGGAAAAGAGGTGAAAGAAAAGAAAAAGCAAGAATTAGAACGAATAAAGAGAAACGTGAAAATGTAGAAAGAAGTGTGAAAGGAACAAAGAACAAAGAACAAAGAACCCAGACAGATAGATTTCAGCAATAACTCCTCAGGCTCAAATGCAGCAACAGGTACAAGATACCAGTGGTCCGTCAGTGGGGAAGCGCAGTCCACACAACATCAGCATATGTGGCAGTTATGCAAAATCGCATGCCTCTCAGGCAATGGCATCCAACATACAGTGATCCCCAGGCAGTTATTTCATTAGTGTTCGTGTTGGTAGTCCTCTCCTCATGTCTAGTGGGTTAACGGATTGCGTTGCATTGCGTGGGACGAATTGCGTTGCGTGGGACTCGTAATTAGCTCAAATAAAGATCTCTTTGATCCGTAATCAGACCTCCACTCCAACCCTTTCCTTTTTGCCACAGTTCACAGCAAGTATGCAAATGCAAACACACATGTCATTCAACAGACAATTGTTTAATAAGCACAGTGCAATGCCTTCCGTGGCTCGGATCATCCCGTTGCACACAAGACAACCTGCCCTGGGAATGTGCGTGCCATTTTCCATTCAAATCTGCGCTAATCCCAGCAATTCCCAACCGGTACCTCAGCTTACGACACACCTCATTCACCAAATTTCACCACTTTGACCACAAATGCCTCCTGCACCTGGGAAAAATACTCCCGCACCCCCTTGTACCTCTGCATCGCGACGATTCGCCACTCTATTTCGAGCACCGCACAGCGTCGGCCATTGTCGTTGGCGCCGTGCGAGAGGTCGCGGAAAGGGCGATCCGGAAGTTTGGTTCGAGTCCCGGGTGTGCATTTTGGCTCATGAAGGAGCCCGTGATTGGCGAACAAGTCCGCCACCATCCAAAATAGACTACACCCGGTGCACGTTCAGGGCCATGGTGCCAGCTCGGGGAACATGCTCTCCATGTGAAGTCAGGAGCTCTGAACCGTGCGGAAGCTGGTGGGTATCTGAGCCGATTTCCAGTCCCGGAGCCTGGCGGGGCGTGGCTAGGGCTGCTGTGGCTCAATAGAGGAGCAGGATTTGGGCCACAGTGCATCACTTTCTGATCCTTGCTCCACCCTTCACCTGGGGCTGATAAAAGCGGGTAGTGCGGAGCCGTTAAAAGAGGTTCTTCTTCGAGAACATCATCCGTGTGCAACTGCCATCCTCCGAGAGCTAATCCTGGACTCCCTGCTGTGCTGTCGACGTGCCGCCACCCCCACGAAGCCAGATGGACTCACTGCCAGTCACGGATGGCGGACCAATGCGGAGCGCACGTTGCCATGAGCCCCGGTGAATAAATAAGGAGATAACGCACCATATCATGAGGTGGGAACGCTCAGGCGGGACGTCCCACGGAGGTACACGCTTACACATACAGACCTTTACATGGCTAGGTTAGGGATCTTCCTTCTCACGCATCTATTCTCATTCTCTCTCTCTCTCTCTCTCTCTCTCTCTCTCTCTCTCTCTCTCTCTCTCTCTCTCTCTCTTTCTCTTTCTCTTTCTCTTTCTCTTTCTCTTTCTCTTTCTCTCTCTCTCTCTCTCTCTCTCTCTCTCTCTCTCTCTCTCTCTCTCTCTCTCTCTCTCTCTCTCTCTCTCTCTCTCTCTCTCTCTCTCTCTCTCTCTATCGATACACCCCTATATCCCGTCTATTGTGGACGCACAAAGAAGAACATGTACTGACTCACAATCTCATTTTCCTCTGGCACGACACTGCACCCCTCATGTCGCATACATCGCACCTCCCACTCCCACACCATAGACACCAGTATCTTTCCAACTACCCTCCCTAAGCATCCTGGGCTGTGTTGGTCAGCCGACCGTGCCCGGCATTTAGAGAGCACTCATCCTCACCTTTTTGGCTATCTTAGTGTGTGTGTGTGTGTGTGTGTGTGTGTGTGTGTGTGTGTGTGTGTGAGAGATGGTGCCTGTCCTAGATAAATTAAGATTGTAGAAGATACTCAGGATAATCCTACTCTGTCTTCTTTTGTAAGTTGTTGTCTTTTGCTGCACCCCACAAATTCCTTGCTTTCCCCTGCTGTACATAAAATAAAACCCAATTCACTGTGCCACATGCCTTTCCTCGCTTGGTTGTAAATGAATGTGTTGTATCGAAATGCTCCCAGCTCGTTTTTGTGTTTTCGTCCATTGGTCCAGCATGGCCCACACTCTAATTTAGCTGGGACAATATTCCCGAACGATCTGTTTCCTAACCGGTACGTGCTTGGCAGTTCCGCTCGGCTGCATCTGATCTGGTAAGGTGATCCAGTTTGAGCAAGTGCATAGTGAGGGTGTGTTCCCCGGTAATTAGATCACGTGATCTAATCACGCCTCCTCAGGAAAACCATTTGGTTCGGTGTTAACTGCCCACCACAATTGAGCCAGGCCAAGGGGGGGGGGGGGGAGGATTAACACAAACTGCCAGACCCATGACAATATTTTATCCAAGTACTGCAACACTGAAGATTTGTGGAAGTGCCAACAAGGTGATTGCGTTTCACAGTGTTCAGGTATATAATTCGAATGAAATAAAATAAAACCTTTAAATGCTGACAAAAAATTTTCCGAAAGTTTATCGCCGTTGATGCACCGTATTTTCCACCACCTGGTTTAACACATTCAATTAGTTCTTCATGCCTTGTTGTTTGTGTCCTTTATGCTTGTGTCCCTATAAATAGTAACTTTCCTGTTTGGAATGATTTTCAACGTTGTGCGACTAACAGACAGGCAGAGGAAAGCAATTGCTGAACAGCATGCACTGCGAGCATGCATGCTCGGGACGAGATTCTGTACAAGTTGTCCAATTTAGAGCCAGAGTATTGCTAAACTACAGGTTCGTGTTCCGATTCATGTTCAAAATATAAAATTAAATGGTTCCTCGACCACAGACTGACATCTGTAGACAGACAGGCAGACAGAACCAATTGCTTAAGCCCGCTTTGCGCTTCGTGCACGGGGTAACAAGTGTCTTGAGAAGGTAACTACGACCACTGAGTCTTCTTTAACAGCCCCAATTATTCCCACCTTCTTGTGCATTTGGCCAAGGAACATTTTTGGCCCAAGTTTTTCAAGAACTGGCTCGCCAGGTCTGATGTTCGACAAGGTGGCATGAATACGAATTTGTTCTGGTTGCTGTCGATAACCTGCCTATTCCAGAAAATACCGTGGAGTATTTTCCGTCAACCACCAACCAGTTCCGGAATACGAGTCCTCAGACTTTGTGGTGTAAATTGAGGCATCGCCTTGCATGCAAAACACCAGGATGACAGTTTACAGTTGAATCAAAATTGGAACCTCGACTCGACAGCTCCATGAAAGGTGTGGAGACAACCAAGCTACCCTTCCAGCTCTTAGATAAGGTGTAGCAGAGAAATATTAACGATATCTGTGGATGGGTTTGGCAGGATTTCTAAAGGTGGCGTACATTAGCGAGGGCTCAAATCCCACCCTCACTCTGTCATCCTGGTGCTTCGTAGGCGATTTTTTAAAGAGCAATTATCAATATGTTTTCAGATGGTCAGAAAATGTTTTCACCGCTCATAATTTAAGAAATCAACACAAGCACACGCCAAACGATGGATGTTTGATCATTTTATTCCTTCTCAGTTTTTTTTCATTCTTGCTGCATATACTGAACTGACTTTTGTATGGACATTTGATAATATGTGGGGAAAAAAGCTCCTTCCACCAAAAACATTTCTCATTAGGGGAAGCATCTCAGCTTACGATAAGGTTAGCCACATCATGGATATCCTTAACAGGACTCCGCCAGAAGGTGAAGCAGGTGAATTCGCCAAACTCAGAGTTTGGAGCTTGGTCCAGTGTCAAAGGGAGCTTGTGAGGTGGTGTGGGACGAGCGTGCGAGGTTGCTCCACCACTGGCCGAGTTGGCAACACTTTTCTGGGATCTGCACAGTGCTGGAGCCAGTGTGAGCGCCAGCTCACGAGGGTCCATTTCAGGAATAGGAAGCTTCCAGAAGAGGAAGGAGTTGAATTGGCTGCTCTCAATGTCTGGCATGTTGAAAGTCCTGGGCATGTGGGAAAGATTTTATTTTTGTACTTTTTCATTCCAGACAAGCCCGATAAGGATGTACTATAGAATTTAAATGCCATTCTCAAATACAAATGGAAGGAGAGTGATGAAAAATATGCTCCATCATTTTCCCCCAATGGATCTGATTTGTCATATACACGAGTTATGTTGGTATGGGACTTACTGTGGTGATATCATTGCCTGACTGGGAATTGAGAAAAAGTCTAATGACCCTTTTGCCTTACTGTCGTAGAAAAAAAACAAAACTTAACAAATCATAAGGAAATAAAACAATAAAAAAGCAAAGGAATTGAAGAGACACTTTACATTGGCCCGACCTCAAACTAGGTTAACTATCTTGTGAAAGCAGGATTGAAAAACAAAACAACTTAAAAACAAATCATAAGGAAATAAAAAAAAGCAAAAGAAAATCCTTCATTAGCAAAGGAATTGACGAGCCTATAGTTTGCATTGTAGATGCAAATGAAGACATTTTCTGCACGTGTGTACTCAACAGCTCATGTTACAGGTGAAATATTGATGGGAATGTGGGCCCAGTATGCTGGCAGGAGGCCAAGAAGTTGATATCCAAAGAGATGCTACAAATAGTGGAGATCACAAAGAGGAATGTAATGTGATGTAATGTGTTCGCTGTCTGTCCCATTGAAAAACCTTTCAAGTAAGTCACTGTTCGATAGATGATCACAAAAAGATGAATAAAGAAGAAAAATCACACAAGTAAAGGCAAATCAGCCCTCCTCACTCAAACCAAATAAATCTACAGGTGCCATTATTTCTTTTCCCTGAATGAGGGAGAGGGGACGGGTAAATTGCAAGACTGCGGAACCCCGACATTCGCAGATTTGACATTCGTGGATCATAAAGTGTGACCTGCTTCTACATTCACACTTTGTGTATTCATGGGGTTTAAATTATTTTTTTTAACTCTTCAGGATTGGTCTCCGATATCTACCACCCCTGATAACTCAGCCTGGGAATTCTTCCACAGAAACCTGCTCTCCCTTATGCACAGATTCATCCCATCTCGTCTTCACTTATCTTACCCATCCTCCTGCTCTTAGTACTCTGAATCTTGCAGAGAGGCTGTTAAAACAACTTGCATTCTCCTGCTGGAAGGCAAATCCGACCAAAGGCAACCTCAGCTGATTCCACAAAAATCCATAACAAGTGTGTGTCTACCCTCAGGAGAGCCAGAAAACATTTGTCCAATCTCAAGAATGAACTTTCAAACTTGTTTCCCTCCTCTAAAACCTGTTGGCACCTTGCCATTCTCAGTTAAAACAAACCTGTGCCTCTGCAGCGACGTGTGGTGAGGTGAACGCAGCGAGCCGATCCACGCTACTAGTGTTATAAATCGAAGATGCATGACAGTGGGGGCTGATGTTTAGACACCTTACACAACCAAACATAACCTAACTAAATACAAATGACAAAATAAGTCAGTAAATCAAAACACAACCTTTAGTTTTTTTTTACTCTTTAAAGCTCGACTGTCAGGATGAATTTTTATGAACGAAGTAAATCTTTACAGATGGAATGTTTACAATTCCCATAATTATAAACATCTCGTGGTTGCACCTGTTTGTTATAGAGTTGAAGATCCTTCCCCTCATCGCTAAAATGCAAGCATGATGATGTGGAAGTTTACTGCACACCTCCTCTTATCGTATTCTCTCCATATTCATAATCTTTAACCATTTGTTTTTAAAGGTCATCTTGTTAATATAATGTGTTATATTTACTCATAGATCCTTTGGGCTTCTCGTTACATTTCCATGGTCAACACACCTTCCAGGTGATGGATTCTTTGTTCTTGTTCATTTCTGCAATTATTATGTAAATGATTTACCAAACCTCAAATGTATTGATCTTAATTATTCTGCAATCAAGTAATAAATTTCTTGTGGGGACTAAGAATGTCTTCACCCCATGTTGGTGTCTGACTCTGGTGACAAAGGATAGCTTGAAGTCTCATCACACGTCAAATCATCAAGAAATCATCATCTTCAGGTACCATTCCAGGAGCTCTGTTTCAATGACCAATCAAGTGGCTTTTTGATCAAATGTTAGGTACATTGGTACTTATCTTGCACGAACCTTATTGAATTTCGAACTAGACTGAATGATCCTTTCCATTGCACTTCTATCACTGGAATCCATTCTGTATTTTCACACACAGCGATCCGATTATTATTATGGTAGACTGGAATGCAAACATTGGAGAAGCGAGAGTACCAAGGATTGCAGGAAAGCATGGACTTGGTATCCAAAATGAATCAGAGAAGCGAATGTTGGAGTTGTGTGTCGAGAATGAGCCCGTAATTGCAAACATATGGTTCAAACAAACCATGCATACATTGACTGTACGCATGGACTTCACCTGATGGGCAACATAGAAATCAGATTGACTACATTCTAATCAACAGAAGATGGAGAAGTGCTGTGCAATCTGCCAACATTCTGCTGGGGCAGACTGTGGGACAGATTATAAACTCCTTGTGGCAAATTGAGAAAGGTTGCAAGACTATGGGCAGTGGTGAGAGGACAGATGCGAAGCCAGATTAAATGGAGGCTTTAAGAGTTGCTTTAAATAATGAAAAGAGATTCGTGATAAAGGAAGAGTATCTGCAACAATATCTAGAGCGATAAAGGGAGTCAAAGTTGGCTGAGAGGGCTTCAAACACAGTCATCACAATCGGGCTGGGCAGGAACAGGTATTGTTGCAGAAAAGGACAGATTCTGATTTTGGGGGGTTGGGATTGGAAGGCATTACAGGGTAGGCGGTGGAAGGCAGCTTCTGACATAGCCCGCAAGTCAACCCTGTGCAAAAAATAACCAAAGAGGGAGAAGAGGGAGTCGAGGATATCCTGAAAAAGAAAGGTTTCAGTTATACAGATGGCATCATTGGGATAAGGCTGCAAATTATAGGAAGAGATTCATGAGGTTAAAGTGTAGGCCACCGATATGAATGGATCAGATGAATTTGTAAGGTGTGTTACTGGGTGAGTGGGAGAGATGGCAGGGTGGGGTGAGTTTGGGGGCAGTGGGATGGGTGAAGGCACAGGCAGGGGTGAGAGCTGAAGAGGCAGGAACAATCAAGTATGGATTGAGGGGAAGGGCTGGACCTGTATGACTGCATCAAACACAAGGCGGTTTCCACTTCCGAATAACAATATCAGCAAAACACAACTGGGGTGAAGAGCTCATGGTTATTGAAAGCTCAGGAGGGCTGAACCCAACGCATGTGATGGATTTTTGCAAATGAGTTGATAGCATGAGAAAAACAGAGCGAGCATGTTGAGCAATGAAAAGCATCAGAAAAGGTCAGGAGGGGAGGGAGAGAAGGGGATGGAAAAGGAGCATAGGAGTGGCCAAGGCTCACGTGGGGAGGCAGCAAGAGCAAAGAACACATAAATGAGAGAAATGAATGAAGAGAAAGAGAGAGAAAAAATTCTTTTTTATAATGTTTTTTTCGTGAGTGGAGAGTGGGGAAGACAGGTCAGCGGGGTTGGGGGAGAAAGTTGAAAATCGTTTTGCAGTAAAAACGTTATCTATGTCATTGCTGCATCCCCCTTGCGTCATAATGCAGTGCCACATTCATTCTCCATTCATTCCCAACACAGATGATGCGCAATCGTATAATTGCATATGAAGATGATATGCAATCGTACAACTGTCAATGTCGATGTAATATGGCATATACAGAAACCATTCGAAGCAAGCTTGTTGAACGTGTGGTTCCATTTGGATTTTTGGGTGAAATTACGTATACTTGTTTCTTGTAATAATAGCAGCAAAATTAAAATTTACGGTGACACCCAACCTATACTAAGTTGATGAAGATCCCTGAAACTGAATTGATTCCAACGTAAGACTGTATGCACACAATACAATTCACAATCTGTTGACTTCATGATACTGCGCAGTAGAAACCCTTGGGGTCGAGGAATGATACGATACGATACGATACAAATGGGAATATATGAACCCTGCAGCTGGGCGTGATCGTGAAATGACAATAAAGGAGCAACGGCTTTTTTATAACAATTCAATATCTCGTGATGAAATTATGAAAAAGGAAACTCACGAGTCACGAGCTGAAAGAGAATAGGGATCCCAAGCTAGTGCAACCGAAAAGTGCACAAAAGGACGCACCCTGATACCTCCACGACGACCCCTTGTGGTGACAATGCACAGCGACTCGGATGTTCACCATCATTGAGATCGATCAACTGCAACGAGAACGGATTTTTTGCATCGACAACAGGGTGAACTTGGGAATTTTGATTCTGTGGGACCTGGGAATTTTGACTCGGTGGGACCTTTGGAGCGGTTCTACATCAGGGTAATAAATCCTTGCGTTTGAGGATGTGGGAGCTATAATTCCTGGACTGAAAATAAAATGGAGGTGATGGAAGGTAAATTTTAAATTTCATCCACTTAAGCTGGGAAGTAAATCAGAACTGATGAGATGAACATTAAGTTGGGGGGAGAGGATGGATGGGTGGCAGGATGACTGAGAGCGGTGGTTCTGAACCTTTTTCAGTCAGCATACCCCTTGGTATCAGCGTGAGGCATCACATACCTCCTCTCAATGGTGACGTTATTTTTATACAATACCATGTGTACAAACAAGCTTCTTTCACTGCCTCAAATCAAAATGTATCTCACATAAACACTGGGTGTTCACAGACCCCCAGTTCAGAACTGCTGGCCAAGAGGTACGCACACTCACCTCCAAGCTAACATGGATTTGAATCCCGACCCAGCTATAAACGGTCATCCCAGTATTTCACAGGCAGGTTCATCAATGTGTGTGCGGTCGTTAAACTGGGCGTCCCATCTGCCAGCATTAGCTGGTGGAGGTTAAAGATCCCATGGTGTTCTTCAAGAAGAGGTGACGAGCTATCGCCAGCACTGTGAACAAATGAGAAATTCCTGCCATAACTAGCAGGGGGCATTGCATCAGCAGTACTGCGATATCCCTTCAGTGGCACCCTGAGCCAATGATGATACCACACAGCCTTGTGCTACACACAATAGAGAGGAAGTTGGGAACACCATGACATCTTATGTTCTATATTTTGAGAGATCAGTGCTGCAAACCTGTGACAAAATAAGTTTTCAGGTTGAAAGTATTTCCTTATTGACAATATGTCACTTTCAAAATGGCATATGAACTTAAGGCCTTTCACACATGCGGTGCTTGTGTGTATGTGTATGTGTATGTGTATATGTGTATATGTGTGTATGTATGTGTATGTGTATGTGTATGTGTATGTGTATGTGTATGTGTATGTGTGTGTGTGTGTGTGTGTGTGTGTGTGTGTGTGTGTGTGTGTGTGTGTGTGTGTGTGTTTGTGTCTGTGTGTGTGTGTGTGTGTGTGTGTGTGTGTGTGTGTCATTTCAGCGATTTGCTTTTGCTGGTGTGGGCACATTTCACCTGCCATTATAAGCGCAAAATATGTAAGTGAAATCAGCTTTTAAACATAATTTTCAGCACTTTGAGAAAAGAGTGGCAATTTTACAATGGTTAACCATAATTGTTGTGTTCCTGGATGCAATTTGGACTCACGGAAATAAAGGAAATACGAGAAATATCTGTGGATGAGACGTGTCGAGTTCCTATCATTTCCTGTTAATAAAATACGCAACTTTCAAAATGATATAATCCACCACAAAATGCTTGGTGTGCATGTGCTGATACCCGAGGAAACTGCAGAATTTGTGGCGAAATAAAATATAATGCATGTCTGGGATAAGGATTGTTAATTGAAATGGCTCATAATGCTTCTGAAAGAAGCCTAAAATACTTAGAAAAGTACCTGAGAGAAAGGGCTGTGCCTCTGCACAATGAAAGACTTGGAGAACTTTGTAAGCTCACTGAATAGGCAGCTGCTCGTAATGCAAACTCTCGACCATGTGGGCTCGAGTGGACGGGTGTGTGCTACGCAAACCCCCAATGGGTTGCTTCTAGTGAATGGACTGCGTATCTAGATTAGGTGCTTCTGAACACCGACGGGAAGGATATTGTTGCGGGCCGGGGGTCAGGTGAGAAGACCACTAGGTGGGGGAAGCTATCTCGGTTCCCACCAGACTCCCCAGAATTGGAGGCCGTCGCACACGGATAATTCCGTGACGCGGCGGGTCGCTTAACAGAGCGTGGATGTAAATAACTCAACTGCGTGACCTAGGGTCCTCCCGTCTATGGGTTAATCGGGTTACCTAATTAATCACGTGGTTTTATTACCGGGGAACACGCCCTCGGTATGCCTTGTCCGAACCGGATCACTCTACCGGACCAGATCACTTTACCGGATCGGATGCGGCCGAGCGACACTGCCAAGGACATACCGGCTAAAATGAACGAATTGTTGGGAATAAAGTCCTGGCTAAACGAGGATTCGGACCATGCTGGATCAATGAAAGAAACCACAAAGACGAGCTGGTAACATTCCTAATGATAATAATTTATGAATGGTGGGCAAGGAAAGGTATGTGGTACGATAAAGATTTATTGGGGTGTGTTGTGCAGAGATAGGGGAGAGAGGTGTGATGCAGCAAATAAACAGACAACTTACAAAAGGGGACACAGAGCAGACTTAACACGAAAATAATAACAATAATAATGATAACGATCTTCTGCAGTCTTACTTAAGCAGACAGGCGCCAGGACATACACACACGCACACAGACACAGAAAACCCGATGAAGAGGGAGTATTGCAACAGGAAGGGAAAGGAGCTGCGGCCATGTTCTTGGTACCTTTGTACTTGATAGCATGATGCGCCACCAATACGTTTCGGGGGGGGGGTGCTCCATAGTGCGGCACCCGACAGCTGGCACATCGTCTGTGGCTTCAGAAGAGCATGTGGAGACTGTGTTCGGAAAGGAGGAGCTTGAGTGGAGAAGGGTCAGAGTCCAGAGTGCGAGAATGGAGTGGCAGACGGGACCAGGTAGGCGGGTGGGGTCGACATTGTGTGGGCGGAGACGAGGAAGTGGAGTCCGGGAAGCAGGAGGCAGGTCGTGGCGGTGTCGACGAAGTGAGGCGAGAGCGGGAGAGAGGTGGAGAAAGAGAAAGTGTAGAGAAAGGCGGAGGGATTGCTCCGACCTTTATAGGACCTGCCGCGCGGGGGGAGGGGCCACCACGAATCGAAACGTCATCACCTTAATCAGGCGCTCCGATTGGCCCCGACCCCTCACGTGGCCCGCTAACTCGGGCCGGAAACCGCCTCACTTCATTTCCAGCAAGGCCATCCCCAGACAGCGAACATATTTTGCTTCGACCCCACGACATGACACGATCGCCCACACCAAAATTGGCATGCGAACCATCCCGCAAAAACCCCCGGGTTGTGCCCGGGCGACTGGTCGAGGGTCTCGCATGCCCGCTCAGGCGTTCGACCAGTGTCAACGCGCTCGCCCCACGTGCGCCAACGTGGCCAACGCGCACTGTACATTCCTTGGCTCGATCGCAGCTTCGCTGGCCGTCGAGACGAAAAGACGTTCACCATCCGTGGAGCATCCGCTGGTGCCAGCGGGGGCCGAAGGTACATCATTATGGATAAATCCATGCACGTTTCGCGAGCGGCGTATGTGTCTGCCTTTGAGCACATTCCATCCAGCACGCGCAGTTCGGCCATTACGCACATGGCCAGAGCTCACGCTCGCATGACTCCACCAGCGTGTGCACGGGGCGAACACCAATATGTCGGATATTGAGGTTGAAAAAGAACAAGCCGCTTCTGCTCCGCACACTCGTATCCCGCCCAACATGGCGTGGAGTCGTCTTTATCGGCCTCCGTACGCGTTTCATGCAGCGTGGGCATCGTGCTGGCCGTGTTTCCTGTGTTGTGAAAAGCACCATTCGTACAGCCTCTTAAGAGGTATTCATTCGTATGCCTTTTTAACCCTGCGTTAGTACCCTGGGGTGTTTGGAAACCCCAATTTTTTTTAAATGTCCCGTTTTCTATAAATGTGTGCACTAATATCCATTTTCTCCGCAGTAGCTTCACGATTCTGTGTGTTGAGTGCGCTCAAAATTAATTCATGGTCCCGTGGGAACTCTTGTGAGAGGTAGACGTCATTTCTCAGTGGGCAGAGAGACAATACCTCAGGGTACTAACAAGGTACTGAAAAAATAAGCCTGAAATTCCAAAGGAATTCTTGGAAACAAAGAACAGATGTAATTATGACAGCATATTTGGTTTCACAGACAAAATGACACTAGTTTCATACATCCCGCAGAGTAAGAAGGAGAACAATGTTCTTGTCAGCAGCATGCACTATGATGACAAAATTGACCCAAATTCTGGAGGTAAGAATAAACCAGAAATTATCAAAAAGAAGGTTCCCTGCATGCCCAATGCCCCCACAACCCCACTCGTCACAGGGGGCAAAGAGATGTGCATCCTGTCCCAGGTCACACGATCATAAAGTGAAAACAGTTTGTAACCAGTGTGGTAAACATGTGTGCAAAGAACACAGCAAGTTGACTGTCAGTTGCATTGAGTGCCAAAATAAATATATCAGGTGATGAAAGTGAGTGATGAGGATGTTTCTGCTGTAGCTGAGTTTTGATAAATTTTGTTTTCCATTATTGTCTTGATGTATTTATGTACTCATGTACTATGAAATCAAACTGAAATATAATTATATGTATAATCCTGCATACGTTCACTAAATAAATGAGTTGAACTTCATGCTAGTTTTGCTTACATGCTTCATTTTAAAAATTTAAAAGTTGGGGTGCTCAAACACCCCAGGGTACTAACGGCGTAAAAAAAAAAACCATGGTACGAACGCAGGGTTAATGCAACCGGCAATCCTCCCCAGACCATCGGAAGCCCGAGTCGATAATCCCGCACTGACAAGTGCACTACATGACTTGCCGCACACGTTGGGTCCAGTGCTCGCCCGGGAACGAGGATCTCTGTGCAGCAGTTCCCTCACAGCGGCGCCGAACGCGCTGATCTCCACGAGGCCCCACCTTACAGTGAAGGTGCACATGGCTGATTTACCTAAGGAATAATCAGACGAAAAGAAGAGTAGGGATGAAGATATTAGGAAAATTATTTAAGCAAGCCGAGCTATTAGATCATCACAACACACTCCCTTGTTGTTCCGCTAAACAAAAGGAAAAGGACTATCTACACGTATAATAATGGAATAACCAACCGTCTTGGGACCACTATCTGTTGTGTGCATGCGGTTCCAAGAACCGCAACAATATATTTAGGGTTTGTGCATGTACAGGGCAAGTTTAAAATGATGATATTTACTATTAATTATGTTGAGATGGGTGTGAAGCTACCATAGATGTGAGGGCTATTATAAATATATTGTTCGTCTGGTTCCGGGGCCAGAAAATAAATTATATAACATTTTTGCATTTATTTCTGAAAGATGAAGCGTTCATATGTGAATATTTCCAGTTGAAGCCAAAGAAGAATTTTATTTATCCTCCAGAGATCTTCAGTGACTAAGTATAGGTTGTGCATCCAGAACCGTCACTGTGGTTTAAATTTCACTGCTATTATTACAGGAAACAATTATACGTAATTTTGCATTAAAATCCCAACCAAACTACATGTTAAACAAGCTTGCTTTGAATGGTTTCTGTACATATTATCTATCTATATCTTACTAAAACTCTCATCTTGTATATTTGTATGTATGTATGTATGTATGTATGTATGTGGTGTGTGTGTGTGTATGTATGTATGTATGTATGCATGTATGTATGTATGTTCCTGAAATACAGCCAAAATGGTACACGACAGTGCAAAAAATTTACGGCCACCTTACTTACCATTCTCCTGCGGTGTGCAGTATCAAGATTCGTTCAAATCGGGTAAAGAAAAAAATTATTTAAAAAAATCAATTCCCGATTCAGTGAACTACTCTTTGGGATTATTTGATCAATGCAAACAACCTCAGCGGTATAGTTCGCTGGAGCTATCTTTTTTTTTCTTGAAATGATTTTTTTTTTTTTCATCAACCGCTGTCACAACAGGAACCCAACGGGTTCACGGGTCATCTGGTATTTTCTAAAAGTTGAAGAGGATTTTCCAGAGAGGCAGAGATCGTTGATGAAAATCAAGAATAGGACCGAGTCCAGAACACTGCCTTGGAGGACTCCAGTCTTGACAGGGAGAGATGAAAAGATTCCATTGAGTGCCACACAGTGGCCACGAGACTAGAGGAAGGCAGTGGAATCATGTGTGGATTTGGCCTTGGATTCCATAGGCAGAGAGTTTGGAGAGTAAGGTGGGGTGGCCACACTGTATTGAAAACATGAGATATGTCCAGAGAGACGGTCCTGATCTCATGGTTGACATTGAGGGCCTCCATCCATTGTTGGGTGAGTAGAAGCAGCATGTCCAAGATAGAGTGACCTGGTCTAAAACCAAATAGGTAATCTGAGATCAGGGCATTGGAGAAAAGGAAGGATTTTATGTCAATTATAATGATGGAATCCATGACTTGGCTGATGATTGGAAGTAAGCTGATAGTTCTGTAGTTAAGGGGATCAGTTTTTGCATCTTGTTTATGTAATATGATGTTGGCTGAATTACGAGCAGATGGAAGATAATCTCTGGCAAATGATAGGATGAACAGAGCAGAAAGGGGATGTGCAAAGAGCAGCAGAGCATGTTTTTAGGACGTGTGAGCTGATGCCATCTGGTCAGGTTGCAGAGTCAGAGTCGAGGGTTGCCAGAAATTTCTCCACATTCTCAGGTGTCCAGGAACAGTTGGATATGACTTGGTAAGGTGGGTACAGACAGCGAGGGGTTGGGGACCCAATATTTGGAAGCAAACACAGAATTGAGGCTTTCGGTGCTCTTGGGGAGGGGGGGGGCGTTTGGAGGTGGAAGAGCAGTACACAGATGGTGAAAAATGGAGTCCTTCATTTAAAGTAAAACTCTGCATTGTTGGCAGTGTGCAGGAATGTGGAAAGAGGATGGGGGGCTCGGAGAGGAGGCGGGTAGGGGAGAAGCTATGAGGGGACGGGGTGGGAGGGTGCAGGACGGTTATGGTGAGGTGGGAGAAATCAGGACGGGAAAAGGGTTGGGGGATGGGTTGGGGAGGAGGAGCTCGGAGGGTGTGAAATGGGGTGGATTAGCTGGGATGATGCAAGATGAGGGGGGAGCTGGAAGGGTGAGGGATGGGGCAGGGGCAAGCTGTTGGAATGCGAGAAGGGGGTGGGGAGGGGGAAAAGCAGGGACGATGCAGGATGGGGGAGCTGGGAGGGTGTGAGACAGGGTGGGGGAGGGGAGTTGGAAATGTGCAGGATGGGGCAGGGGGAAGCGGGGTGGGGGTGCGAGATGGAGTGGAGGCTGAGAAGGTTTGAGATGGGGGAGCTGTGAGGGTACGGGGTGGGGGAGCTGGGAGGGTGCGAGATGGGGGAAGAGCTGGGGAGGGGTGAATGAGGAGGAATCTGAGAGGGGTGGAATGAGGAAAATCTGAGAGGGGCGGACGAGAGGGAATGTGAGAATGGGGGGGGGGTGGGACGACGGGAATGCGATAATGGGGGCAGGACGAAGGGAACTGAGGACTCCGGTTGAGGAACTGAGTACTCCGGTAGACCCTGCAGTTCTGACTCATCATCCAGTGTCCATCAACGAGGACAAGGTCAATCTCCTTTGCTACACCACCAGCACTGGAACACCAAATCCACCAGTGAGTCTGTGGGTGCTGAAACCATGAACCAGCCACGCGAAGTCCACAACTTCTTGCAATGTCAGGAAACTTGGTGCTATTCTGGTTCACAGTTCCAGATCCATGGGGACCAACAAATGTCTCGTAACAATCCCTATCAGTGTTGGTCTATGCGATGAAATCCTCCAAGATGAAAAGAGTATCTCGCCTGGGCACCGATCAACCACAGACTCCAGCGCGGCATAGAATGTCTCTTTCACAGCGAGATCACTCGCCTTAGTCGGAGCATATACAGAGACCAGGGAAATGACACCCAAGGAGTGACGAATCCTTAGTCTCATCATATGATCATTGACCAGTGTTACCTCAATTATAATGGGAGTCAGCTTATTGGCCACAGCTACAGCAACTCCTTGGGCATGGTCACCATCAGAGCGACCAGACCAGTAGGAGATGTAATCACCAAACATGATCTTACAACTATCTGGTCTCCGATCCTCATAGAGTGCTGCAATACCGATGTCCAAACGCTGAAGCTCAGATGACAGCAGACAGGTGATCATCCTCTCTTCGGAATAGGATGTTCCAGGCACCCACCCGAGGGGGCAGCTCAGGATAACCCACGGAGACCGCCGTCTGGTGGACACCTCAGCACCACCCCGACACACCACTGCAATCTGACCCAGGAAGTTATCCGTGCTTTTCCTCCTATCATCAAAGAATGGGGATCCTGAAGGTTTTGCCCCAATCTCATCATCTGGTGAGCTGCCCTGTGGCACTGGAGGTACTCCCATTGAGTGTGTTTTCAGTTTTCTTTGCTTTTTTATGTTTTGCAGAAAGAAGTGTTTTACGGTGGCTGGAATGCAAATGCTGCCACCAACCTCTTTGAAAAAGGTAACCCGATTGTAGGACGTCCGCAAATGCAGTTGGGCATCAGCTATGGATGGCCATCGGCTTAGAAGGAGCTCCTCCACCCTTTAACATGTTTTGTTTTGAATCCTGCTGGGTGTCCATATCCATATAACCTACGGAAACCTGGTGGGGGAGCCGGTTTAGTTGTCAACACTCGACCATGAACAGGTTTGTTCAGGTTTTACATGATACCGGCAGCAAGTCACAGATATGTGGCCTGACCTGACAATCTGGGTTTGGTGATACCGTATCGGCTGGGCTGCTCTGTACCATCTAGCGTGGCCCCATCCTCATGTGATCCCCCAAATCAAGACTCCGAGTAGCCAGATTACAGGCGCTTGCCACTCCGCCCGGTCCTGATCTTAGGGGTTGAATACTGTTACAGCTGTGGAAATTCGCAAACCACCATTCAGGGCCCGTAGGTGAGATAACTCTAAGTACATGTGTAGTTAGCCCCAAACCCATTGTTTAGAGGGAATTTATGTGATTCATTCGGGCTGCGATGCTTTGAGATAGCCGTTTTTCTGTTCTATCTTTATTTTGAACCAACCACGCTCCAACCCTCAGACAACAACAACAACGCCAACAGCCGCGACCTTTACCTTCACAACTCAATCCCGCAAACATCGCATCACCGTCATCCCCAAACGGCACCATAACCATCAAACCACCACCGATAAACCCTCCACCACCCTCACCTCTCTCCTTCTACGGCCATTCCCACACCACCTGTGAACACTGAACGTCGGGCTGTCTTGGGCTCGTTTAGCGATACGCACCGAGCCGCGAGGCAAATAGCAGCCTTTCCGAGGGAGAATTCGGATCAAGAACGCTACACGCCCACTTCTGATCCGTCAAATTAGCAAGCGCGGAGCGGCTTGGCCCCGCCTCCAGGCGCGTCTGTGTGAAATCGATATATGCAAATTCTCGGATCAGGGGAGGTTCACGCCCACTTTTCCTCCGTCCAATGGGCGAGCATGGCTCCGCCCCCGAGGTCATCCTGATCCGAATATTTGCATATCGTTTTCTCCTGCCAGCCTATAAAATGGCGAGCGCAAGGCGAATTGTGGCAGAGTGTGGCAGTAGCAGTGTGTGTCGGCAGGGCAGAGTGAGTCGAAGTCATCGGTGTGGCATCGAGTTAGGTTCTGCAGTCGGCTGAGGAGAGTTGCGGGAAGAGGCAAAGGAGCTCGGGTCCGAGGCGAAAAGCACGGCGGTCGGCGACAAGGTCGTGGTGTGAGATCGCTCGTCGCGGGACCCAAGCCAGCCAGCCATTCTCCTCCCCCAGGGCATCAACAATTCCCCCTTTTCCCCGCGCTGAGATAGTGCAAAAAGGGGGCCCCGTTCCCACCCCACTCCAAACGTCGTGCCAACGAAACCCGCCAAGGAGCACGGAGTCGGGGCACAGCCACGCGGCCACATCTGCGGCTCGTCCACCAACGCGTCACGAGGACGCGGGTAGGACCCCCCCCCCCCGGTCTCGCGGACCTGGCTGCTCCTCCAGGTCACGCACACATATTGGCCTCCAGGCCTGTCTGCCCCCTTGTCTATGAGGGTGGCTTCTTTCCTTTGCTTTTGAGTAAATGTGTGTTGGCGCCGTCTGTAAAGTAGAACTGTATAAGTGTTGCCGTGTGTACGCGTAGTAGTAACTCTGCGCCATTGTTTCTTTTGTTTTAACTGCTACATGTGCATTTTGACTGTTTGGTTGTATATGTGTGCTTTCCGTGTGTCGCGTAATAAATGTGCATTGTGTGAACTGTTTTCCCGTTTCGCTTCGTCGTTTCTTTATTGACCCTCCATCCTGCTTCACGTAAAGGGTTCGTAGTGGGCTTAATACACCCGGTAATTAATCTGAACCGTCCAGGTCGGCGATAACACCGCTTGGTTATCCCGATAGCACGGAACGGGCCGCCCAAGCGGCCCGTGTCCGGAGTCGACCTGCGGCGAGGTGCGATCGCCCGGTCGACCATTCGCGCAGGTACTTAGGTAGATCGAATTTGGCGAGCGACCCTATCCTACGCGGGTGGGCAATTGGCACGATCGTGGTGAGGTTAAACCCCCACCCGTGACTAGCTCCCGGCGTTGGTCCGAGAGGGTCACGACTGAATTGTCCGTCCGGTGGGCGACGTGCCGCGATTCGAGTCACGTGGCCGTCTGCACGCTGGCGGGTGCGAATTCGCAACAATACTTTTGCAACCAGTGAATTTTGATTTGTACATGTTTTTTGTCGGTATTCCTGACATGTAACCTCCTTCACCTCAAAGTATTTAATTTGATCTCTTCAGGTATGAATAAAAAAGTTCATTGAGAAAAATTGTTTCTCCATAATTTGTAATTCATCGAAATGTAGCATTATTGGGAGGGGGTGAATACTTTTGCAGGCCACTGTAATTCCTGCACGATTCCGACATACCATACTCTGCTTCAGAGTGGCAATGCTGCCGAATCAGTTTCTTGGTAAGGGTTATACTGGATGATTTGCCATTGCGTTTTACAATAGTTATTATGGCAAATGTTTGGCCATTGTGCCAGCGATAGCTCACCTACTTTAGGTGAAGGACACCGTTGGATCTTTCACATCTACCAATAATGCTGGCAGATGCCCAGTTTAACTTCCATATGAAGGATGGCACACACATTGATGAATCTCTCTGCCTGTGAAACACTGGGATGACAGTTTATAGACAGGTCGAGATTCGAACACAGGCTAGACAGCTTAGCATGCATACCTCTAGCTCTCGTCGAGGCCATGTAATTATTTGGTACTCTGTCAGAGGTTTGCACCTCATTTGTATCCCATGATGTCATGTCAGTAAATCACAACAAAATCACGTTCGTTTTTTATGGCACAGTATACAAGATTGGCCATGGGACATTTAATGGCAACTGTCTAAACCTAAATTCAGATGGGACAATCAGCGTTATGTCCATATCCAAAGGACTGTGTGGTCTAACGTTCTGCATATCCCCTGCCAGTACTGTACCAGGAGACTCGTTTTTTGTTGGATTCAATGAGGAGGGAATAAATCCAGGATTGGACAGTGAAGAGATAACAACACTACCGAATGAGCTGTCCTACCATCGGTTTAGTCCACAACACCCAGCATTCCATGTAAATTTTCCATCCAATTACTAATTGGGTGCATTTAAGCCAATGTCATTCACGATCTTTCCATGAACTTACCAGCAGTTCATTCAGGGGATGCAAAGATGCTCATCCCCAATCTCTGACAGTCGATCATCATTCCTCGTTGAAATTCTCAAGTCCTTTCTCTTGGACGTGATGCTGTGAAACTGCATGAGCAATAACACCATTCACAGTTGATACGATACCAAAGATGGCTTTAGCTAGTTACCGTCATGTTGTAAATCGAGCCATTACCCTCAGGTTGAACAAAAATCATACCAGAAAAAAAAAAGAGTTTGAAATTATTGTTGACCAGATTGTTTTAACGATTAAATAAAAAATATTTTTAAAAAAGGCAATCCAACAATTCCTGCAATGTATGTCTTGAAAAGAGAAATATCATAACAGCAGCACGAATACGAACCTCTTCGTGCCATAATCATCAACACACTGAATTGGCACAAACAGGTGAAAAGCTAAATGCCAAGTGTATTTGATTCTCATGTATCTCATAGTAGTAGTTCTACGATGATACAATGGTGAAATCAATTGTTATTGTTACTCTTGTTAACTCACACTTGTGTCGTATTTGCATGTGCAGCTTGGAAAGCTCAGGTGTTGGTCAAGACCGTGCACTTGTTACGTATGTCATGAGTGATGTGCTCAGAAAGGAAAAACAGCCTCTAGCGGTGAATACAAATCACAAGATGAGGTTGCTGGGAACATCATCGTGTACGAGTTCCTACGTAAATTTATTCATCACCCAGCTTATCCTTCGTACCTCTTGTCAATTAGCTCATACATAGGATCGCATAATTAAATCTTCTTCAAGTTGAAGCAAAACATTGTAGAAATTATGACAATTTTCTGGCTCAAGACAATTCAAACTGAGGTCTTTCACAGAATTAATCGGTAGAAATGTACAACTCTTTTGCACACAGCACCCTGCCCTTCAACGGGTTATGAGACCACTGATTATCATTTAAAACTTAAACCAGACCATTAACAATCATAAAGGCTAAGGCATAAGAGCGATTGCACTTTGGTATGGCAGAATATATATTTTTAGCCAAACAGCTATACAAATGATAAAAAGGTGTGCCAAAATGTCATCGGGGCGAATGCACAAAAAATATAAAGTACAAAATGGCCACCAAGACTTTGGAACAATCAACTTCATGGGATGGTATGCACTGGATCTCAAGACTTGCAACAACCCCATGAAGTTAAATTTATCGGTGTAGTGGTCTCCGAGAAAAAGAAAGATCATAAAATATGACGGAATAAACAACAACCACATGCTTACAGTGACACTTGCTTGCAAGGTCTAAAAACAATCTTAGATAGCATAATCAAAGTGAGTACTGTGGTCAAATTACCCTGGTACTCCAGGAAAAGCAAAGCATAAGCTAGGCACAAAATTAACATGTGCTATTTGAAACAAAAGAAAAAAAAAGAGCAAAAGGACAGGTTTCGATGGGTTGTTCCTCCTAGTGCTGTAAGGCATACAGTGTTCCATAGGTGCCTGAGGTGCTTGGCATTAACTTCCCATGAAGAACAGGTCTCTCTTGATCTTCTATCAAGTTGGTGTGACTGGATTCTTGTGAAATCGTCATGATATCCTGTGAAGAAAACCCACGATGAATACAAAAACATATTTTGTTTTCGACTTTCCATGAGACACTAAAACCTGGTCGAAGTAAATTGAAGCGTTAGCATCTATTGCAGTCTTGTACAATTTGGCTTTAGAAGAGCCAATACCATGACTCCGACTACTACTTTAATGGCCACATTTATTCCCACATTTTGTGGGGTCATTTTTTGCTAAAGTGTTTCACGAACTGGCTGGTCAGGCCTGACGTACTACTGAAATTTTCAGGAATTTGTTATATGTTCAGGGTGTCGGCAATAACTTGCATTCTCTTTGCAAAGGAGACGGTGGGATCTTGAATGTCCACCAATGCCCCCAGTGCTGGCAGATGGGTTCATCGGCTTAACAACCCCGGCAGGCGGCACATTGATGCCTCATCTTGCAGGCAAAACACCAGAATGACAGTCTATAGCTGAATCGGGATTTGAACACAGACAAGATAGCAGAGTGTGCATACCTCTTGCTTATCCTGCCCGTCTGCCTTTAGAAGAATAATCATAAGTTATCATCGTAGTAATAAAGATTATAATCACAATCATAATCATAGCAATCGGGCTGTCAGGATGGCCTAGTAGTACGCACAGTTGCCTCTAAGCCGTCTAACCTGCGTTTGAGTCCCGATCCAGGTATAAATTGTCATCCTGGTGTTTCACAGGCAGGGTGATTCATAAATGTGTGTGCCAGCCCTTGGACAGACATTTATTCGGGCATCTCGTCTGCCGGCATTAGTCAGTGGAGTTAAAGATCCCACGGTGTCCTTCGCAAGGAGTAGGCAATTATTTTCCGGCACCATGGCCGAATTCAAAATTCCCGCCCTAACCAGCAGGTGGCACTGCATCAGCAGTATACCCAATCTCCGAGCAATGATGCAAACCAGCAGCCAGAGGCTGCACAAAAAATGATAATGATCTACCATCAAAATAAAACATAAAAAGTACAATTCCTACCATTCCCTAATGTTGAGCACAGGCCTTCAGAAAGCAAGGGGAGGAAAAGGGAAAGAGAAAAATGGAGAGTGATGGTGGGGTATGGGTGGAAAGGTGGGGGAGAAGGTGGTGTAAAGGGAAATTAACTGTTATAGGGTTTCACATGATTTAACTTTTTTTTTTTACTTCAAGAAAATTCATAAAGAATACAGATGGAGGAAAAAGCAATTCTCCCCATTCAGACTAGACCACCTTACTACCTTCCCTCAAAATCACAAGTCAACACGTTTGAGCTGACAACTACCACAAGAACATGAACAAGTTAAAGATGGCTGCAACTGAAATAATTTTTTTGGTGGTTTGAAAAAATATTTAATTGGAGATTTTTTATACACAGGATGAAGAGAAGTGAAGGAGGGTGGGGGGGGGGGCAAAGGCACTCAAGCGTTGAATGTGAGCAGGTTTCGGAATATGAGAGATGGGAGGAGGGTAGAGGATAGGAATTCTAATGGACCCCTCAATATGATCACTTGTCCAATCCATCCAAATGCTTCTCTTCAATCTGCTTCTGTGCTTATCACATTTCATTTTAAACCTATCCAACCCACTTCCTCGACTGAATCGGGGAAACTCTCCACAAGCTAATGCCTCACTGTGTATAAATGAAAAATGTCCCTGTCTCGCTTGCTCGTTCTTTACCCGAATGGTGTGTTTCCATTGTCCTGGCCTCCACCATCACCTCAAAAATCCTATCGTATCTCCTGTCAATCTTATTTATGATTTTAATATGTAAAAACAGCTTAGGGCAGAAGCGAGTGAACACGGTTGTGAGAAATCATGGCTGCATTACAGGATTGAGATCTCCCATTATTCACAACTTACCATGGAGCAACTCACCTGCTGTCCTAATTGGGATTTTGAGTTAATTAATTAATGGAGAATGTGCTCTTAAGCCTCTTATAAGGGAGCTGGTGGAATTCCAGTGCCCATGACAATCCACAAGGCTTCTGTGTAAGTAGCCAGGCAGAGCTTTTGCAGAAACCTGGGCATTGCACAGAGCGGCAAAGTGTGACAGTCCACCGTGTGGAGGCCCTGGTGGGGAAGATCAGCCAGCAGAAAAGGGTAATGCTATGATCAAACCATCTGGAAAGCTACATCACTAAACTGAAGGGAAGTTTGTACAAGGCCCATGAGATGCGAGTGGGTGAACTGGCTTGGCCGACCCGTTGATTAAACTGAGGTACGACATCCGGGTGCACAGCCGGAAGTTTCTCCCTTGGGACCCGATTTGGATTTACTGACCCCAGAGGAAGAAAGACATGTGCCCACAGTGGATAAGTTCACTCCCAGGAAGGGCCCCAGAGTGGTGCTCAAATAAGTGACTGATGTGGTTTTCAAAATCCAGATGGGTTTGCATACACTTCCACATACAAGTCCACTGTGATCGGATGAGCCCATATCTGGGGTCAATGGGCCCTGGGATGGATTGGCAGGGTGAAGGGTAAGACTGTTAGCACAACAGGCACTTATATAATTGTACAACCCACCAAGTAACGATTTCAAAATATTTGGAATAAATAAATAAAAATTGAAGATGGTTTTCCCACCGTCACGACTCACCAAGCTTTGCTGGGGTGAATGCAAGTGAGCTGGGGAATTGGTATGGAAAATGTGCTGGAGGCATAAGCGTTAGCATGTTGCACCAAGTGGAAAAGTTTTAAATGTTTAAGCCATGTGTAGGTTTTTTATATATATATATATATATATATATATATATATATATATATATATATATATATATATATATATATACATACGTTTGTGTGCGTGTGCGTGTGTGTCATGGCATTATAGGAACATGTTATCTTGTATGGCAGGTGGTTAGGTAATTGTTGACAGTCAAGAAGAAAAAGAAACCCTGCAATTCCTTCAATTTAATTTTGTTTTTAGTCATAGAGTAACAGCGTTACACTTTTTAATCTTGGTTAGGAAAGTGGAACTTTACCTTTTCTGTTTTGGACGGACTATAGAAAAACCTTCCATCTCAGCCCTCCACCAATCTCTCTGCTTGTACAATAAATAGCAGCCACGTCGTAGCTTACATCTCCCACCCACAGTTTCCCCCCTGATTCCATCTCTCGAATGCCTCCAACTAACATTACCGTAAATTTTGTGTTGCTCCAGAACATGGACAATTCCCGACGGATGCAGGCGACGATCGTGCAAGTGAGCAGCATGCACGGAACTATGTATAACAGTGCCGGTTGTCCCATCTGCATAAGCATTAATGCCACGAAAGTGAGCATCAGTCCCACTGCGTAACCTGCTCATCACACAAATAAGGGCGAATGACAGACACCGCATTAGACGTGGATGTGTGTGTTATAATTCATATGAAGATGACGTCATACGAAATCAAATTAAATGTCGTAAACACTATCGAAAACATGCGGGAAAACACAAGTATTTTGGAGATTAATTTTGCAAAACTTATATCATGCTTTGGAAAATATGCAAAGACAAAGACAACAATAACTCAATACAGTATGTCACTATGGGATACGTACTTTACACTAAAGAAATAACCATCTCTACAATTCTTTGTTGGAGGACTTCATAAAAGATGCATCATTTGGGGGACAGCCCCCTTTTTCCCCCTCTTTTTTTTTTACAATTCCCAAATGGCTCAGCAGAGCAGTTTAAGCAAAAAAAAAAAAATTGTACACATAGTCGAGGTTATGGAAGAACTAGTACACTAAACAGATGTAACAGACAAAAAAAAACAGGATGTAAAAGGAACAGTATAGAGAGAGAGGGGGAAAACACCAACAGCAGAGTTGAAGGCCAAGATAGAGGGAGACTTGAACAAACAATGGATGTGGGGTGGAATGGGGGGCAAGAGAGGATGCATGGGGTGGACAAAATGGATAGAGAAGGTGGTTTATGGTTAAGTCGGTAAAGCCTTGTTGCATTGCCCTCACCAGTATGGATTTGATTGCCATGTCTGCCCAGATTGAAGGTTTTAGTTGGAACAGTTCCCTGTGAAGGAGTGGTAACTTGTCCAGGGATGAAACTAAGCTGATGAATCATTCATGACTTATTGTCAACACCCCCATGTTCTGTCAAGATTATGGACCAATCATCCTACCTTCCTAAGGTTCATAAAGAACCTGCTATATATTTGCCAGACTAATGTATAGCCTGGACTATTAAATAACCCCAGCAGACTTTGTATTTGTTTTGCCTTGTCCCAAACATGCTACATATACTCTTAGAACAGTGCCAAATTCCAAAAATCTGGCTAGTTAAGCTGTATGAAGCATCTTTGAAGAAAAGCTGGTAAACAACTTTTTCTGAACTGGCTTTTTGGTGCTGAAAATTAACATTTTGCTTACCTAAGCTCAATTTTGACTTTCTAGGTGAGTAGGTCAAAGGTCATCAAATCCACGCCTGCAATGTTTATAATGTGGGTTGACAAAGATAGTTCCTATCACATAGTAGAGACGTGCCAGGTGGTTTATCTGTCATGATTTATTAACCATTTTCATTAGGCCCCACAAACGGTTGTTTCTCATTCAGGTGGTGGTGATAAAATGATGTGAGCATGCGGATTTTGTTTTTATACCTTTCTCCACATTTTATACATGGATGAAATAATTCAATGAATATGAATGGGGAGATGCATTCTGCGCATGCCTCAAGTGGATGCAGAATAGACAGATGGTGCTGTCATCAGGAGTAAGTTTTGAGAGCAGGAAGTTTGAAAGTTTTTCAAATAAAAAAAATAAACATTTTTTTAATGCGGGCCGATATTTTGGTGAGTACGGGGACAAAAAACTACTATGTATGTTTGTGGAGCCTCATGGCTGTCTTATTTTTGCTGTTGGATAGAAAGTTTTATTGAAATGTAAATGTCTTACTTGTTTCATTTCAGATCAAAGCCAACATGGATCCACATTTAGCAACTTGAAGCAGCCAGTCTCTGTGCCCTTTGATATTTGTATAATTTGCAAAGAATCGCATGAGTCAAAAGGTGATACATTTGCTGCAACATCAAAAGGACTGGATTTGTTGAAAACAGCAACTGCCGGGAGGCAAACGATAGTCTAACTTAGGCATAGCGCGTTGCACGCATCGCCGACGATGTCGTGACGTAGCCTATTAAAAGGCTGACGCACAACGATTCGAATCATAACTGCCGTAGAAATGGAAGTGTCAACATTGCAGTCACACCTTGGTGATCTTGCCAGCGTATGCCGACCTAAGAAAAATGTCTAAAACGTTGGGGCACGTCAAATACAGTATGAGTAAGTTTGGTATACATGAGTAGAACGCTAAAGTACGCTATCATACGTCGTAGTAAGTAGAGTACGTCAAGAAATTTTAAACATGTTCAAAATTTTACGACGTACTTGGCGTATGACACACGTTCCGCATGCGATGGGGATAAGTTTTACACACGTTATGTGGACGCTTACACACGTCCACAAAGGCTATTTATAAGCTACTCATAAGTCGAAACACGTCGCGGTAATGTCTTTTTTACGCGAAACTTATTTCTAACTTATGTTTGACGTGCTTTGAACCAATTCTTTACGTAGTCCCAACACACATCGACGTATGTAGACGTATTCCAATGACGTCTTCCGGTCGACAAAAAAAAAAAAATTAACGTGTTTCTAGCTTACAACTGCCATATAAAGACGTGTTCCCAGCGGTTTTGGGAATTGGTATATAAAAATGCTGCTCATAAAAGGGGAACCCAACAGTGTTTTCGAGTCCTTTTTGAGTCGATGTCCATGTCAGCAGTAACAGTATCAGTATTAGTATTAGTAGTAGTTTGTTCATGTTGGCAGTAGTACGTGAGTGTGAGGGGGAGGGTGTGGGTTATGATGGATCGTCCTTGCGTCCGCGTGCCCACGGGTAGGAGACATCTTTTCACCATTGTTCGAAGTTCTTCGCGGCTAATTTTTTATGGGGCTTTTTCAACAATGAGCTATAGCTTGTTTTTACGATATAGGTCTATTCATAACGGGTTGGACAAATGCACAATGAACTAATAATGTGCATAGAGCGCTTTGATTACTTATAGATACGATATACCAACGAATAATTATCGTGAAGCCGGCGTTCACAAACTATGCCCAACGATAGCCTAACTTATCCATATTGTGCGGCAGTTTATCTTTGCCGGTGACGTAGGGTTTGCTATTCATAGGCTGCCACTCAACGATTTAAATGGCTGCATCTCCACTATTGAAAGTAGACGCTTGCGCTCAACAATTGGATTTTTTTTACACTGAACGACTTTTAAACGGTACCACTCAGCTATTTTCATTGTTTACAATGAACGATTTCAATTGCTGTCACTTGCCTTTGTTTTTTGACGCTGGCGCTCGGAAATTTTAATCGTTTCTATTGAACGTGCTAAATCGCTCAAACCCCACTATTGAAAGTAGACGCTTGCGCTCAACAATTGGATTTTTTTACACTCAACGACTTTTAAACGGTACCACTCAACTATTTTCATTGTTTACAATGAACGATTTAAATTGCTGTCACTCGCCTTTGTTTTTTGACGCTGGGGTTTGGAAATTTGAAGCGTTTCTTCTGAACGTGTTAAAACGCTCAAACTCGACTATTTTAAATAGACGCTGCCGATGGACAATTGGAATCATAGCCAAGCTAGACATCGAAGTGTGAACATCCTCGTCATGCCGAAGAAAAGTTTGAAGAATGCTGCAAATAAGTGTCCTGGCCGTGGCCGTGGACGCTGACGCAAGGATGATCCATTATACCGACGTCTTTCAGCCTATGAGTAACTTAAAAGTAACGTCTGTCGATGTGTGGCAACGATAGCGTAACGTGCCAACAACACGTTAATCATAGGTTAGAAATAAGTTTCAGGTACGCTAAACATTACCTCGGCGTGTCTCAACTTATGATTAACTTACAAGTAGCATGTGTTGACGTCTGTCAACGATCGCAGACCGTGCATACAACTTGTGGCCAGCGTAGCGGAACGTGTGAGTCATACGCTGGCATACGTCGTGAAATTTCAAGCATGAAAAAATTTGAGGACAACCAAAAAGTACAACGTTTAAAGCCAACGTACAACGACGTATGGCAGTGTTTTTCAGCGTGCTCTCAATGTTATCAAAATTTACCCATAACGTATTCAACGTGTGCCAGCGTTTTAGAAAAAAAAATTCAAAAATCAGCATACGTTGGCTAAAACGTCAAGGTGTGACCGGGCCTTAACATCAATTTTTAGAGCTTCATCTGACACTACACCCAAACTTGTGGGACATAAATCATGCTTTGCTCTTTACACAAGTAAAGAGAAAATTTGAAGACTACAGAAACGTGATCAGATATCATGCCCTCACACTTCATCCTCCATTCATGCACCCAATCTTCTTCCATCTAAATCTGGATTACACACTCGTTCAAAATCCATGGATTGGAAACTCTGCATGTTTTGCCAGGACACAAAAATAAAAGAAACAGCTTATAATGTTAGCACTATGAATATGAGTGACAAAATTCTATCAGCAGCAAAATATGTTGAGCTAATATGTCGATGTGTAGCGGATGTGAATGATCTCGGTGCAGCTGAAGGATCGATCCATCCATTGGGACCATACTCTGTGCAGAGCGATGGTGCTGCTGAAGCAGTCTCCTTGGCTATTGGGCACAATCCTGGACGGGTCACCACTCCGACACAGGGTACCAGCAAGCTGGCACTCATTTTGCCGACCTTGGAAGGATGACAGGCCGAGTCAACCCCACCTGGTATTAATTCAACAGAGTGGGATTTGAACTCAGGATCCAAGGATCCCAAGCCCACCACTCTAACCATTAAGCCAACACCAAGACATATAATATGTGTATATTGTTGCGGGCCGGGGACCCGGTGGCGAGAACGACCGCTAGGTGGGGTAGGTTACATCGTCTCCCACCAGCTCCCCGGAATTGTAGGCCATCGCTCTGGATAACTCCGTGAGGCGGCGGGTCGCTTAACCGACCGTGGACGCAAATACCTCCACCGCGTAGCATAGGGTTTTTTCGTCTTGAACCAATTTACCTCATTAACCACGCGGTGTCGTCTACTGGGGAACCACGCCCTTGGCACGTCTTGCTCGAACCGGGTCACTCTACTGACTGCGGTAGAGTTCCAACTACCAACTCCGGTTCGGGTGCAGTCAAGCGGAACTGCCAAAGCCGTGCCGGCTGGGATGAGCAGATTAATGGGAACAAAGACCCGACTAAAACTCAGATCCGAACCATGCTGGACCAATGAAGGAAAGGACAGAAACGAACTGGGAACATTTCTACAATAATTTATTTATAATAAACGAGGAAATTTATGTGGCACAGAAACAGGTTTATTGGGGTGTTATGCAGGGGAAAGAAAGATGGAGTGTGACAATTTACAGCAATTTACAAAGCAGACACAGAGCAGACTTACGCGGGAATTATACAGGTAAGATTTACAATGATCGAAAACACTTGTACAGTTTCTACTAATTAGACTGGCGCCACACACTCAGATGCACACTCGGACAAAATAAACCCAGTTGAAGGCAAAGGACTTTTGCAGCCAGGGAGGGAGGCGGGCTGAGGTCGCAGTTCTTTCGAGTACCTGAGTCTCGGGGAAAGGAATGCTCCATGGTGCAGCACCTGCCAACGGTCGTGCAGTCAGGTCCACAGCCGCCCGTGTGGAGTTCGGGTCTGTGGAGGAGCTCGAGTGGGCCGGGACTAATAGTCCGGCCATCGGGGTGAGACGTGAGCGGAGCCAAGCAGTGGGAACCCCTTCGTTTTCCAACCAACTCTGGCCTCCAAGCACAGAACGAACGACCCCCAAATAACTCAACGAACCACCCCCAAAGAACTCAAGACTGAGGATGGTGTCATGGTTTATAGACCTCCCTCAGCGGGGAGGAGCCTTAGTGAAGCCAATGCCACTGTCCACCCTGATTGGACAGGGCCTCCATGGGTCCACCCTTTCTGGCCAGGCACCGGCGAGGCCCACCCACTCCACGCATGTGGACTTGTCAAGAAAGAGTTGGAGCGTTTGGAGAAGCCGAATAGGAACTGCGACAGCGAAGATTCTGTCTCGGAAAAACGAGCCTCCAGAGACAACAGGTGGACCGTGGTACGTTGTTGCCAGCGGACCGAAGGCTGCAAGCGTTCTGGTACCGTGGATCGCAATGGAGGATGGGATATAAAGATTTATTACCCCAACTAAAAAACATTGCAACGCACCCCTTTGATTTCCCACTGCACACATACTTAACGGCATAACTGACTTGGGACACCTGTATGTTGTATGCGTACAGTTCCTCGAACCGTAACAATATAATATGCATAATCACATATAAATAATATGTATGATTATGTATAATATGTGTAGATAATATGTATAATCACATATAATATGTGTATATAACATGCTACCACTCAAACTGTCTGAAAAAGTTTCTGAGAGATACTGAAAGAGCAAAAGTTTGAGAATAAAACTGAAGATTTAGTAGTGGTATGGATTGGGCAAGAATGTCAACAATGTGCAGATAAACGTCATGCTTTGGAACCGGTGCAGGTTTGGGAACGTTATAAAGAAAGAATGAGCTAATGGAATGGGTATTGACATCCTCTCCATCCTTTCTGAGAAACTTATCCACATTGAAAGAACGATTGTCCTTATTTCTCAAAAATGTTTATGACTTTATTTTATTGTGTTATCAGGTTTCATCTGAAAGGCAAACACTCCTTGTTCCAATTAAATTCAGCCATGTTCCTTTATCGAAGCTGGTGAGCGGTGATGAAGAATTTCATGATGAGAAAATCCCCATCTGCAAGCAGGATGATGGCCAGTTTCTGTCCATAGTTCATGTCACATTGAAACTCCATGGCGATATACTATCTCAACCACAATTCAAAGGAGTTGATGTTAACGAACAAGAGGAAATAGATTGTGTTCCATTGAGTTTGTAGGTGTTTCCCCCCCATCTGCGACTGAGTGGGGCATTCACTCCTTGAGGACGACGATGAACATAATTTTGATGAACAAGAATCCCACAATTCTCCATCTATTCCATACATTTTTTTTCAGCATCACTATCCATGTGCTGTTTGATACAATCTGACCTATTGACCCCCATTTATGACCTCAAACAAGAAAAAGAACAATCAGAGATTGGAGACCCTCACCAGGACTTGTTTTGTGTGGTGTTTGTGTACTGGTGTGTTATGTAATTAATAAGAGACATAACGAGAACTGCCACTTTACAACTGCTGGCAGTGATGACCGGGTACCAATATGTCCCGCTTTGATCGGACACTTGACCCTGACCCATGACATTTATGATTATTCAGTTGAATTTATAATGGGATGAAAATAAATTCAATTCAAATCAAATGGAAGACTAAATAGGTACAGTCCTACTGCAGTCCTACATTGGAGTAATCAGAAGGAAGCCAAACAAGCAAATATACCAGAGATGGGGAATCCCATCATTGAATGAAAAAGGTCATACATATTCCAGATAATGAGGGAGGTGAATTGGAAACAAGACACCATTTGGTCATCATCTCGAAAAAGTTCCCCAGGGGTGAGGAACATAGTAACCAAAAATAATTGAAATCAGATAAGCGGTTTTCTATTTATTACAAAAAAACATTTTTTTCAAGATGGCCGACTGGGGCGACATCTTGGATCCGGCCACACCCAAAATCAATCGGGTTCTTCCTTTTCAGGTGGTACATGTGTGACCCAAATTTCAAATCGATATGGCCAACAGTTTATGAGTTATCGCACTCACAGCTATAAATGTTGACGCCTGGACGGACGGACGGACAGCTGGATGACCTGGGTGACAACAATATCCCCCTTCCGCCACGCGGCGGGGGATAAAAAGCAAAGATGAAGTCATCAGGAGGAACCTCAATAGGATTTGCATTTCAGCTGCTACTCCTCTATCCTCAACACCATTCAGGCACAGCCAAGTGAACCTTATTAAAAAAAAAAAAAACCAAAAATAAATAAATAAAAGAACCCAGATCAAAACAATTAAATAATTCTGGCTGCCAGACCATGCATCCGATCAGGTTGAAATTTAAAACATGCATTTCCCATCACTGCTATACCACAATTTTGAAGTTTCATGTCGATTGATTAAGCAGTTCAAGAGAAAGAATTTTTGAATGATTTTTCACTCAATCCAATATGGCAGCCAGACCACATGACATCAATTATTGGTGAATATCCTGCTATCCCCAAGGCTTGGGGAACATTTGTGTGAAGTTTCCCCACGATCTGTCCAGCCGTTCTGGAGAACATTTTTTTATGGGTTTTAGGGTAAATCCAATATGGCTGCGAAACCATGTGACCTATGACATCATATGTGTGAACCTTTTGTTCCTCATGGACAGGCGGTCATACTTGTAAAGTTTCACCTCGATCGGTTCAGCCACTTCAGAGATTTTTGAAGGTTCAAAAAAAAACAAAAAAAAAACATGGCTGACGACAAATCACTTGACCAATGAAGTCATCAATTTTTTTTTCTGTGAACCATTTTATCCCGAGATGACGCTCAAAAGTTTTCATACTGATCAAATGTAGCGTTCTACATATGCAATTATGACATCATAACAAAGGCACTAATGACATCATAAAAAAAATCACATTCCTCATGGGGAGTACTTGCCATGTGCCAAGTTTAAATTATTTTCTTGGTGCCGTTTCAGAGATACAGAGGTCCAAAGTTTTTTTTTTTCTGTTTTTCCAACATGGCTGCCACACCACATGAACTACAACATCAATTACCAATAAAACATTCTGCATGAGTAGTCGCTCCTATGATGAAAATTTGATCTCAATCCGACAAGTGGTTGCGGGGAACAACACTAAAGTTCTGTGCGGACAGAAACAAAAACAAAGAAACAGACAGACCCAAATGCAATACCCTCTCCTTCAGCGAGGAAAACTGAAGAGTACCCATCCCTAGTGACGGGAAAAGTTTATGCTAATCTGTCAATTTAAATAATTTAATGGACTTTAAAAAGGTTAATTGTGTCGCACTCTTTTGTTTCACTCACTCCCCTCCAAAGCTCCGAGTTACTTATACCGCCCAACGTGAAATGGTGGTCCAACATCGGGTGGTCAAGGTTGGATTTGTCTAAAAAGAGGGCAAAATAATATTTGCCATGAACATTGTTCATGCCTCTTGTTTCGTCATTTCAAAAGTGAATGTTGAACTTTTCAAACGCACCGCAGGAAGTGGCAGCCGTAAACGAGAGACAGACACCAAGTTTCATAATCTTCTTCTGCACTAATAAATGCCAGTAGTGTGTGTGCATCAGTATGTGTGTCACCTACATAACTCCAAAACCATGCAACCATGCAGCCTGAAACTTTGCATGCATACTAAGGGAACTCCAAGGAAGTGCATGAGTGAAAATGGGTGTTTGGGTTAATTAAAAAACCCCTTTTAAAGATAATACGGCCATATGTAATTATATCCTTTATCAGGCCCATCCTCGGCCACCTCGCTCTCTATGGGGTCTCAAGGCGTATCCTGGCTTACCTCGCTGGGGTCTGAAGCCTCCATGAAGCCACCAGGCCTGCTCAACGATGCCTTGACTTGAACAGGCCACAACGATTTCTAAACGATAAACCTTCTTTTTTTGTCACTCCACTCACTTGTATTATCGATACCTATGAATTGCTGGATCCATTGCAATGCTTACAAATGCCCAGAGACCCCAGCGTTCATGGCTTTATTTCATTTCTGCACATGCCATACTTCGAAAATCTCTTGAACCAAGCAGAATTACAAAATTTAAGCTCCGGAAGTGAACTTAGCTGCAGATCCGAATGCTAAAAAAGTGTTCATTTGTCCAATTCGGACATTGATTAGGCATCTCCGGTAGGTGTTAAAGCCACTTGCCACTTGGCTTAAGCCACTTGGCAAGTGCTGTACAATATTCGCACTGCCGCTGAATACTGTACATCGATTGACTTGAATAAAGGTTAGGGTCACTCACCTGCAGTGGGCACGTGTTGTTCTGCTTTGCAGCAGGTGGTGGCTGGCTCACTGAAAATGTGAAATTTTATTTTACACGACGTTTCCCATTTTTGTACGATCTTCCATTATCTGACACGTTACTTCGGCAGAGATAAATACAAATAAAAATTAAACATTTCGTTTATTTTGAAAGTCTATTCAACCGTTTTGTGGAGTGCTTAGTGAAGCCATTCGGCACGCGTTATTCAAGCTTCAAGGGCGATATCGCTGTACGATACCAGGGGGTAGGAAGGCAAAATAAATTATATGATCACAATGGGTAAAAAATGGTTTCAGTTGTTATGAAGTAATGAATCGCCACATCATGGCAGGAAAACCGAGAGGTACGCATACTTGCTCTAAGCTGTCGAGCCTGGGTTTGAATCCCGACCTCGCGATAAACTGTCATCCCGGTGTATCACAGGCAGGGTGATTCATCAATGTGTGTGCCATTAAACTGGACGTCACATCTGCCGGATTCCCCCCCCCTCCACTTTCTCCTCCCCTCTCCCCACCTCTTCCCATCTCCCCCCCCCCTCCTCCACCCCTATCTCTCTCTCCCTCCGAATGTATCTGGACGGTGGTTATACCCGGATGGTGGTTATCTCCGCACATATCTGAACGGTAGTCATCTCCGCATATATCCGGACGGGGGTTATCTCCATACGTGTCTGGACGGTGGTTATTTCCGGATGGACCCTCCCCTCATGCTGCCTTCCCCTCACCCCCTTCATGCTGCCTTCCCTTCCTCTAACCTCTTGCTGCCTTCTCTTCTCCCACCCTCATTGGTCCCCCCTCCTTCCTTGCTTCCCCACCTCTTCGCTCCTCCACCCCTTTCTCTCCCACACTCTCTCTCCCCCCTTCCTTTTTCCCCACCCCTTAATATACCTGTTATCTGGACGGTCGTTATGTCTGGATGGACCCTCCCCTGACGCTGCCTTCCCTTGACATATCTGGACAGTGGTTATGCCTGGATGGTGGTTATATTCACATGTATCCGAACGGTGGTTATCTCCACACATATCCGTAAGGTGGTTATGTCCGGACGGTGGTTATCTCCATACGTGTCTGGACAGTGGTCATTTCTGGATGGACCCTCCCCTCATGCTGCCTTCCCTTCTGCTCCTCACTCCCTCCATCATGTGTCCTCCTCACTCCCACTCCCCTCAAAAAATGGCTTCCTTCTTGCCATCTACTGTACAGGCCAGACTTGTGGAGTGCTTGGGATATTGTTGTCACATGAACACACTGACCAGTCTTTGCCATAAAGGTAGGGAGCTCTTTCAAAGTCGCCAATGGCCTCTTGGCCGGCTCTCTGATCAGTCTCTTCCTTGCTTGGTCGTCCAGTTTGGAGGGACGGCCTGATATAGGCAAGGTCTTGGTGGTACCATACGCCTTTCACTTCTTAATGAATGACTTCACTGTGCTCCAAGGGATATTCAAGGCCTTTGAAATATTTTTTATACCCAACCCCTAGTCAGTGCCTTTCCACAACTATATCCCAGAGGTCTTTTGAAAGCTCCTTGCTACTCATGGTTGAGTCTTTGCTGTGAAATGCACTACCCAAGAGGAAACCTATAGGAACAGCTGATTATATTCTGAAATAATCAGAATAACTACAAATTTAACACAGGTGGAGGCTAATTAACTTGGTGTGTGATTTTGAAGGCAATTCATTACACCTGTGCTAATTCACAATTGCTATTATAAGGGGGGTGGACACTTATCCAACCAAGATATTCTCGTTTTATATTTTTAATTATTTTCTGAAATTTATAGAGTTTATTTTTCACTTGGAAGTTGTGGGTTATGATGTGTAAATAAAGGTGGAAAAAGTCCAATTTAATGCAATTTCATTCCAGGCTGTGAGACAACAAAAGGTTAAACTTTTGAAAGTTGGTGTGGACTTTCTATAGGCACTGTAATAGATAATAATGCTTTGGCATATTGTTTAAATATACTTCGCTTCAGAATGATTAGCAAATGAAGCTACCTATTTATTTCCTTGTTCATCGATTGGAAGAGGTTCAGTCTCTTGTACTTGTAGGACTCACCATCAGGCACGACCTTTCCTGGACCAACCACAGAGCAAAGCTGGCCTCCAAAGCAAGCCACAGATTGGGCACCCTCCATCGATCCAAGTCTTTCCTTGGAAAATCTGAGCTACTCACAGTCTATAAGGCCTTTGTCTATAGCTCAATGGAATGCTGCTGTCCACTATGGGCTAGCACTCCAGCATCATATTTGTCTCTCCTGGACTCTGTGAAATCTAACGATCTCAAGTTTGTTGAACTCTCCCGTGATGAGACCATAGCACAAGCTTTGTTGCTTTCACATCGTGGGCAGGTTGGTGGCCTCCGTTTTCTTCTGTCCATTCTCCAAAATGGCTCCTTACATTTTCCAGTCCCATGACCCTCCCTAACACCTCCAGGATGCATGTGTTCTTTCAATAACCCACTCCTGGTTAAACTTCCAAATTCCAGGTTGACTGCACATCTCAACTCATTTATTCCTCACTTCTCCCATCTATTGTTCTGCCTTCCAGAGGCCATTCAGTCACTCTTCCCGACAGAGTTTCAAGCAGGACACCACCACCTCATGTCATCCCCCATCCTGTCCCATGGTCTTTATTTCTCCTATTAACCCTTCCCTACCCAACACACCTTACTTGCTGATTTCAGTGTCTCCTCCCTCTGTCTGTACATCTCTTCATTTTTCCTTTCTTGTTCATTTATCTACTTTCCATTTGTGTCCAATTGTTCATCCCCTACCCCAATTGCAATTTAACCTTGCTCTTCCATGACATTCCCTCTTGTAACAAAAAAGAAAAAAAATATATGGCATTTCGTAGGTGAACAAACATAGATCACTGGTAAAGGGGCTGTCACACCTTGACGTTTTAGCCAGCGTATGGCAAGGTCTCAAAATGTATGTAAAACGCTGGCGTACGCTGAACTATTGATGTTTTTTAAAAGTTTTGGGCGTATAATAACATGTTGGACGTATGCATAACGTATTAGTAACGTACACAGAACGTTTTAATCACATATAGATAACTTATACCAACGAATGCTGAGTGTGTTGTCGGCGTTCACAACCTATGCCCAACGATAGTCTAACTTATGCATAGCGCGAGGCAGCGTATCGCCGACGATCACGTGGCGTAGGCTATTCATAGGCTGCGGCTCGACGATTCAAATCATAACCGCACTAGACATCGAAGAGTGAAGCCGCTGTCACACCGTGACGTTTTAGCCAGCTTATGCCGACGTATGAAAAATTTGCCCAACCAAGCTGGCACACGTCGAATATGTTATGGGTAAGTTTTGTATACGTTAAGAGCACGCTGGCATACGTCGTAGTTTTCTGGCATACATCGTCATACGCCGAGTACATCGAGAAATTTTCAGCATGTTGAAAATTTCTCGACATACTCAACGTATGACACACGTTCCGCATACGCTGGCATAAGTTGTAGGTATGCTACGTGATCGTTGACACACGTTACTTGTACGTTACTCATAAGTCGAAACACGTCGAGGTAATGGTTAGCGTCAGTGTTCCAGACTCCCTGGTTTTTTTTTTCTTTTCTTCGGTATGACGGTGATGTTGACACTTCGATTTCTAGTGCGGTTATGATTTAAATCTTTGAGCGGCAGCCTATTAATTATATTATACTATAACCGCACTAGAAATCGAAGTGTCAACATCACAGTCATACCGAAGAAAAAAAAAAAACAAAAAAAAAAAACAGGGAGTCTGGAACACTGACGCTAACCATTACCTTGATGTGTTTCGACTTATGAGTAACGTACAAGTAACGTGTGCCGACGTGTGTCAACGATCGCGTAACGTGCCTTCAACATGTTACTCAAAGGTTAGAAATAAGTTTCGGGTACGCTAAACATTACCTTGACGTGTTTCGACTTATGAGTAACTTACAAGTAACGTGTGTCGACGTGTGCCAACGATCGCGTAACGTGCCTACAACTTATGCGGAACGTGTGAGTCATACGCTGGCATACGTCGAAAAATTTCAAGCATGGAAAATTTGTCTAATACCTCGGTGTACAAAGACGTATGCCAGCGTACTACAAAAAACCAGCGTACTACGACGTATGCCAGCGTGCTCTTAACGTTTACAAACTTACCCATGACGTATTCAACGTGTGCCAGCGCTTTAGCCAAATTTTGCATACGTCAGGCATACGCTGGCTAAATCGTCAAGGTGTGACAGGGCCTTAAGCATGTGGTCGATATGAGCAAGGCTGTTTATGTGATTACTTCTTCAGTCACCTGTCAACAGGAACTCTTTTGTTCAATTCACGAGCAAGTGCACTCATTGGCAGTTAAGCAGTAATCACGATGACAATGGTGTTGTTGAGCTCCATCCAATGTATGTACAAAAAACTATCGATCAATACAATGGGTGCAATCGACAGAACATTGACTGAAGTATGCTAATCATCATGGGAAGCATGGACAAGCTGACGTTTTTGGCATTAACCCTTCATTGGAGCAAAGAGGGTTAATGCCCGAAATATAAGTTTCTCCTTATCTTTGCACAGCAATTAGCATACTTTGATCAATATTCTGTCTATTCCATCCATTATTTTTACAATCTGCCAAGGCAAAACGATACTAGCCTTCACATTTAAGACTACTAGAAGCACCCGCTCCATACGGGAGCAGTCAAGGGGGTCATATTATTATAGTTATGCCTATTTTACTCCAATGGATCCGAGGATTACACACCCAAAAAATGGTTGCAATCGGTTCAGCCATTTTTGCGGTACCTGGAAACAGACAGATGGACAGACGGTGAATTATAGTAAGATTATTCCATTCTATCAGTGTAGTCTTGGCAGGGTGTAACTGTGCTAGTGGTGCCAAGGCATTTGAGAAGCAGCACAGCAAACTCGCCCTACAATGTGATACTCACTTATAACACTGAAAATGAAGTAAATCTTTGGTGCTTGAACCCGATAATCAAATCGATGACAGTAAGCAATGAGCAGACCTGTTGAGTGAGTCACAGCACAATGTTATTAAAAAAAAAATTGTATATATATATATATATATATATATATATATATATATATATATATATATATATATATATATATATATATATATATATATATATATACATGTATATAGTATATCACAAACATCCAATAACACCCATGACTCATTGACACTATTTTACCAACTCTACTTCCAACAAAACCAACCCCATGCCATGCTTATAGCCAACCAAGATCAAAACCTTTAGAGACTGTTCAGTGTGTCACTGGAATTTAACCTGATAGCTCAGCTTGGGACTTTAGGAATTACTCGTATAGTTGTGATTTGCAATGTCAGCTGATTCCACAAACCTCAATACAGGTCATGTCAAGTGTTGGAGCATGCGGCGGAGCAGCGAGTCGCTGCGTCCACAATAGTGTTTCAAAAGTTGGGAATTATAGGGATGTGCAGTGCCTTCAGAAAGTATTCACACTCCTTGACTTTTGTCACATTTTGTTATTACAGGCTGAATTTAAAATGAATTAAATATAAATTTCTTGTCACCGATCTACACCAAATACCCCATATTGACAAAGTGAAAACATGTTTTCAGTAACTTTTAAATGTTAATTAAATATAGACATAAACAGAGACATTTTGAAGGACATTATCATAAAAAAGAAAACCACAAAGCTTTTCGTTGTGCTCTCATCAGGTGAAATTCACACAAAGTGAATGAGGTAATGATGAAGAACAGTCTAATAGACGCCTATCAATAGTCAATTCTGATTGGACGTTCTCGACTAACGCATCATCACCTCCCAATGGTCTAGGTGGGAGGAGCCTGTTCAGTGTTCAGCTCTCCAATTGGAGGTTGCAGAGTCTGAGGCGGAGCCGCTAAGGCGGTTGTAGAATCTTCATCACCATCTGTGATCGTGAGACGAGTTGGTGTTCCTCTTCTTCTTTGCACAAATAAGCAAAGCGAGTGGACAAACTATTTTTGCCGACATAACATAGGGTCCTTGGAAGAGATAAATGTCACTTCCAGTATTTGGGGATGTGTTATACTTCGTCCTCTACTCAATATCATGAATGCATCCACATTATAATGTTCAGCACAGTTTGCATTCTCAATCAAATGCTGTCCAACAGCAGATGCACATGATGTTGGGATTGATACTGGGACCTTCCTACAAGCACGTTCCGGCTGTATTCACGAACCAATTGTGTTTTTCCTGATGGATAAAGGGACATGCTGTTTGATTCTTCGATCAAATAGTCAGTAAGTCTGGGTAGTTCTGCCTACATACTGAGCATCACATCGGCACTTGAATTAATCAATAATATTGCTAAGTTTTGAGGCAGGTAAAACATCCTTCTTAATTGCAGGAATCAGACGGCGAGAGGTGGAAATCACTCTTGGACGAACAGCCAGATACGTGTTTGAGACACATCTTTTGATTTGTTCCTCATATCTTTGTGACATTTTCCCTTTCCAAGGAATCTTGATTATAGACCGGGCACTTTTCAGGGCCCATCGTCCGTTCATCCATAGCAGTGAGGAATTTGTGCATAAACCTCCTGATGATATACTCAGGATATCCATTCTCACTGAGGATGCCGGCAATCTTGTCCACCTCTGTATGAAGTTTGGAGTTGGATCATATCCTCTTGGCTCGACTCACTAATACATTGATCAAACCAACCTTGTATCTTGTTCAACTAAAAGGGTCCCATCGAGTATACTGGCCGGTGAAAGTGCGCTTTCTATAAATGGACGTAGTAAATGAAGATGCAGATCTCTGTACGAGGACGTCCAGAAAGAGTAAGCAATCAGAACGTTCCAAATCCGTCGTGAACTTGAGAGCAGGATGAAGAGAATTCAATTCAATTCATTCAAGAAGTAGTCACAGACTTCATGAGATTCAAACAGGAAAAATATGTCATCCGCATATCTGTAGCATACGATGGGGGATTGAGATACCTGTAACTTGGTTAACTTCTGCAGTTCTTGATGACCAACAAAGATGTTTGCTAATGTTGGGCCCAAAGAAGAGCCCATGACCACCCCATCAATTTGGACGAACATAATGTTATTCAAGCTAAATTCGACATCTCTTGTAGCCATGTTCATCATTTCGACGAAGACAGATTCAGAAATGGGTGGATGCTCAAGTTCCATGTGATATAGCAAATGTGTGCATATATCGATGGTCTCTGTCAAAGGGACATTTGTAAACAGGCTATCAATGTCAAAAGAACACATTACATTCTCCAAACCTGGAGAACACGTCTCCCTTATGGCATCAGCAAAAGTGAAAGAATCTTTGATGACGAACCTGGAGATCAACTCGAGTACTGGTTGCAGTAACTCTCCCAGCCATTTCGCCAGCTGATGCTGGGCAGAGCCGACCATGGACAGGATTGGTCTCAGTGGAACATTCTGCTTGTGAACCTTCGGTAGACCGTACATTCTCAGATGAAGAGAGCCTACCGGCTTGATCCTCTTGTAATATTCCCTCGACAGTTCACCATGTTTATGCAGTTGGAGCAACCTCTTACCAATTTCATTCTCCAAATGTGACGTACAGTCATGTGTGCACACGCATCCCAGCTGTCGAAACTTGGACTGATCCTGTAGGATAATCAACATTTTGATTTACAGATGTGGATTTCAGGGTTTCTTCTTAAATGTTTCATGGCAGTAATGCATTCCCTTTGTAAATAGAAGTCAGAAAGCTCCTTTTGGGCCCCACAGTAGGCATATGCTAAATCACAAAGTCGAGCCTTCATCGCCTAACCTGTTTCAATTGAAACTGCATAATGTTTACTCAACTGCTCATAAAGAAGCTCAAACTCTGCAAAAACTTCCTCTCTTTTAATGTTATTGTTTGGAATGCTGAACCCAAAACCATGAGTGAGAACAAACCTCTCGGTGTCAGATAGGGTATAGTCTGAGAAATTGAGAACATGCTTTGAAGAATCACGAATGACAGAACCAATATGTTTCACCTTTAAAACGATGAATGTTTCGATCGTTTCTCTGTCTTGCAGCCAATTTGGCACGGTCATCAATCTTTGTAATATATCTACACAGGCGTACCATGTCAAAGGACAAAAACTCCCGTGCAAGCCGCCACTCTGTTCGCAAAGCGTGACGTAGGCCTGAGGATCGACGTTATGTTCTCCCAAGTTCATCCTGCAAAAACATGCACTCAACAGACGGACTTGATCTCATTCTGGAATGTTGAATTCTTTTCTGAATAAATACAGGAACGACCTTGTGGTGGAGACAGGCCCTGAGATATCTCTCGGTCAATTTGCCTGTCCTACATTTTACATGTAGACGAACCAAGTTGTTTAACTGCTCCACCTGTGGACGCCTTTGCTGCAGTCTAAGGTCTTTTGCACTCTGAAGCAGATTCTCCTCAAGGATTTGCCTGTATTTGGTTCCAATCATTGTTCCCTCTATCCTTACAAGTCTCATTTTAGTCAGACAGTTCTGCCGCTGAAAAGCATCCCCGTAGCATGATGCTGTCACCACTCTGCTTCACGGTAGGGATGGTGTTAGACGGGCGATGAGCTGTGCTCGATTTCTGCCAGATGTATCGCTTTGCATTCAGCCAAAAAGTTCAATTTGCGTCTCATCTGACCACAGAAGATTTTGCCTCATGCTCTCAGAGTCTTACACATGCCTTTTTGCAAGCTCCAAGTGAACTGTCATGTGCCTTTTTCTCAGGACTGGCTTTCTTCTAGCTACTCTCCCATAAAGCCGAGATTTGTGAAGTGCTGCAGAGACTGTTGTCCTTCCGGCAGGTTCTTCCATCTCAGCCAAGGAACTCTGCAGTTCTGTCAGAGTGGTCATCGAGTTCTTGGTCACCTTCCTGATGAAGGTGCTTCTTGCCCAGTTGCTCAGTTTGGTTCAACGGCCAGTGAGAGAAAGAGTCCAGGTAGTTCCATATTCTTTCCATTTCCTAATGATGGAGCACACTGTGCTCTTGGGAACTTTCAACACTGCAGAAGTTGTTTCATACCCTTCCCCAGATCTATCCCTCCTCACAATTCTATCTCGGAGTTCTACGGACAGTTCCTTGGACTTCATGGTGGAGTTTCTGCTCTGACATGCACTGTCAATTGTGTGTGGGACCTTATAGTGAAAGGTGTGTTTCTTTCCAAATCATCTCTAATCAATTGAATTGGCCACAGGTGGACTCCAATCAAGTTGTCGAGACATCTCAAGAATGATCAAAGGAAATTGGATGCACCTGAGCTCAATATGGAGCGTCATAGCAAAGGGGTTGAATACTTATTGATGCAAGACATTTGAGGCACCGCGAGGAGGAGTGATGTAAGGGACACATCGGCCATTTTGGAGTTAATGCCATATAGCACTATTTTAACCCTTACCCTATCATCCGAGCCTATCATCATCATATCATTAAAAAATGTCGCTTACATCACTCCTCCTCGCGGGGCCTCATTTCAGCTTTTCATATTTAATTAATATGTAAAAAATTTCAGAAAATTTTTTTCTGAAATGAGGTTCCGGTTTTGAGCTCACTTCCGGTTCCGGTTTTGAGCAGCGAGAGGTCTCCTTTGGGGCTCCCTGCTGACGTTCTCAAAGCTAAGTTTCCGGCTGTTATTTGTCCCGTTTTAACTGTTTAATTTTCTCACCTACATGTTACTGTGTGTTGCTAGTTCGGTTTTGTTTCAAAAATCGTGCTATTTTGTGAGTATTTTTGTCGACGTTCTTACCTGTGCTTGAGGCCTAGGCGTAGGCTTGAGGCCTACTGGTTCCACTCGGTGTTCGATCGTTTTTTTTTGTTGTTGTTTGTTTTTTCTCCCCATTACCTTCATTTTCTATCCTCCCCATTACCTTCAATTTTGATCCTCCCCACTTTCCAAACATCCCCCATTCTCCCAACTAATCTCTTTCTTATCTTAAAAAAAAAAAACCTACAACAACAACACGCTCACCTTCTCCCGATTCTGCTTCTTCTTCCTCTTAACTTCCTCCTCGTCTTCCTCGATTTTTTTTTTTTTTTTTTACACTTCCATGACCTAATCTGTTGAACTCTCTCATATTATATATTAATATTAACAACAAAAAAATATATATATATATACACCCAACAACAACAACACGCTCACCTTCTCCCCTTCTCCCGATTCTGCTTCTTCTTCTTCCTCTTAACTTCCTCCTCGATTTTTTTTTTTTTTTTTTTTTTTTTATATACACTTCCATGACCTAATCTGTTGAACTCTCTCATACATTATTTTTAACAACAAAAACGATCTTATAATGCTTCATCTTCCTCTCTCACACATGTGGTACTCTTTACTGTTTCACAATGCACTACTCTTCTGCAATTTTAACAGACTGCTCTTATTTCGAGCTCTCCTTCATTCCTTGCCTAAAAAATCCAACTATTACAGCGCTTCTTCTCTCCATGCTCTGAATTCGCCTTCATTGCACCCATCAAGAATTGTGTTAAATCGCATCTCTGACCTAAAACTTTTAAAAACCACAGTTTGCCATGGATGCTCGCTTTCCATCAACCATTCTTTTTTTCCAAATTCAGTGCCAACTCACCCCCCTCACCCCTCACTCTCACTCTCAAAGCAACCATCCCACTCTTCTCCCTCCAAGCCTCCCTCTCACCTCTCTCAAAAATCCCCCCCTCACCTTTCTCCCACCTTTCATCCCCCTCACTCTTCCTTCTCAAAGTTGCCCCCCCTCTCATCCACCAACCTGCCTCCCTCCACTGCCCTCTTACCTCCATCTCTTCACTCCACCTCATCAAATCCTCAACTGCCTTCTTCCTTGTCTCTTGTCCCCCCTCTCCCGCAGCACCACAGAGCCTTTTCTCCTCATTCGGCCCCCTCCCCTCGCTGTTCTGCAATACCCCACACTCCTTCAGCAACCCTCCTTACCTGCCCCCCTCCTCCCTTGTCCTACCCTCCCCCTCCCCCTCCACCTCCTGCACCCAAAGCCTCCTCCCCTTCCTCTTCATTAAAAGTGTGGACCTCAAATATCCGGGGCCTTCGCTCAAACCTTTCAGATCTTTCCATACAGGTTGCCACTGACAAACCAGACATTATCTGCCTAACAGAAACTTTCCTCTCCCAAGACGTGTCTGACTCCCAAGTATCTCTCCCTGGCTACTCCCTCTTACGGTATGACAGACCTGAGCCTCGTCCTGGTGGAGGTGTTGCTCTTTTCATCAAAGACTCTATTCCTCACTCTCCATGCACTGCTCTCACTCCCTCACACACCCAGGAATACCTCTGGCTTCGGCTTCCCCTCCCCTCCCACCTCATGTTTATATGTGTACTGTACCGTCCACCGAACAGTGATGACTCCATCTACATCTCACTATCCGAAAACATGGACCATCTTCTATCTTCTCATCCAAACTCTCTCTTCCTCTTATGTGGTGACTTCAATTGTCATCATGCCAGTTGGCTAGGTGTGGGTACCTCTCTCACCTGCCATGGCACCTCAGCAAAAGCTTTCTGCGACTCATTGGGACTGACTCAATCGGTCAACTTCCCGACCCGGATCTCAACCAATGGTACTCCATCTCTTCTGGATCTGATTTTGACAAATTTCCCTGACAATATCTGCTGCTCTTCCTTCGCTCCAATTGGTTCTTCTGACCACGTCCTTGTTAAAGTGGACATCTCTCTGGCTGTTATCAGAGAACCACCTCACCGCCGTCGAGTCTGGCATTTCACTCAAGCCGACTGGTAGGGTCTCCGAGCAGCCATCAAACTTACAGACTGGTCTCCTATCACTACTTTCTCAAACATCAACTCATCCTGGGAATTCTTTCAAAGAAACTTGCTCTCCCTCATGCACAGATTTATCCCCTCTCGTGTTCAGTTGTCTTACCCTTCCTCCCGCCCTTGGTTTACTGAAGCTTGTGGCGAGGCAGTTGTCCTGAAACAACTTGCCTTTGCCTCATGGAAAGCAAACCCAACTGAGAGCAATCTCAGTTCTTTCCACAAAGCTCGGAACAAGTGTGTATCTACCCTCAGGAGAGCCAGAAAACAACATCTTTCTCATCTCAAGTCTGAACTCTCAAACCTCTCTCCCTCCTCAAAATCCTGGTGGCATTTAATCAAATCTGTTTCTGGTGTATGTTCCCCCTCCATCCCCTCCCTTACCTCAAATGGCCGCACTGCTGATTCCACACGTGATAAAGCTGAATGTCTAAACTCGGTGTTTGCAGCTAAATCTTGTGTCCTAAACCCATCACTATCTCTACCCACTTTACCCAGTCGCACCCAACTGTCCCTGGACTCTGTATCCTTTTCTCCTGACAAGGTGGAGAGCTTGCTTTCAAACCTCGAGTCAGATTCTGCAACCGGTCCAGACGGCATCAGCCCACGTGTCCTCAAAGCCTGCTCTTCTGCTCTTGCTCACCCTCTCTCTGTTCTATTCACCCTCTCATTTGCCCAAGGTCATCTGCCATCTGCTTGGAAATCTGCTAACATCACTGCCCTGCATAAAAAAGGTGCAAAAACAGATCCCTATAACTACAGACCAATCAGCCTTCTCCCAATCATCAGCAAGGTGATGGAATCCATCATCGCCTCAGATATGAAATCCTTCCTCTTCTCCAATGGCTTGATTTCCAATCATCAATTTGGTTTCAGACCAGGTCACTCTACCCTGGATATGCTGCTTCTGCTCTCCCATCAATGGATGGAGGTCCTCAATGCCAGACAGGAAATCCGAGCCGTATCCCTGGACATATCACGTGCTTTTGACACAGTCTGGCACCCTGCCCTACTCACCAAACTCTCTTCCCATGGTATTCAAGGCCATCTCCACTCATGGCTCGCAGACTTCCTCTCCTGTCGCAGTCAACGTGTGGCCCTAAATGGAGTTCTTTCATCCCCTCTTCCTGTGCAGGCTGGAGTTCCTCAAGGTAGCGTTCTGGGCCCTGTTCTTTTTCTGGTTTTCATCAATGATCTCTCGGACTCTCTGGAAAATCCTCTATTTCTCTTTGCCGACGACTCCACCCTCTGCCGTACCATCTGTCATCCCTCAGACCGGCAAGCAGCAGCTTTTTCACTCACTGCAGATCTGGATAAAATCACAAACTGGTCCAACACGTGGAACATGTCTTTCAATCCAGACAAATCTCACACTCTTACTATGTCTCTTCGAAAGGACCGTTTACAAAACCCCCCCATCCACTTTCTCAACAATCCTCTGGAAGAAGTCTTTTCTTTCAAGCTTCTGGGTCTCACTATCTGCCATGACCTTTCCTGGGAAAGTCACATTTCCAACCTCGCCTCAAAAGCCAGTCGCCGACTGGGAATCCTCCGTCGTGCTTAGTCCTTCCTCGGCCCACTTGAGCTCCTGACCACTTACAAAGCTTTTGTCCGTAGCCTGATGGAGTACTGCTCTCCCCTCTGGGCTGGTGCTCCTGCCTTCCACCTTTCTCGGCTTCACGCTGTCGAAACCAGGGCATTTAAGATCATCGGCATCTCCCGCAATGAAGCTGAGTCTTTGGGCCTCTCACTCAATCACCGCAGGTTGGTCGGTGGTCTTTCTGTCTTCTACAGACTCCTCTCCAGCCTTGCCCCCCCTGCTCTCTCTGCGATTTGTCCCCACCACATTTCCACAGGGCGCTCAAGGTCCGCCAACAACCCCCTTCTGGTAAATCTACCAAAATCACGAATCACTGCTCATCTTCACTCTTTCATTCCTCTTTTTTCCCGCCTTTGGAATAAACTTCCTCACTCTATTCTTTCCCATTCTTCCCTCCAGGCTTTCAAAACAGCTGTTCACCACCACCTCTTATCTTCCCCCATCCAAATCCTCGATCTTTTCTACCCCCGATAATCCACCCAAGCCCACTTCCTTCATTTCTCCTACTTTCCTTCCTGAAAGTCCCTGAAATGTCCATCTTCTCTTCGCCATGTTCCCCGTCCCATCCCCATCCCTCTCCCTTCCACAGTTCACCTAATGTGTCTGTTCCCCACTGTTTTGTCCCTTCAACTCCCACCCCTCTTGTCTCATGCCTCCTTGCTGTGAGTTGTGTGTTAGCTCTCATACGAGCCTCGACCAAGGTATACAAAAAAAAAAAAAGAAAAAAAAAAAAGAAAAGAAAACATGTTTTCACTTTGTCATTTTGGGGTATTTTGTGTATATCAGTGACAAAAAAAATGTAAATTCAATCCATTTTAAAATTCAGGCTGGAACAACAAAATGTGACAAAAGTCGAGGGTATGAAGACTTTATGTAGGCACTGTATATATTTCACAATATTATGATAATAATTGCTGAAATTGCGAGCTATTGAAATGTATATACATACACATTCTTGTGTGTAGGTTTCTTTGAACATTTGTTAACAATGACACATCAATTTTAGCACATAAGTTTCTGATTTAATTCTTCAAACTTTCAACAGTATGTGGTTTCGTGGTATAAACCATGGATTTCAGGTTCCCCCAAAGAAAAAACAAATGGACAAACAGACAGTGGTGAAAGCATACCCTCTGTCCACCTTCGGTGGTGGAGGTAATAATGTTTGACACATTGCTATGAGTATGTTATAAAAACAGCTAATAAGCCTGATAAACTCTACTTTTGTTTAAATATATGACAACTTCATAGAAGGCTCAAAGCACTCAATTGACTGTGGTCAATAAACTGCATTTGACACAATAAAGTAAGCAAATAAATAACCAGACCACACTACATCTCAACCAGATTTAAAAAAAGAGATATATATATATATATATATATATATATATATATATATATATATATATATATATATATATATATATATATATATATATATATATATATATATATATCTCTCTCAGAGCTGTGACACTCAAAGATGTTTCCCATCTTGCCCCCATTCAGAACGTGCAATCTAAGGACCTCTGTACGATTGGTCTGTCATGACAGGAGGTTGGGTTTCAGTGTTTACAGGCAGGTTGAAGGCATTGAAGTCTTCTGGTGACTATTTTCTAGTCTTCCTCCTACGACCCTCTCGTACTTCTGCCCAATCCTTGCCCCTTTGGAGAAGGTTGAATGTCTTCTCCAAAAACACCCCAATTGTTCCCGACCCCAAGTCTAACCCTGCTATACACCACCACCTCATGGTGTCTCCCATTTCTACCTGTGAGCTGTACCACATCCACTGAGACCCTGTGCCTCCTTCACCTGCAACTCCTCTCCTCACGCTCATGGTCCATACATGTGTGTTGTTGTCCACCGGCTCTCACTTTGTTTCTTTTACCTTGGCCCCGTAATTTTGCTCTCAACAAGTATATAAAAATTTTCAAACCCGAACCTCCAAAACCAATTAAAACCCAACTCTCTCATTCAGGAAAAAGTAAAAGCTGTAAAACTTTTTATTTATACCATGACATTCTCAGCATTTAACTTTAACCTTACCAGGCAGCCCGACATCCCCGAAACCTAGCATTGAGAATGTAAAGCCTTGGCAGAGGGTTGGCGATGAAAGGTGCAAAGTTGGTATCTTGAATAGCAGGGGTATCTGTTTGGAATAAAAAATAATATTGAAGATATTATCAGAAATTCATTCATCGTTTTCTTACATATATTGTACGAGTACACACGCTCCCTACGGGAGCGACGGGAAGGGTCATGCTATTATCCTCTCTGGGGTATATAAATTACAGCAGATCTAGGCTTGGGTCCGTTAGTCTGTGGAGACGCAGTAAGCATATAATGCCTCAATAACGTCGGGTTTCCTCCCTTCCAGTTTCGTATTAAACAGCAGTAGTGACTGTTTAAAAATTAATCATTAATGTTTGTGCTTTATCATATTTTACTTCTGGTAGGGGTGCCCCATGAAACGCCACAATAGTCTTGTCATTTGTGTTGTTATTACTTTTATTATAAACGGCCTTGGGAAAAAAACGCCACAATAAGCTATCTCTACACCTTGACACGGATTTCACCCAAGGTGGAAAACCCACCTGGGGAGGGAGGCAAATGAAGTCGTTACCACCTCCATCGTGTGACCCTTAGTCCTGTCAAGTTTGGTTGAGATTGGGTAAGTAATGACCGAATGTATTGCAGTCAGACAGACAGACAGACAAACAGACACACCAAATTGCATGTTTTTATATAATTGTCAGTGTTTTGTTTTCACATTCACTGAAGTCAAAGAAAACATGTACGCACAAATAAAAAGTTCCGCTGCCAGTGTTGTGCAAAGCTGAGCTGTAGATTCGGAATAAAGGATAAAGGATAGACTCAAAGCAAAACTACCAGAGGAAATTTTAACAGATGATGAAATTCAAAAAGGCATCAGCATTACCACTGACTCAACAGAGATCTCAAGTCAACTGACCGACCGGTTTCACCCTTACATCACGATGACTGTCGTTTTGAGCCCCGCAAGGGCAACGTCCTGCCCCTGTTGTCAATGAGTTAAGAGTTATTGGCTCGAGCAGCCATTGCAGGTGAGCAAAGTGATTGGCACTGAGTTTATCATGCATGCAGAAAATGTGTTGAAAAACAATGCTGATGTTATAAGGAAACTCCAAACTCACCATTTCCTTGGAGGTCGAGTTTGAGGGTCTTGTAGCAATCTGGGTCATGATGCTCTCACCAGACTACAGGTAAGCACAATTGGATAGGTATTAAGGAATAAAAGCACCAATTAACTTGTATTTTTGATGCAATTCTGTTCTGAAAACTTTCAGTAGTAACAGCTAGATCAATCAAAAAGATCCATTGATCTGAATGGATCGTTTGTGTGAGGCTCACTAATCATTGAGTCGCGATATAACTTTCAAATCCTTATCAAATTTACATAAGAACATGAAATAACGGCACTTTGGACGACCAAGCATTGTATGTTGTATGACGACCAAGCATTGTATTGTATGCAGTCACTCGATTTTCGGTTTAGGGCTCATGGCAGAGCTTGCACATCAATCGAAAGAGGAACAAGGACACAAGTAGACATGTGGACAAATTGACATAGCAAATGGGATTTTAACCCAAAATCATGGTCTCACAAGATACATTGTTCAAATGGAAACAGCAACAAGGTATCATTTGGTGGTTAATTAAAAATATCTCCTTTCATATTTAAAATATAAGTTAGTTGTGCAAGCGAATAAGAACACTAGAAATAAATAATATGCATATATTAACAAAAGGACATGAATATATACTGATGTACACATACCTTTGTCAGAAAAGGAGTGATGAAGACAAAGAAAACGTCATAAATGAACAGGAAGCTCAGCAAGATCAAACATCCCTAAGAGAGCACAAATCGTACACACAAATGCTTAAACTCATTTATTCTCTCAAACAATACATGCAATTTCTATCAGAAGAAAATGTAAACTTCCAAATGGAAGCATAATGAACCAACCTTAAAGTTAGGAATGCGAACGGCCTGTATCATGTTGAGGCAAAATGCCATCCCCAGGAGATCCTGCAAAGCCCAGGCCCACCTGTAATCACAGGTCAGCATCAGCCATGTGCAATACCACATGCCAGCAAACATCCTCTTCTCAAAATCTCAAATTATCCACCATCTAACTCACTTGAAATCCTCAACAAAACATGAACAAGACTTTGTGATGCAGTGAATAAGTTAATGGCGGAACATGACACCAATTGTGCCGTTAACATCCCAGGAGTCAAGCACCAACATTGTTGAACGAAAAAAAATAAAGCTTTGGTTTTGAGTGGTGCAACGTCATCCCCATACAGCAATGGCCTGTATGTGATGGCCTGAGAGGCCTTATGGTTCTGACAGCCTTGTTGAAGATCATGGCAGATTCAAAACATTACAGTTTGAAGTTAAATTAGACAGAACATCCATTGAGAGAATGTAATACAGTAAGTAAGAAAAGGTTAGGGATATGGGGAGACACTGTTCTGGCTGTGGACACTCAAGAGTATTTGCAAAAGCAAAAAGGGCATTTGCAGGATTCATGGCAAGCAAAAGTTGGACCAGAATGTAAATCACAATTGCATGAGCAAAGTAGAATATTGATTTTTGCAAGTTGAGGTCTTCAATACTGTTACAGGTTCCGTCCGGGGTAGTACGCAGGGTTCTCGGAGTGGCTCGGTCCCGCTATTCGATCTCTGACCCTGAAGCCGACAAGACACGGATACGTCCGCGACCCGACGGGCTGGTGAGCAACCGCAGACGCCAGTTGAGACAGCTAAATCTAGCAGGGTCCTCGCTTTCATGATCGTGTTCACTTACTGGTGATTTAGCTATCTCAAATAGGGAACTGCGCTCTTGACTTCGCACTGTCTACTTATTATTTACGGCCGAGCAAAATCGCAGGTGGGAGGTCGGCTAAACTAATGGAGTGAATCAATGGAGCACAACATCCATCTAATTATTACATACGCTATGTCGAACCAATGGAGGAGACGATCAAACAGGTTTGAAACAGTTTCACAAACAATTCAAAGAAAGGCACATATTTACGAGCACAATTCAAATATTTCCAGAATTTAGAGACACAAAACAGAACTTAACCCCAAGCACGTAAAGATCCCCTTAAACACTCTTACTTATCGAAGACACAGGACAGACGCACTTCACTCACACTGGGAAAAGTAAAGAGACAAGCCAGTAGGCGACGAGGGATCCGCTAGGATGGAAGCACTGGATACAATGCTTTTGATTCTGACCGATCCACCGACGAAGATTCATTGCCAAGACGTATTGGTTCACATACAATTGTTCCTCTGCCTGGCAAGATTTTTCCTATTATGTATTTTGCCAACTTGGCACTCCTCACAGGACTACCATTTGAAAAATAAAACCTAAATCAAAAATCGGCTCGAGTAAAATTTTCTAAATATCTCGAAGTGTTTAATTCCGAAGTCTCATTTCTCCACATTCAAAACTGCAGGACAAGTATTGAAAATAGTGAACGTATGTCGAGAAAAAGTATTTTTTCGAATTTCGCGTATTTCACCCCCGACACCCTTGGTGATCGAATCTGGAAAAATGCTGCAGTTCAATTTTGTAGTAGTTATTAAACTCTAGCCATACACCGAATTTGAACGTTCTGCCGTCGACGGTTTCCGAGGTCAAGGTCACTTAACATATTCCCTGGTTCACCACCTTTCCGCATTCGGAGGGCTGCTATTCGGAAACTATGAGAGATAGAGAAACGTTATGCTGTCGCGATAACTAGATGGGGATGCAAGGAATAGGCAGGAGTTGGTCCAGTCGCTCTACCTATCATAGAAGCCGCGCTACGTCAATTACCGTTTGGGTTCTTAAAACGTGGTTTTTCAGCCGCTGCATAGCAACCGCGGGTGGTTGCTTAGCAACGAAACTCAAACACGCACACTCCCAGCCCATATGGCACCTGTTCGCCAAGTTTCATCGAAATCGGTTTGCTGGTTTGTGCTGTGGAGCCTCGCGTTCGCGCGCGCGCGCACACACACACACACACACACACACACACACACACACACACACACACACACACACACACACACACACACACACACACACACACACACACACACACACACACACACACACACACACACACACACACACACACACACACACGGAAAAACCGACAATAACGGATATCTAGCGAATCCCAATGAGTTTGTGGTTCAAACCTTCGTACGGAGGGAACGAATGATCGATGAACTCGGACTAGATCTTCCCTTTCAAAACACAACCAATCCATTAAAACGAGCGCCAGGAAGCACAACATGTCGGGACGGAGTGAACGTCACGTACCGGGTCCGGAATCTTCATCCTCGGGTGAACAGACCATGGACCCGTCCGAGGGAGAACCTCCTGGACGGACCACGGACCCGCGGTCTGAGTTCGAACCCCCCAGACCGAGCACGTTTCCTCCATTCGAGCTGCTCGTGGATCCCATGGGGTGTTTGCTGTGTGTGGTCTTCGCCCGAGAGATATCGGGTCGTCATGCACCATCCGCCACTGTAAGGTTCAGTGTGCCGAAGGACTGGACATTGTTGACGACGAGACGTTCCAAGAGAAACAAACCACGTGATCATGAACCTTGTTGAGTCATGGTTTCTCGGTGGTCGATTCGCCACCGGTCAATCACGTGACGTAGCAAATCACCGATGAGCACGTTTGGGTTCTTAAAACGCGGTTTTTCGGCCGCTGCATAGCAACGGGTGGTTGCTTAGCAACGAACCTCAAACGCCCACACTCCCAGCTCATATGGCACCTGTTCGCCAAGTTTCATCGAAATCGGTTTGCTGGTTTGTGCTGTGGAGCCTCGCGTTGCACACACACACAATACACACACACACACACACACACACACACACACACACACACACACACACACACACACACACACACACACACACACACACACACACGCGGAAAACCCGACGAATGGATATCTAGCGAATCCCAAAAGAGGGAGAGAAAGAAAGAAGTTTGAGGCTTGGGTGTGGCTTCACACTCACCCCACATAAGCAGGTGGGCTTGTGTTGGTCCAAAGGTGGAGGGAAGAGAAGGAAAGGGGAGGAATGGAATGCGAGTGGGTGTGGTGTCGGAAAGGTCACGCGTTTGTGTGGTTGGAGCTTCTGTGCCCAACGATCGTGTGCTGCCTTTTGCCCTTGGACCCCTTTGGTCAGCATAACTTGTTGGCTTCTGCACAATCCGTACATGCAATAACTCGTACAAGCAGGCAGCAGAAAGGCAGCTTTTGGAAGGCAGGCAGTTACGGGTACCGTTCCGATCCTTGGCATGTCAGACAGCTCCTTGGTGTGCCAGACAGCTCGACAGGAAGGTGGGTTCGTCAGATAGCTCCCCGATCTTCGGTACGTTCCAGAATATATTGGTGCTGAATAGGCAGGGCGTCGGTCACCGCAACACTCTTCGACCTTCCCGTATTGCCCTCCATTTGGCGCTTTTTACATACGCAACCCAGCGGGTTGGTTCCACAGTGTCTACACACTTGCACCACACCCCGAGAGAGCAGCTTTAGTGTCTCTTGGTTCTCAAGGAGTTCTTACTTGGCACGCATTCAGCACTGAGATTGACTTGTAATCGGGTAATGGCGGCATTATCTATGTCTTTGATTATGGTATCGGTGTATTGTAATGTGTGTATGATTTGTTTGGTGGGGAGGTGCGAGGGGAAGAGAGATGAGAAAAAGGGTTTGATGAGGTGATGGGGATGGATGGACGGATTGGGGGGGGGTGGGTGGATGGATGGATGGATTGGGGAGGTGGATTATAGCGGACATAGAACCTGCCAAACACGCACAACACATTTTTCCCCATCCCTGTTACGAGTGGGGGGGGGGGGGGGCGTAACCTGACCAAACTTACTCGTGAAATCCACGCTTACAAGACCACGATCCCCTTTCAATGTCAATAATCCCTTACAAGATGGCATCAGGTTTTTGATGAAGGACTGCACAAGTTGCTGTTTATAACTAAGTAACTCACCGGTCATCATGGCGGAAGACAAACCAAGTGGCAGCAAGGCTCAGGCAGGCGGCAGCCAACACAATGAGCTGTGGTTGTGGAAGCTTGTGCATGAAAGGTAGACTGGTTGTCGAGATTCTATAATCATGAAAACTTTTAGAAAAGCAGGAAAACAGGGAGAGAAAGCTTCTTCCAAAATATATTATTGCATAAAGATACTCACGTGCAGGTTTTCAAAGGTAGCCTGTCAACAAGAGGAAGTAGACATTTGTATAATCCCATTGCAGAGGCCAGGCAGAACAAAACAATCAGGACATAAACTGTGAAGGGAAATGAAAACACACGCACAAATAAGCAATTGCAATTTGAAAATTCAAAATTGTTCACTGCCAGTTAACAATAACGAAAAAATAAAACAAGCAGTCATAGACTGGTACTGACGAAATCGTCAACATGACCTCTGACCTTGTCTAATAAAATCTGTCTCTCGAGAAGGTAGCGACGCAAACCAGAAGTTTCTGCGATGATTCTGTACCAAACCATCAAAAATCGAATGTTTTGGATGTTTGACCTCACTGTGACCTTGACCTTTGACCGATTTCGACCAAAATCTAATCAGAACTAGCCATCACCCTCCTGAATCACGTGGTGTAATTTGACATTGGTAGCTTCTTCCGTTCGAGTTATCTGTACCAAACCATCAAAAATCGAATATTTGACCTCACTGTGACCTTGACCTTTGACCGATTTCGACCAAAATCTAATCAGCACTAGCCATCACCCTCCTGAATCACGTGGTGTAATTTGACATTGGTAGCTTCTTCCGTTCTCGAGTTATCGTGCCTACAAACAAACAAACGAACAAACAAACAGAAACGGAGGTCATCAATATACTTACGAAATCTTTAGATTTCGTAAGTAATAAAAAGTGTCACAATCCAAAACCATTATACCGATTACACAGCAATAACTTTGCCTTATTCATACTTGAAACGACCACATAAATCAACAATAACAGTATCCCTGCAAGCTACAAGTGTGATTACGTTCCACTGTCTCATATGCCACAGAGATGCTCGAAGACCAATCAGATCTCAAATTACAAATACTAGTGCTTGGCATTCAAACATCCCAAAGGATACTAACAACCAGTCTGATGGTGCAAATGACAGATGAGATCACAATAAGTTACAAACTTCATCGTTTATTGCTGACACTGAAGGATCCTGCAAATCAAGATCTTGATCAATGTTGTCATCAAAGACTCCGAAATAGAGAAACCATTCTGTGAATGAAGGTAAGTAAACAGAAGAAGCGTATCCGAAGTATATCTCTCTGTATAGCCATCAAAACAGTACTGAGATGTCAATGTCTGTCCTTGTTAAATATCTGAAGAGGATGGTATATAGAATATATATATATATATATATATATATATATATATACATATATATATATATATATACATATATATATATATATATATATATATATATATATATATATATATATATATATACATATACACACATACACACAAGTCTGGAGACGGCAATGGTTCACGAGTGGTATTTGACGATGTAGATTGTTTCAGAAGTCAAGGATGAGCAATGTGATAATTTTTGACCAAGTTATAAAAATGATCAACATGATGTGGTACGAGTGACAGGCTATCAGCTGCAAAATGTCAAAAACCCGGTTTCGTTCAACAACTTTAAAAATTTGACCTTTGCATAACCTTTAAAGGTCACAAAACAATGTTGTGGACATTAAAATAAGGAAACAGGATATGTGCTATAGCTTATTGGAGTTAGTTCATCGGAGAAGTTCGAAAACCCGGTTCGATTCCCACAACTTTGAAAATTTGACCTTTGTGAACTTTAAAGGTCAAAGGTCAAGGATTATGACCTTTGGTGCAAAACTTCCTCTGGAACATTCCAGGAACAATATAACGTCATTTAGGCTATATGGCATTTCACACTCCTCGGATTACACTGAACAACAAATTTCAAAAATTTTTTTTTACTGGAGATGTGTAAAGTGATTAAGACTAATTTGGGTACGCTGATTTCAAAAATCATAACCGTTTTGCTGTATCACGTCAGGATTTTCAGGAACAGAAATATTCCCATTGCCTAGAAGTCAGGATTTCAATGAAATTTACATATGTCTTTAACATGTCTATTTCGTACAATTGTTGTTAACTTGTGTTATATTTCTTTCTTTCAGATAAAGATGAGTAGGCGTTCCTGTACCAATCATCCTGACAACTTCTGTTATGTCTGTGGTCGGTATACCAAAAAGATCAACAGCGAAGTATATCTACAGCAGTGAAAATGAAGGCCGCCTACTTTCACTACTTCGGGTGTAAGGTGGGGGACCAAGAACAGAGCTGGGCACCACACATCTGCTGCACAAGCTGTCACACAACCTTGACTCAGTGGTTGGTGGGCAAGCGCGCGAGCATGCCATTTGCGGTGCCCATGATATGGCGTGAGCCGCAGAATCATCATGATGATTGTTATTTCTGCTGCACAAGCATCGCCGGCTTCAACAAGAAGAATAAAGGTCACATCAAGTACGCTGACTGCGTCTCTGCTCGTAAACCTGTGCCTCATGATGACGAGAACCCCGTTCCAACACCTCCAGCTGATCAGAACATAGCTGTAAGCAGTGGTGAAGAGGATGGTGATGATGAACCTTTTGAACCCGACACTCAAGAATCACACCTTCTGAACCAGGGAGACTTAAATGATCTTGTAAGAGATCTCTCGCTGTCAAAGGCGAAGGCAGAGCTGCTTGGATCAAGGCTGCAGCAGTCGAATCTACTTGAACCTAACACCAAGATATCCTTGTTCAGAGCACGTCACAGAGACATGGCTGAGTTCTTTGAGATGGAAGACACGATGACATTCTGCATTGACATCAACGGTCTGTTGAAAGAACTTGGGTGTGATCACGATCCTGCAGACTGGCGCCTCTTCATCGACTCGGGGAAGAACAGCTTGAAGGCTGTTTTGCTCCACAATGGCAACGAGAAACCATCAGTCCCACTGGCTCACGCGTTCGGCATGACAGAGACCTATGAGACTATGCGGCAGCTGCTTGATTCCATCAAGTACAATGACTTCAACTGGCACATCTGCGGAGACTTGAAAGTGGTGGCGCTGTTGTTAGGGCTGCAGTCAGGCTACACGAAATACATGTGCTTCCTTTGTCTCTGGGATAGCAGAGACGACAAGAATCACTGGACGAAGAAAGATTGGGAAGAACGAAAAGAGCATTGGTCGACACAACGTGAAGCATGTCGACACAACGACAGGTCGACACAACCTGGTCGACACAACGTGAAGCATGTCGCCCTTGTCGACCCAGCCAAGGTTTTCCTTCCACCACTCCACATAAAGCTCCGCTTGATGAAAAGTTTTGTACGGGCAATGGATCTGAATGGGCGTGGGTTTTTATACCTCAAGGAAAAGTTTGGCAACACCTTGTCGGAGGCCAAGATCAAGGCTGGTGTCTTTGTTGGACCGCAAATCCGACAGATTATGAAGGACGAAACTTTTCCGACAACTCTAAACCCCAAAGAGCTGGCAGCGTGGAGGAGCTTCAAAGCTGTGACGGACAACTTCTTGGGGAACGAGCGCGCGGACAACTATGAAGAAATAGTGCAGCAGCTGCTGGAGTCCTTCAGGAAACTTGGCTCCAGGATGTCCCTGAAAATCCATTTCCTACACCAGCACCTGAACTTCTTCCCTGACAACTTGGGAGCAGTCTCGGACGAGCACGGCGAGCGATTCCACCAAGAGATTTCACTCATGGAGACGCGTTACCAAGGGCAGCACAACCCGAACATGATGGGCGATTTCTGCTGGTTCCTGCATTGTGAAACTGACACAGAGCAGCACAAACGCAAAGCTAAATGCCTAAAGCATTTTTAATTACATTCTAGTGGAGTTTTTCTGTAATTTCTATAATTTTGAAGCATTCATGATGAAATAAATGAATAAATGAATTTTTGTAAATTTCATTGAAATCGTGACTTCTAGGCAATGGGAATATTTCTGTTACTGAAAATCCTGACGTGATACAGCAAAACGGTTATGATTTTTGAAATCAGCGTACCCAAATTAGTCTAAATCACTTTACAAATCTCCAGTAAAAAATTTTTGTTGTTCAGTGTTATCCATACTTTGATGAAATCAGCGTAAAAACAAACTTGAAGGGGGTGCCACGGGCAAGGTGTTCGAGATAGAGCAAAATGGTTTCAAGACTTTAGGTGGGGAATGACCTCAAGATTATGCATAAAAATATTGTCATCCTCGCTCTCAAAGTTTGGGCGGTCGTATGATTTTTATGTCAAAATTCGCAATTTTCTAAGTTCGTGACCTTGTGACCTTGACCTTGGGAAGAAAATGAAAAAAAAAAAAATCGAGCTCCGTGGAGCTATGCAGGTGCCATTGGGCGAACCAAATACTGAAACTCCTGCCAGATTCGACAAACCCCCTCGGAGAAGATGTAAATTGATATCGGCTACCCCCTAAAAACATGTTTTTTGGGCGTGGCTCCGCCCATAATGTGCGCACCACGCCCATTCTCAGGAAAACACAACTAGATCATTGTATAAACCTCCCACCAAAATTTTATCAGGATCGGATCAAAACCCACGGAGCTATGCTTGGGACAGACAGACAGACAGACAGACAGACAGACACCAATAACAAATATAGTGGTCACTTTCTGACTCGTGAACCAATATATATATATATATATATATATATATATATATATATATATATATATATATATATATATATATATATATATATATATATAGATAAGAAAATTTGTAGCTGAAATGGGTAGCCCCAAAACTTGGGGAACATTTGTGTGAAGTTTTCCCTAAATCTGTCAAGCCATTCTGGAGAAGAATAGAGGTTTTTCGAGTAAATGCAAAATGGCTGCCAAACCGTGTTACCTCTGATGTCATAGGTAGAGAACTTTTTGTTCCTCATGGATAAGTGATCATACCTGTACAGTTTTGCCTCGATCTGTTCTGTCATTTCAGAGAACAAGGTTTTTGAAGGTTTTTATGCTAGAAACAAAATGGCTGCTGAACTATGTGACCGATGACATCATCAATTTTTTTCCCCCCAGAAGTTTATCCCGAGATAACCCTCAAAAATTTTCATACTGATCGGATAAAGCGTCTGACATATGCAATTATCATGTCATAACGAAGCCATCTATGACATCATCAAAAAAAAAATCACTTATCCCCCATGGGAAGTATTTCACATGTGCCAAGTTTCAATTTTTTCCATGGGCGGTTTTGGTGATAGAGATGCAAAGTTTTTCCATTTTTCCAACATGGCTGCCACAACACATGACCTATGATATCATAATCATTAAAACATTCTACATTATTCGTCGCACCTATGGTGAGAATTGTGTCAATCGGATAAGCGGTTTCAGAGAAAACTGGCATGGACAGACGTACGGACGGACAAACAACCGGAAAACAATTCCACCGGCGACCTCGTCAGCGGATGCATAAAAAGGTTATTTCACCCTCAGCTGTCTTTTCATTGTTAGTTCCTGAACCACTTTTTCAGTTCCTCTTCACATTCAGTTGTAAATTTTTGGACAACCATTAAGTTTGAATTTTCTGTAGCCTTTCCACCTCATGCATCCTCTCCTGCATCACATTCCCTCCCCACACATTCTTTGTCCACCTTCCTCTGTCTTGGCTTCAGGCTCTACTGTTGGTGTTTTTTTTTTTTTTTTTTTTTCTCTCTCTCTCTCTCTCTCTCTCTCTCTCTCTCTCTCTCTCTCTCTCTCTCTCTCTCTCTGTGTCTCTCTCTCTCTCTCTCTCTCTCTCTCTCTCTCTCTCTGTGTCTCTCTCTCTCTCTCTCTCTCTCTCTCTCTCTCTCTCTCTCTCTGCTGTTCACAATGTCCTATTGCGTCCTGATCCATTCAATGTACTAGTACGAGCTCTTCTACAAGCTTCGACTATGTATCCAAAAAAAACAAACATAATGGATCATTTGTGAAATATTACACTTCGGGCCAAACAAGTTACCATCCAATTCTTGAGGACAATGGATTGATGAGATACTCATAAATGGGTTTAAAATACAAGCAAAATAAATACTCTACCCAAATAATCATAGAAGAAGTAAAGCAACACAAGTATAGTGCTCAACATGAGCACAAAGATGACTGCAGTTGATGTACTGATGTCCAAGGTATCCTCTTTTTCCTTGTTGTCCAATTTTCCCTCTCCATCCTCCTGCTTGCATTTCCGTTTCTTCCTGCAAGGCACCCAAATACTTGTATTTCGTATTGATATTGTCAACATCACTCCCTTCCCTTCCCCAAGCACAGGATGGTGTACAGGTAGCACACTTACCTACATTTGAGCTGTCTCGCCTGGGTTCTATTCTCGGCCCAACTATAAACTGTCAGACTGGAACTTCACAAGCGTGCCATCTCTCATCACAAAGTACGCCATCTCTCAGATGGACATTAAGTGGAAGACCCATCTGATAGCACCAGTTGGTGAAGGTTAAATATCACATGATGTATTTTGCCAAGTCGGGGTGAATTATTGCCGGTGACCCGAACAAATTCCAAATTCCTGCCATGTTCAGTCAAACGTCAAGCCTTGCAAGCCAGTTTGTAAAAAGTTCGGCCAAAGAAAACTTTCCCTAGCCGATTCCACAACGTGGGAATAATTGAGGCAAATAAAGTAGCAGTGGCAGAAGAGTCGTCTTTCCACCCTTTCCCACAAGTTCCCCAATGTCCGTTCTTGATGGGCATATCAAGGGATTGTAAAAGTGAGTGTAGAGAAGACAGTGATGTGAATTTTGCACTATTACTGAAATTGCAACAGAATGCTTGTTTATTGTGTTCACTTCTCAAATGTTATTGAGGGTTACTCCTGGTTACAAAATAAGCCTTACCTCAAATGTTAGAATTTTAGTTGCATCAGTCACTTTATGGACTGGCAGGATGGCCTAGAGGTACACACACTTGCCTCGAAGCAGTCTAGCCTCGGTTTGATTCTCGTTCCAGTAATAAACTGTAATCCTGGTGTTTCACGGGCAGGGTCATTCGTCAATGTGTGTGCCATCCCTCAGACAGACACTACGATGGCTTCGCGTCTGCCGGCATTATTTTGTGGACGTTATAACGATCCCATGATGTATTTCCTGAAGAGTTGACGAGTTATCACTGGCACCCTGAACAAATTCCATATTTCTGCCCTAACTTCAGGAGGGCACTGGATCAGCGGCGTACCTCACACCTCAATCCAAGCCACGCCTCAGGCCAATGATGTTACCCCACAGCCATTGATGCAACAAACGAAAAAAAGAAGTCATTATATGGTGAATACTTACTTTAGGGTGCATCACACGTAATAATATTAAACGAGATTTTTTTTGGAGGGGGGGGGTTAAAATAAGGGGTAAGAGAGTGTGTGGTGGAAAGGGCACGACAAGCTTGTGTACATACAGTGGCATAGTTCCAGTTATGAACTTTTATGTTGTCATGAGACCATCAACATTCAGCGATGATGAACTTTCACTCAGTGATGAATGGAGAAGACAAAGGAAATAAAAACATCGTTGGCATATTGGATCATTTTCATTTCAGCTTGTAGCTTGGAAGGGAAAGCAGTTGGTCATTGTGGTCTGGAACTAAAGCCAAAAGTTACCAAAATTGGTAACCCAGATTGGAGATTTCATCACACAAGACATGGATATATTATCTTTGTAAATGTAACACCAGGATACTCTAAAACCGACAACAAACATGTATGTACAAGTAGTGGACAAAAAAAATAAATGTAAACACCAATGTAAAGTCACTTAATAGGGCATTGGGCCACCACGTGTGGCCAGTATACGCCATGACAGAGACCACCAGTGTCTGGAATTCTGCAGGAGGGATGCGGAACCATTCTTCCACAAGAAAGTCAATTAACTCACACCCGTTTGATGGAGGTGGAAAACTGTTTCAAGTGTCGTTCTATAAGATCCCATAAATTCTCGATTGAGTTCAGGCAACAAGGCCTGTGCAGCATTTTTATACATGACACAAAGCATGCTGGGATGTTATTTGCTTGATTAACACAGGAGCCACACCTGTGTGGAAGCTATTGCTTGGTGTCCCTAATTTACCCAGGAGTGTCCATTGCTTTTTGCCCACTACCTGTAAGTTGCTTGTGTTAGGATGCAGCAACCTGCCAGATCCACATAACTTTTACAAGCAGAACAACAAGAAAGCACCGCCCACATCCGCGTTGTATTTGGAATAAAATTTGACAAAAACAGCAGCTTAAAACTTTTTTTATTATTTTGTGTTCTCCATATTCTCAAAACAATGGTTTGTTGAAAGTTTGATGACTAAAGCTGAAAGGGTAAATAAAATAAAGCAATACGGAAGCAATTACAAAACCCAACAATCACATTGTGTGGCGGACAGCCTAATAAGGGCTGTTTGTACTGACTGTGACTGTACTGCTCTTTGGGACCCAATTATTAATTGGTGTTATCATATTATCATCACAAAGTTTTGCTGAAAAGCTGATGGAAAAAAGCTCAAATGGTAAAATGTTATGGGACGGATGGTGACAGGACAAACGGATGACACGAACAAGATAGACAGACAGACAGACAAGCAGACACACAAACACACACAATCACATTCAATAGCCATTAATTAATACTGGAATGCATTCAATATTCATAATGGATACCAAGTGCAACCAGGAAGGCCGAGTATTTCAAATCTAATTCACATGTGTAAAAAAAAATAAAAAATAAAAAAAATAAATCATATCAGATCACCTTAATTCACCCACTGCAGCAACAGCTTGTTTTGTGTACTTTCAACCCCCTCACGTAAAATAATGGCATCTATCTTTAATACAAATCATGAGGAAGGAAACAGCTATATCACCTCACTTCCTTTGCCTAACACCAAATATCACGTTCCAGAAACTCAAACAGAAATCACATTTTAACACCCATGTTCAAACTACACACAGCACTCAGTACACGTTCCGAAACATCCGACACCGTAACACTTACATCTCAACGTCACACAGTCCAGACCAGTATCCACCCAGCACCACTGTCCCTACAGCCAGTGCAAAGATGATCAGTACACTCCAGTTGAATGTAGATTTTGGCATGGCGACAAGTGCTGCCCACAAAGAGCCCTGCTGTCGGTGAAGGTGGCAGTTAGAAGAAAAGAACAAACTACATTACCAGTCACTTCTGAAAGTGAACAGGAACTTCTATGTGCCAGAAAGAGTTTGAGGCAGAACAAAGATCTACCGTTCAATGAGCAATGCAAAAGAAAGAAGTTTATGTTAATATTCAATATACGTATAGTGTGTTGTAATTACCCAACGCACAAGAAGTGAAAATCGGACTGTTAGGCAATTGGTTCATGTCCGTCCTTCTTGTCAGTTTATGATCGAGGAACAACTTATTTAAATAGAATGTTATATTTTGAACACGAAATGGAATAGGAATAGAAAGACAAGTCTTTCATTTTACCAAACTTTGGCTCTGAATTCCTCCCAAATTCACATGCACAGATAGGAGTGACATAATTTTCTTTACTCTTTCTGCCTGTCTGGCAGTCAAAGAAAATTTAAAATCATTCCAACGAGGAAGCTTACTGTTTAAAAGGACACGTACAACAAGCATGAAGAACGAATGTAACATGTTAGATAGGGTGATGTAATAGACATGGCAGACAATGACAGTAAATACCAGAATTAATTATTTGTACGACTTTTACGATCTTTATTTTATTGAAATATATATATATATATATATATATATATATATATATATATATATATATATATATATATATATATATATATATACAGTGCCTATAGAGAGTCTACACCCCCTTTCAAATTTTTCACCTTTTGTTACCTTATAGCCTGGAATTATATTGCATTAAAATCAGACTTTTTCCACCTTTATTTACACATCGTAACCCACAACTTACAAATTTCAGAAAATTAAAAATACAAAACTACAATATCTTAGTTGGATAAGTGTCCACCCCCTCTTGAGTTAATACTTGGAAGTGAAACCTTGGACAGCAATTACAGCTGTGAGTCTGTTGAGGTAGGTCTCGATCAACTTTGCACACCATTATTTTTTTTTGTTTACCTTGTCGAGGCTCGTGTGAGAACTAACACACAACGCACATCAAGGGGACATGAGACAAGAGGGGCGGGAGTGGGAGGGACAAAACAGTGGAGGACAGACACATTAGGAGATCTGTGCAAGGGAGAGGGATGGGATGGGGAAAATGTGGAATAGAAGATGGACATTACAGGGACTTTCAAGAAGGAAAGCAGGGAATTTGAAGGAAGTGGGCTTGGGTGGATTATCAGGGGTAAAAAAGATGGAGGATTTGGATGGGGGATGATAAGAGGTGGTGGTGAACAGCTGTTTTGAAAGCCTGGAGGGAAGAATGGGAAAGAATAGAGTGAGGGAGTTGATTCCAAAGGTGGGAAAAAAGAGGAATGAAAGAGTGAAGGTGAGCAGCGATTCGTGATTTTGGTAGTTTTACCAGAAAGGGGTTGTTGGCTGACCTTGAGCGCCCTGAGGAAATGTGGTGGGGACAAATCGCAGAGAGAGAAGGGGGGGGGCAAGGCTGGAGAGGAGACGGTAGAAGACAGTAAGACCACCGACCAACCTGCGGTGATTGAGTGAGAGGCCCAAAGACTCAGCCTCATTGCGGGAGGTGCCGATGATCCGAAATGCCCTGGTGTCTACAGCGTGAAGCCGAGAAAGGTGGGAGGCAGGAGCACCAGCCCAGAGGGGAGAGCAGTACTCCATCAGGCTACGGACAAAAGCTTTGTAAGTGGTCAGGAGCTCAGGAGGGCCGAGGAAGGACTTTGCACGATGGAGGATTCCCAGTTGGCGACTGACATTGGGCAATATTTTCCCATTCTTCTGCACAAAACTGTTCAAGCTCAGTGAAGTTGCATGGTGAGCGTTGATGGAGAGCAATCTTCAAGTCATGCCACAGATTTTCAATTGGATTTATGTCGGGGCTCTGACTGGGCCACTCAAGGACATTTATCTTTTTGTTCCCTAGCCACTCCAGTGTAGCTTTGGCTGTGTGCTTCGGGTCATTGTCATGCTGAAGGGTGATCTTCCGTCACAATTTCAGCTTTCTTGCAGAGGGCAGCAGGTTTTCCTCTTGGATTTTTCTGTATTTTGCTCCATCCAGTTTCCATATGCCTGGTATTGGCTTAATGGTTAGGGTGGCGGGCTTTGGATCCGAGGGTCCTGAGGTCAAATCCCGCTCAGCTGTTGAATTAATACCAGGTGGGGTTAACTCGACCTGTAATCCTTCTGGGGTCGGCAAAATGAGTGCCAGCATTCTGGTATACTGTGTCAGAGTGGCGACCCATCCAGGATTGTGCTCAACAGCCAAGGAGACTGCTTAAGCAGCACCACCACTCTGCACAGAGTATGGTCCCCATCTCCTCGCCTCCATTTTCCCTTCTATCCTGATAAGTGTCCCAGTCCTTGCCAATGAGAAACATCCACATAACATGATGCTGCCACCAACATACTTCACAGTAGGGATGGTGTTCTTTGAGCGATGTACTGTGTTGGGTTTGCGCCAAATGTAACATTTTGCATTTAGGCCAAAGAGTTCCATCTTCGTGTCCTCAGACCACACAACTTTTTGCCACATGGCTTCAGAATCTCCGGAGTGTTTTTTTTGCATACCTCAAGCAAGACTCAAGGTGGGCTTTTTTGAGTAATGGCTTCCTTCTTGCCACCCTTCCGTACAGGCTAGACTTGTGGAGTGCTTAGGATATTGTTGTCACATGCACACAGTGACCAGTCTTTGCCATAAAGGCATGTAGCTCTTTCAAAGTACAGTTAACCCTCGCCATCGACTGGGGTTACATTCCTCTGAACTTCTGTGAATGGCGAAATTGCGAATGCTGAACAGTTTATAACATGCAAGTCAATGAGATACGTTTCAGCCTCCCAAAATAAGTCCAAAAATCATGAATCTTTTTCTTTTTTAAAGACATTTAACTGAAAAATAAGAACAATTGAGTAAAATAAGATAAAACAAGTAACATTTACCATCAATAAGAAGGCTTTACTACTTGGAGTACTGTTGGTGGGTAGCCCCGGTCAGTTCTATTTGAACATAGCCATAACACAGAGGTAGCCGATCGATTAGATAAAAAGGATACAAAGTTTTATCACAATAAAATACCGCATCACACCAACTGCCAAGCAGCCAGAAGACAATGATGCGGCAGTGTGGCAGATGCTGGAAGATGCAGAATGTAAATTTTCAAATTGTTATATTTTCTGGCGATACGATACAATTATAATTTAACACACAATGTTAAATGAAGGAAAATATTGGTATTCAAACATTGAAAGTGTTAAATACGGATGAAATACGAACGAGTTCAGGTGGGCGTGCTTTATTTTGTCCACGGTGGATGTTCCTGGAAGACGCAGAAGGCAAATTTTTATATTTCCGGCGATACAGTACAGTTGTGTTTTAACAGGTAATGTTAAATTAAGGAAAATATTGTTATCCAAGCATTGAAAGTGTTAAAAATAAAACTTATGAAAACCTAAGGAGTTTTGAGGTGGGAGATCATTTTTTTCCGCAGATGTGTGGGAGTATCGGCGTGGACGGAGAGAAAGGGTGTCTAAAAGGTAAGCGCATATGTACGCGAAATCGCAGACAGCGAACATGCGGACGGCGAGGGTTTACTGTATATGCCGTCATGTCTTGGTGGCCTCTCTGATCAGTCGTCTCCTTGCTTGGTCATCCAGTTTGGAGGGACAGCCTGATCTAGGCAGGGTCTTGGTGGCACCATATGCCTTCTACTTCTTAATGATCATCTTGACTGTGCTCCAAGTGATATTCAAGGCATTTGAAATATTTTTATACTCATCCCCCGATCTGTGCCTTTCCACAACTATATCCCGGAGATCTTTTGAAAGCTCCTTGGTGCTCATGGTTGAGTCTTTGCTGTGAAATGCACTACCCAGCAGAGGAAACCAACAGGAACGGATGATTATATTCTTAAATAATCAGAATCACAACAATTTAACACAGGTGGAGGCCAATTAACTTGGTGTGTGATTTTGAAGGTGATTGGTTACACCTGAGCTAATTTACAATTGCTATTATAAAGGAGGGTGGACACTTATCCAACCAAGATATTCTAGTCTTGTATTTTTAATTAATTTTCTAAAATTTGTAGAATTTGTTTTTCACTTGGAAGTTGTGGGTTACGATGTGTAAATAAAGGTGAAAAAAGGCTGATTTATTGCAATTTCATTCCAGGCTGTAAGGAAACAAAAGGTGAAAAATTTGAAAGGGGGTGTGGACTTTCAGAAGACATTGTATATATACTGTAATGGCCAAAAATATTAGCACTCTTGCATTTTTTTCAAATAATTCACCATTTCTTCCAGAAAATTGTTGACATAAAAAAATATTTTGGAATCCACATATGTATTTCTTTGGTTTGCAGTGGAACAAAACAAAAAAAGCTGAAAAAAAATTAGAAAATCTTAGCTTATTCCACACAGAAATCCTAAAATGGCCCAGATAATATTATTGGCACCTTTTCGAAGTAGCAATAAATAATTAGATTTCAAGCAGGTGATTCTCCTTTACTTTGGAATTGAACTCCCCTATGGTGCGTTGCAGGTGCCTGCAATATAAAAATCATTCATTCAACCAGCTTGAAGGGAGAAAAGGAGTCATTCTGCTGTTTTGTGTCACTGCATGTACTGCAATGAGCATGGAGAAAAAAAAAGACAACCAGAGAATTGTCTGAGGAGGTAAGACACAAGATTGTAGTCAAGCATGGACAATCTCAAGGCTACAAGTCCATCTCCAGAGACTTTGATGTTCCTGTATCCACCGTACACAATGTAATCAGGAAGTTTAAGGACCATGGCACTGTGGCCAACCTCCCTGGATGTGGCTGCAAGAGAAAACTTGATCGAAGATTGCAGTGAAGGACTGTTCGAATGGTGGAGAAAGCACCTCCATCAACTGCCAAACAAATTCAAGCTGACATTCAGACACAAGGTTCGACAGTTTCAACTCACACGATCCGTGGATCCGTGATCCGCACAAGAAGAGTGGGCCAAACTGCCAGTAGAGAGGGTAGGAAGCTCATTCATGGCTATAGGAAGCGCTTGACTCCAGTTATTTTGTCTCTTGGCTGTGTTACCAAATACTAAGTGTGGGGTGTCAATAATTTTGTTAATGCCATTTCTTTATCTTTTCTGATTTAAAAGGACATATCAAGTTCAGAATCAAAAACAAAGGTCTGTAATAGTAACAGTGAAATAAAGAATTGTAGAGACCAAATACTTTTATCAATTTCAACTTATTTTTCGAGAAAATTGTGAGTTATTTGAAAAAAAGTGCAAGGGTGCCAATATTTTTGGCCATGACAGTACTTGAGCACTGTAGTATATAAATCGCCTGTCATAATACTTCCATGAACTTCCAGTTTTGCAGTACTTCAATTTAAATAAAGGTTCAACAGGGGTGGTGTATAAGTGTACTGTTCGGCAATGCTTCTGGTCTACTTCAATAACACAAAACTTTTGGGTTTTTAAAATCATCTTATATATTATTTCCGAGTTTGTGGTTTCGTGTCGCGCTATCTTCGACTTTGTTCTGCGCTCGAGTAACGTGATATTCGGCTTACATTATCTCAAAGACCATATGAGGTGCATGGTACAAAAAAAAAGTAAATAAAATGGTTCTGAAACAGTGAAATCGTATTCCACTTACTGCATTAAAGTAAAATTACTACCGATACTCTGCATCAGTTCCTTTCTCAAACACACCCACCCCAACATGTCGCGCAGAGCGCGGGTTATGCTAGTTATTAAATTAAAATTGAAGAAACACTACATGGGGTGTCGTGTTCTATGAGCTCTTTTGTTGAAGGTTGTTTTACATAGGGATACATGTGACACCCTTGCTGAAATTTTGCTGAACACCTACCTGGAACTCATTTGAGCTTTTGAAGAACTCTCACTATATCACCGGACACCACGTTCCATACTCATATAAATATACTTTGTATGATCCTATATCATGTGGGAGTCTTGAGCATAAATCAGAGTTATTTTCATGTTTATTTTGAATGTTAAGAGTGATGGAAGAGCTTGTACATAAATCATGTGCAGGACAAAGACATAGGTAAATGTCAGTGTGCTTTTACATGCATTACAATGACACGAGTGGACAATGGACAAACACATATGGTATTTGAACCTAGATTCCCTGCTTCATGATCCATGGGTTGAGATAGGAGCACAAACAGACCAACCCAACATTTGAGGCATTTACTGTATGTTTGCCATTGGTACATGAAGAGATCAAGTTAAATTTTTATTTGTTTGCATTGATTAAAAATTCCTCGAAAAACAAGCATGATCGAAATACAAGTTTTCTGGAGGTGGGGGATAAAAACAAAATTGCCATACATAACTTGAAAGTCAATGGAACTTACCACCATTCAACTACTGACAGCAAAGAACACCGTTTCACATAATCAAGTCATAGTAAGGACTCTCACCAAGCTATTCAAAGACTTCAATGCAATGTCAATGAAGAAGATTCCCTGACATTATTTTTGTGCAGTAATAGTCCAAATGGAAAACAAATCTGGGATCAGCCACTTTTCCAGTGGGTTCAATTCCATGTTACTTGATAGAATGTTACACTGTGATGTCGTGTTTGAATTTTCTTCGTTTTTATTTTACAGAAGCAAGTTCTTCAAATTTGGATAAGGAAGCAAGTGAAAAGTGCAAAATTCACCTCCACCTCGTTATTCTTGTTGAGGAAGTAAAACGTATATTAAACGAGAATGGAACTCGGGAGAGCGCATACCTCTGCCAGGCAGAACAGTTTGTGGTTTTGTACCCCACTGATCGGTTGGACCTGGATCCAGACAGGAACCAGAATCAAATTGGCTTGTTCTCATCACCTAACCAACTCATCCATCTAGTTTTGTCATCACTCATCCACAACTTTTTGAAATATTGTGCTATATATCGTTGTTGGCCTCTCAATGATGACCTCTTCATCTCTCAATGATGAAGAATCACTTTTAAAAATTATAAATTCTCGTATCTGGATCCACATTTGTCCTTATCACACACCCAACCTCTCCACTAAATTTTGTTGGAATCCATCCACAACCTTTTTAAATGTCCTGTTTGCAGACAGAAAAACAGACAGACAGACATGAAAACATAAGATGGAGGAGTAACAATGATAAATCTTCAAAAAAACTTTGTAGTCATAAAAATTGTTCTGAACTATGGAACACAAAAGTTCTTGAACTCAGATTTTTTTTATACTTTTATCAAAGGGGTTGAATACTTATTTATGCGAGACATTTCAGCTTTTCATTTTAAATTAATTTGTAAAAAAATTCTAAAAAAACATTTTCACTTTGGCATTATGGGCCTTTTGTGTAGATCGGTGACAATTTTTTTTTATTAATTTAATCCATTTTAAATTCAGGCTGCAACACAACAAAATGTGACAAGAGTCAAGGGGTGTGAATACTTTCTGAAGGCACTGTATGTACATCGGGTTGTCAGAGTACGCTCGTACTCTCAATGGAGGGATGGTGCGGAAAAAAAATGGCCGCCCCATCTGCTACATACAAAATTAAAGTTGTAGTATCTTCTTGAAAACTTCACTTATTCTACATATGAGAACCTACTTGGTTTGTTCAGCTGATTGTTGAGGTAGGGATCACTTTTCAGTTCTCCAGACCATGGAAAAAGCAAAAAAACAACAACAAAAAACGAGATTGATCAAACCCAGGAATTCATCTTCTCGTACATCATAATAATAATAATAATAATAATAATAATAATAATAATCATAATAATTTTTTTTTCAGACGGAATATTTCCAAGCTGCCTCTATCAATGGCAATGACTCTAGTACCGGATGACAGTTTTTTATCTCATGCATCATCCTTTGGTGTTGTAACTTTAATAGCTTGAAAGGATTCCACAAAATGTACGCAAAACTATATTCCTTTGGAAAAGAATAGGCATGGATACGAGGGGTGGGTGGGACTGTACGACTGTCAATCAGCCTAATGGGGGTGGGGCTGCTATGCATTTGCCTCAATGTCATACATATGGACATCAAATAATATCAGCAGAAATATCATGTCTCGGGAAATCCATTGTTTTTCAGTGCTATATTTATGAAACTAAAATAATAGCGAGCTACCAGTGCTTCCCACGGGACACAGTGATCACGAACCCTCCTCCAGTCACATTATCAAGGCAAAGGCGAACCACATGATCAACAAAAGACGCGCACATCATGTGAGAGTGGTAAAAGAAACAAAAACACATGGGGGCGTGGTTATTATGCTGGGGGCGTGGTTATGCTGGGGCGTGGTTATGCTGGGGCGTGGTTATAAGAATTAGTGACCATGGTAACACTGGTGGCTTTGGGAACAAAATGGAAGAAACTTGCACGAATATTAATGCACGTGTGCACAAATGCACGGAGGATGCGAGGGGTTGGTCACCGATGGAAGTGTTACGGTGAGAGTGTGATTTAATAGGGTTGAGTGATGGATGGAAGCATGGGCATGACTATTGAAAGGCGCGATTGCAAAGATGAGTGACGGGTGGTCGCATGTGCGTCATGAGGTTTGTTTACTTTGCGTCCTCAAGAAATCATCACACTATGCGCTTGCGCCTATTACGTGTGTGCCGATGCCACACTTACAGCCCGCCTTTGTCTCCCCGATAAACCAGGGGAGGCAAAGGCAGGATAACAGAGGTGAAATGTGCTGAGAGGGTGTTGTTTGGTTCGCTCTCAGCTACCGTGAAGCTGAGAGGGAGCTCCTTTCAGAGGCATTGTCACGTGATCGAGGTTGTTGTCTCATGTGCGGGAAGTCCTGAGCATTGGTCATCACGTGGGAAACGAGGAATATTTGTTCGCCCTCATGCTCGTTGCTTAATGTACGAGTGAAAAATATGACGCCGAGATATGCTGTAGCAGCCTCTATCACCCTCGTGGAGGCTTTAGCAGCGTGCAGGACGAGTGACGTACATGATCCCGAGACCATTGTGAGCGACCTGACACGTAGCAAGATAGGGATGATGTTGGTTTAAAGAGTAGCTAACAGTATTGCAGTCACATAATCCCTACATCACTGCCTTCTTTACACCATCATTTTATTGCTTCAAGCTTATACAAACACTCCACTGGTTACAACAGTACTTGATTACTCTTGTAGTGTAGCCACATACTGAGACCACAAATTTGTCGCCCGACAACAATGTTAATACCAGTACATAACATCAACTTCTTACAAACTGCATGCACATCTCGAATAACAGCATTCTACATTTATCTGCATTTGTAATTGGTTAGTTCAACTTAATTTAAAAAAAATGTAGGAATGACAACTGAAGTTGCAAGAACTCCTTGAAATTGTATAGGAGCTTCTTTTACTTATGGAGAAATGAAATCTAGGAGTTTCTAAGAATTTTAGCTCGACAATAGCTTGGAGGCAGTGATGTAGAGATTCTATGTGACAGCAATACTGTTAGCTAATCTCAAAACCAACATCATCCCTATCTTGTTTAAAACGTTTTTTTAACTGTAGTTTATCATCCCTACATTGCTTTTTTATCTAGAATAAATATTTTTGTTCACTTGTTTTTAATATGAAACAAGTCTGGAGACGGCAATGGTTCACGAGCGGTATTTGACGATGTAGATTGTTTCAGAAGTCAAGGATGGGACAATGTGATAATTTTTGACCAAGTTATAAAAATGATCAACATGATGTGGTACGAGTGACAGGTTATTAGGTGCAAAATGTCGAAAACCCGGTTTTGTTCAACAACTTTCAAAATTTGACCTTTGCATAACCTTTAAAGGTCACAAAACAATGTTGTGGACATTAAAATAAGGAAACAGGATACGTGCTGTTGCTTATTGGAGTTAGTTCGTCGAAGAAGGTCGAAAACCCGGTACGATTCCCACAACTTTGAAAATTTGACCTTTGTGAACTTTAAAGGTCAAAGGTCAAGGATTATGACCTTTGGTGCAAAACTTCCACTGGAACATTCCAGGAACAATATAATGTCATATAGGCTATATGGCATTTCGCACTCCTCGGATTATCCATACTTTGATGAAATCAGCGTAAAAACAAACTTGAAGGGGGCGCCACGGGCAAGGTGTTCGAGATAAAGCAAAATGCTTTCAAGACTTTAGGTGGGGAATGACCTCAAGATTATGCATAAAAATATTGTCATCCCAGCTCTCAAAGTTTGGGCGGTCGTATGATGTTTTTGTCAAAATTCGCAATTTTCTAAGTTCGTGACCTTGTGACCTTGACCTTGGGACGAAAATGAAAAATCGAGCTCCGTGGGGCTATGCAGGTGCCATTGGGCTAACCAAATACTGAAACCCCTGCCAGATTCAACAAACCCCCTCAGAGAAGATGGATTTTTATGTCAAAATTCGCAATTTTCTAAGTTCGTGACCTTGACCTTGGGACGAAAATGAAAATCGAGCACCGTGGGGCTATGCAGGTGCCATTGGGCTAACAAATACCGAAACCCCTGTCAGATTCGACAAACGCCCTAGGAGAAGATGCAAATTGAAATCGGCTACCCCCCTAAAAACACGTTTTTTGGGCGTGGCTCCGCCCATAATGGGCGCTCCATGCCCATTCTCAGGAAAACACAATGAGATCATGATATTAACCTCCCACCAAAATTTTATCAGGATCGGATAAAAACCCACGGAGCTATGCTTGGGACAGACAGACAGACAGACAGACAGACACCAATAACGAATATAGTGGTCACTTATTGTTTCGTGAAAATATTTTTTCATGAACCAATAGGCAAAGCCCAGAAACAACCGAAACATGTTGGGTTTGAAGGCTCTTCTTCTTTTTCATTTTGGTTCAGGTATCAACTCGAGCATGCATTCAGCAAACTAACTTTTATTTCCAGTTTGTTATACTTATTGTCTTTATTAGTTTCCAGTCTACGAAACATATCAGTTAATGAAAATTGCTTTTGCTTTTATTTTTGCCAAATAGACCCAAACACAGTGGTTTGTAGGCAGGGGTTCACACAATTTTTTTTTATTAGGTTCTCCAATGAGTACCAGCAGAAATGGATTGGCTTGGAAGAAAAATTTTTTTTGTTAGCTTCAAGTGCTTTCCCAAGCACCATTCAGGTTTTTAAAGCGCCTCTCAGCTTAGTATGCATCTTACTCCTCTGTAAGCGCTCTCTCAGAACGTCTGCTCCAAATGAGATACTCGCAAACTGCTCTTTTTAACTCCGCCATCGAAGGTAAAGGAGGATATGGTTTCACTCCTTTCTGTCTGTTTGTGTACAGGATATCTCAAAAAGTTGTGCACAGATCTGGATGAAATTTTGTGGACAGGTTCGGCATGTGACAAGGACGAACTGATTAGATTTTGGTGAAGATCCAGATCCGGATCCAACGACTAGAATTTTTTATGCGATTCTTCACCATTGAGAGATAGGGCCAAAAACGAGATATAGCACGATACCTCCAAAATATGTGGACGGATTCGGACAAAACTTGGTGGACAGGTTGGGTGTGTCGCAAAGACTAATTTGTTCGATTTTGGTGAAGATCTGGATATGAGAATTATTTGATTTTTAAAGTGATTCTTCACCATTGAGAGATTAGGGCCATAAACGATATATAGCATGGTATTTCAACAATGTATTTGGCCAGATATATTCTCGTGGAACAGGCATTACATGGCGGAGGTATGCGCTTTACCGAGTGCCCTTCTAGTTGTTGTTTGGGCGCTCCTGAACCTCCTCTTTTTCATCCTTGCTCATGCATTCGCCTTAAATCTATTTTTCTCTTATCTATCTATATATTACTAAAACTCTCATCTTGTGTGTATGTACGTACGTATGTATGTATGTATGTTCCAGAAATACAGCCAAAACGGTAAACGATAGCGCAAAAGTTTTAGGGCCACTTTACTCACCATTCCATCTGCGGTGTGCAGTATCAAGTTTTGTTCAAATCGGGCAACGAAAAAAATTATTAAAAAATCAATTCCCAATTCAGTCAAGTGCTCTCCGGGAGTATTTGATCAATGCAAACAACCTCAGCGGTATAGTTCGCTGGAGCTATCTTTTTTTTTTCTTGAAATGATTAATTTTAAAATCTCAAACATTTAGTATAGACAAAGAACTATTTATTTTTAAGCATAAAATAAACATCGCCATTTTGATCTAATACTTCCGTGTTCATTAATAAATAAAATTGTGTTTGGAAGATTACGCACAATAATTTCTTCGACTTTCTTTTCTCCATTTTTTTTTTCACATTGACGCGCAATATCAAATTTCATTCAAATCAGGCAACGAAAAAAATTATTAAAAAAATCAATTCCCGATTCAGTGAACAACTCTTCGGGAATATTTAATCAATGCAAACAACCTCAGCGGTATAGTTCGCTCAAGCTACCATATATATATATATATATATATATTTTTTTTTTAATGATTTTTTTTATCAACCGCTGTCACAACGGGAACCCAATGGGTTCACGGGTCGTCTAATAAGTTATAAACTTGTAATATAACTTATAAACTTGATTTTGTACATTTAAATTTTGAAATCACAGGATACCGATTTATCAGAATTATAACAGAATCTTACCTTCACGATCTGAGAAAAACCTCTTCTTCATCTTCGCTCTCGTATTCTCCTGAGATCTCTTATTTTTTAATGTTATTGGTTATCATATAACATAAATTATCATATCATTTAACATATAAAGCTCATTCTAACCACTCACTGAATTATTTTTAATACAGAACTTTAATATTAAGGTGACGTAGAAAGCTGAAATTTTGTGTGCCAACATACATCGAAGATGATACACCGGGAAAAAGGGGGGGGGGTCACAGGAAAGTATCCGTAAATGAAAATCTAAATAAATGAAAAAAGAAAATGAAAAAAAATGCAGGTGAGCGACCTGAGACAATGGGGAAGCATGGTTCGTCACTGCTTACAATGTGTAAGCATACCTCGTAAGTAATTTATAAACTTCACTAGAGTGGATTGGCTCGCTACGCTCGCCTCTCCACATGTCGCTGCAGAGATTGAGGTCATAAATTTGCTGTGATGGCATGATTTACACCAATCATAATACAAACATTTCTTTTCTACAAATTAGTTTGTAATATTGGTGATATTATAATTTTTGAAATTTAATTTGTTATACAAGAAGGTCCAAGTGGTCTCAATGGTCAAGAGTCTATCTAATCTGTCTGAAGGGTATAAGGGGTCTAAATGGTGTTAAGGTCTAAGGGGCCTGGAGGATTTTGGGGGTCTTTTGGGTCTTCATGGTATTTTTGTATCTTCATGTTTTGGATCTTCAGGGTCTTTTTGTGTCGTTGGGGTCTTTTAGGTCCTCTATCTTTAGGGGTCTCCGGGGTCTTTTGGGTCTTCAGGATTATCTGCGTCTTTTGGGGCTTTAGGAGACTAAAGGGTCTTGGTGAATTAACGTTCAAACAGGACGTGATTAATAGATATGTAGTCTCCACGGCTTCCAGGAATGACACGACTTCACCACCTCACCAACACACCACACTTTTCGTTTTACATATATATGGATTTTCTAATCACAGCATATCACATCAGAATTATCACAGAAAAATCTTTCCTACAATACCTGAGAAAATCTTCCATCAAAAGCCTCGGTTTTTGCTTGAATGTATGCTTTTGAGCTTTTGAGGGGTAGTATGCTTTTGAGCTTTCTTAGCATCTTTGAAGTCTGCATTAATTTTTTCCCCATGCATGAGTACCTGCGTACCAGTTACGTGAGTGAACCCCTATTTATTGTGATTCTTTCTCTTCTTCATTTTGGTTCCGGTATCGGCTCAAGCATTGAACCCACAATCGCAAATAAAACTGAAAACCCACTCCATGGGAGTGCACTGTACTGCTGCCCTTCGCAGGGCAGCTGACTGGATGATGGGATTGGGGCAAAGCCTTCAGGACCTCCATTCTTTGATAGGAGGAAAAGCAAGGGGGAAACTTCCTGGGTTAGATTGCGGTGGTGTGTGGTGCAATGGTGTCGTCTTCAAGAGGGCAGTCTCCTTGGGTCAACCTGGGGTGGTCCCTTCGGATAGGTGCCTGGATTGTCCCATCCCTAAAGGAGCTGTCACACCTTGACGTTTTAGCCAGCGCATAGCAAGGTCTCAAAATGTATGTAAAACGCTGGCGTACGCTGAACTATTGGTGTTTTTTTTTCAAGTTTTGGGCATATAATAACGTGTTGGATGTATGTATAACGTATTAGTAACGTACACAGAACGTTTTAATCACATATAGATAACTTATACCAACGAATGCTGAGCGTGTTGTCGGCGTTCACAACCTATGCCCAACGATAGTCTAACTTATGCATAGCGCAGTAGCGTATCGCCGACGATTACGTGGCGTAGGCTATTCATAGGCTGCGGCTGGACGATTCAAATCATAACCGCACTTGACATCGAAGTGTGAAGCCGCTGTCACACCTTGATGTTTTAGCCAGCATATGAAAAATTTGCCGAACCAAGCTGGCACACGTCAAATACGTTATGGGTAAGTTTTGTATGCGTTAAGAGCACGCTGGCATACATCGTAGTTTTCTGGCATACGTCGTCATACGCCGAGAATTTTTCAGCATGTTGAAAATTTCTCGACGTATGACACACGTTCCGCATACGCTGGCATAAGTTGTAGGCACGCTACGTGATTGTTGACACACGTCGACACACGTTACTCATAAGTCGAAACACGTCGAGGTAATGGTTAGCGTCAGTGTTCCAGACTCCGTTTTTTGTTGGTTTTTTTTCTTCGTCGGTATGACGGTGATGTTGACACTTCAATTTCTAGTGCGGTTATGATTTAAATCGTTGAGCGGCAGCCTATTAATTATATTATATTATAACCGCACTAGAAATCGAAGTGTCAACATCACAGTCATACCGAAGAAAAGAAAAAAAAAAAAACCAGGGAGTCTGGAACAGACGCTAACCATTACCTCGACGTGTTTCGACAAATGAGTAACTTACAAGTAACGTGTGTCAACAATCGCGCAACGTGCCTACAACTTATAGCCAGCGTTATGCGGAACGTGCGAGTCATACGCCGGCATACGTCGAAAAATTTCAAGCATGGAAAATTTGTCTAACACCTCGGCGTACTACGACGTATGCCAGCGTACTACGACGTATGCCAGCGTACTCTTAACGTATACAAACTTACCAATAACGTATTCGACGTGCGCCAGCGTTTTAGCCAAATTTTGCATACGTCAGGCATACGCCGGCTATATCGTCAAGGTGTGACAGGTCCTTATATTAAGAGAGGATGATCACCTGTCTCTGATTTTCATCTAAGCTCCAGTGTTTGAACATCAGTATTGCAGCACTCTGAGGTTTGGCGACCAGATAGTGGCAATATCATGGCAGAGAGTTACACCTACTATTGGTCTGGTCACTCTGATGGTTACAATGCCCATGGAGTTGTTGTGGCTGTGTCCAATAAGCTGGCTCCAATGATAATTGAGGTAACACCAGGTGTCATTTCCCTGGTCTTTGTATATGCTTCGACTGAGGTGCGTGGTCACACCATGAAGGACGCATTCTGTGCCGTGCTCAAGTCTGTGGTTCACCAGTGCCCCAGGCGAGATACTCTTCTCGTCTTGGGGGATTTCAATGCATCGACCGGCACTGATAGGAATGGATATGAGACATGTATTGATCCCCATGGGCCTGGAACTGTGAAAACAGAATAGCACCAAGTTCCATGACTTTGCAAGAAGTCATGGACTTAGGGTGGCCGGTTCATGGTTTTAACGCCCACAAGCTCATCGCTGACCTTGGTATTCCAATGCTGGCAAAGGAGATTGACCACGTGGTCGTTGATGGTCGCTGGAGGATGATTCAGAACTGCAGGGTCTACCGGAGTGCTCAGTTCCACAATACCAACCAAAGATTTGTTGTAGCAACTCTGAAGTTTCAGCTTAAATCCAGGAGAATGGTACCATCCCAGCCATGGCTGGATGTTGGCAAGCTCAAGGATGAGAGGGTAGTTGAGGAGTTTGCGAACAGGCTGAGTGGGAATTTGGAGGGTCTAGGTACTTTGGGGAATAATGAAGAGTTGTGGAATGCTTTCAAAGCTACCATCCTTGATTTTGCCAGTGGAAGCCTTGGAAATCACTGGAGGGCGAAGAAGAATTTACTCTCTCAAGGGACACTGGATACCATTGACCAGAGTTGCAGGGCCAGGCTTAATGGCAGAGCTGAGCTGTTAAGGGAGTTGAGGCATAAAGCTGTACATGAGCTGAGGGTGGACAAGGAGGCCTATGTGCGAGGAATCTGAGGGGGTAGAGCATCACCTGTGGTCAAGTGATTCTCGCTATGCATAGAGGGGAATTTGTGGATTGTGTTCCTCCATGCCCATCCCTCAGTGTACTGCAGTTAGAGCGGAGGGTGGTGGGCTCTTGACAGAGGAGTCTGAAGTGAAGACCCGCTGGGCTGGTTGCTTTAGGCAGCTGTACCAGGCTTACCTCCCAGCTGTTGAGTTGGATGTCAGTGGTGTTACAATCCCTATTACTGACCCTCCAATCACCTGTGATCCACCTTCGTTTGTGGAAACACAGGCTGCGGTGAGCCGATTAAAACGGGGTAATGCTCCTGGAATCTGTGGCATCCATGCCAAACTTCTCAAGGCTGGTGAGAATGCTGTACTCGTGTCGTTGCATGCAGTTCTGTGCTCTGTTTGGAACATAAAAATCATCCCGACTGACTGGAAGAGGGGCCTTGTTGTCACTCCCTGAAAAGGGAAGGGTGATTGCCAGGAATGCAACAACTACCGAGGGGTGACGCTGCTCTCAGTGCCGGGCAAGGTCTTTGTTCGGATAATTATTGATATGGTTTGCCACCATCTGCTTGAGCACCAGTGTCCAGAGCAGTCGGGCTTTACACCAAAGAGGTCAACGATTGACCATATCCTTGCTCTTCGTGTCCTCACCGAACGCAGACGAGTTTCGGCCGGGGCTACTTGCAGCCTATGTTGATCTCTGTAAAGCGTTTGATTCAGAGAATTGGGATGTCCTCTGGAGGATTCTTGGTCTTTGTGGAGTACCACCAAAACTGATCAATCTGATATCTAAACTATACTGTGGTCCTGAATGCTGTGAGATGTGGTGATACCATCTCTGACTTATTTACAATTGTTACTGGAGTTTGTCAGGGGTGGGTTCTGGCCCCCCAACATTTATCAGCGCTTGCATGGACTGGATTATGGGGAGGATATCGGAGGGATCAAGCTGCGGTGCATCGTTTGGGAATGTCAAGATCTCTGACATTGATTTCAGAGACGATGCTGACCTCTTTGCGGAGACTCTGGATATCCTTTTGGAGCCCTCGAAGTGCTGAATGAGAAGTCGGAGCCACTGGGATTTCCGGTTTCCTGGGTCAAAACTAAGATCAAGGCTTTCAATGACACCTTGTATGCTAATATCTTGTCTGTACCTGTTTGTAGAAAAGATGTTGAGATCATGGAGAGATTCACTTATCTTGGCAGTGCTATTCATATCTCCGCTGGTTGCGAGTCAGAAGTCAATAGACGTCTGGGTCAGGCCTGGGGAGTCATGGATTCATTAGATAATGGGGTGTGGCACTGTTGGTCCCTGTGCAAGAGGACGAAAGTCCAAGTCTTCAGGTCCGAGGTGCTTCCAGTCTTGCTCTACGAATATGAGACTAGGACTCTAACCAGGGATCTGAGACAGAGACTTAACTCCTTCGGTATGTTGTCTCTGGAGAATCCTTGGCTATCACTGGTCAGACTTTGTGTCCAAGGAGCGGCTGCTGAGAGATACTCATATGAGATTTGTTACCTGTATAGTCCGTGAGAGTCAGCTGCATCTGTATGGCCATGTGGCTCATTTTCCTGATGCTGATCCTGCTTACCAGATTTTCTAAGAGAGGGAGCCACGTGAGTGGAGGACGCCAATGGGCTGACCACATGCCTCGTGGTTGCAGCAAGTTTATCAGTATCTCAAGGAGATGGGGATAGGCCCGGCATCTGCCTGTGGGAAGGCCAGACGGAGGCCCCTGGCAGAAAGTGGACACAGCGACGCGCTGCTCCGGCACATGCTCCCATACCTGACCTGACCTCAAGCATGCATTAAACGGAAATTAATTTTTATCCACTGAACATTCATTGGGACCGGTAGAGGACATGCATTGCTAACGAATTCTCACTCTTGGTTTAACTCTTTTCCCCTAATTGTACACGCCATATGTACTCCCTTCACTTCCACATATTTTGTATTTCATCATCATCATCTCCCACCCCACCTTCCCTACTTTTCATCTCCTCGTCATTTTCTGAATAGTCTTCTTAATTTATCCCTCCTATAAATATGCAATTGGTATAAAGCCCCCCTTTTAGATCAACAGAAAACAAGTGGCCAAAACACCTCTGAAAGGAAAGATATTAATTGACAATCTTTGTTGAGTCAAACATAGCATACCTCAGTTTCATAAAATATAGTTTCAATAAAAAGAAAAAGAAAAAGGACCTTTCCAAGTTGAGACATATTGATGACGTCCTGCTGTCGGATGAGAGCAAGTGGTATCGACATGTTATCTGGCATCAAGTCACTTCCACTGGGAGTCACCTGGTAAGAACAGCAGTTGGTGATTCGACTTTTCTTGTTTAGTGATGCATTCTGGCTTCAAACCATTCTGGGCCCTCGATGAAAAGTTGAACTTTTAAAACAAAATTCCATTTCAGCCAATGCAAACATCAATATTTTGCTTACTTGCTAATTGATACACAATACAGGATTTAAAAAATGATGCATGAATGCTAACGTGGCCTTTAGCGCATGTGCTGTGTGTGCGTTTTCAGTGACTCGCTTCTGCTGTTGCAGGCACTTTTAACCAGCCGTTGCAGTGTGAAATCTTAAAGTCAAATGGTCTTTTAACATAATTTTCAGCATTTAGATGAAAGAGAGAGAATTTTGGAAAGGTTATCCTTAATTGTTGTGTTTCTGGACGCAAATCGGACTCAGGAAAATGTATAGAAGTACAAGAAATATATGTGAACGAGGGGTGTCGAGTTCGCAGCATTTACTATTAATGCAAGCGAGTGACGGGCAGACACACACATGTGCGCGCAGACACACACATGTGCGCGCAAACATACACACACACACACACACACACACACACACACACACACACACACACACACACACACACACACCTCTGATGCAAAAATCTTACAAAATTCCTCTTTTGGCACCGAACCAAACAAGCTGGAAACGCACTTGGTAGAGCGGAAACCTCCGTCACGTAATGCCTGATCCACGAGAACATATCGGGCCCAATACGTTTTTAAATATCTTGCGATATTTCGTTTTTGGCCCAATCTCTCAATGGTGCCCAATCTCTCAATGGTGAAGAATCACTTTAAAAATTAAATAATTTTTGTATCCAGATCCGAATTCGGATCTTCACCAAAACTGAATAAATTCTTCCTTGTCACACACCCATGTCACCGAGTTTCATCCGAATCTGTCCACAACTTTTTGAGATATCGTGCTATATCTCGTTTTTGGCCCTCTCTCAATGGTGAAGAAACGAATAAAAAATTCTAATCGCCGGATCCGGATTAGGATCTTCACCAAAATCTAATCAGTTTGTCCTTGTCACACACCCAACCTGTCCACAAAATTTTATCTAGATCTCTCCACAACTTTTTTAGATATCCTGCACACAAACAAACAGACAGAAAGGGGTGAAAAAATAACCTCTTTCACCTTTTGGTGGCACAGGTAAATATAATTATAATAGGCCTCACAGCTCCCAGTCTCCCAGCATGATTAATAAATAGTAAGATGACACATATTGGATTTTTTTCATCATTTAAAAAAAGTAAATTTCAAACATAAGCCCCAGATATGATCTGCCCATCACTGTTGATAAGCAACCAAACCAGATACGGTGTCTTGCTCAGGGAAGTCTACCTGGTACATCTATCTGGCTCACTCGTCAATATAGCTGGCGCAGGATTTATGGATTTTCATGTCGCAAAGTTGTCCTTTGTCGAAGAGTCGTTAGCCATTGCTCTGTTGGTAATGACACATGGCATCATCGTTCCAATTGCAGGCGTCAATTAAATATATTATCAAGCTTGCCATGGTCACAGCACATGAGGCACTTCCACAAGGTTCAATGCTCATTCACTTGTTGCAATCTTTCGGCGTTTTTGTAGAATGCACCAATCTACGATCCTTCGGGCCTTGCACCAGCCCACGTCGTCGGGAGTTTCTGCAGCATGGAAAGCTGCGAGATCTCAACCCACAAGGCGAACTGAGAAAGTTCTCCAACTCTTTCGTTTTGCAGAGACCCATGCCTTTCTCGCAGGTATTTTTTTCAAGAATTGTTGGCTTCTTTTAGTGAGCCATTTTAGGGAAACAAACCTTTTCTTGCACACATGGAATACGGAAACATGTCCTAATCAACATTGCTGCTAAGAGGATGGATTATTCAGATGGGTAGACATTCTAGGGAGGATTATGTCATTTTGAAAGTCCCGTATTCAATTTGGTTGGTGCAGTTGGGTGCCTTGTCACCCATTAGGATAACAGGTTCACAGTAAACATACATATTGTATTTATGAGAGAAAGCACGTGAAAAAGAAAGGTGGCGCTACAGGCTATACAAATAGAATATACAATTGAAGAATAGAAAAAAAAAAAAGCTACAACTTCATTTTGAAATATCACTTCTGATGAAAAAAATGTAATAACCTTACAAAAATGAAATCCTTCCAAAAATAACCTTCGACAAATTGATTAAATAAAATTAAAATCCTGTACCCACCAAACTCTGTAATCTTACCAATGGGTCATGACTGACCACTAGTAAACCATGGGCTCCTCCATGGACAGCCAGTTCAGCTTTGCGTGCAAAGGTGCATTTTCCTCGTTTCACCAAGAGCATAGTATTAGGAAAACCCCTTGCAGGAATGTCCCCGGGCTCACACAGCTCTAGCCATGATAGGTTCTGCAGCTGGTACATGTGCTGTGGGTATGAGGGAAATAATAAGAATAGGGGTTAGGGGAAAAGGAAGGTTCACTGACATGGCAGAACGAGTAAATGGGAACCACTGCTGCAAAATAGATCGTGAAGGTGGACGTGACTGTCATGGTATGAAATAGGATTTAGGTCACTGAACAGACTCTTGAATAAGGATAACCTCCAAGGATATTTGAGTTGCACTATTTGTCCTAAAGCAATCTAGAACTGTTGTTGAACATATTTTCAAAAACACCTGTCTGTGCCATGTTTATATTTCGTGCAAAGTAAGAATACAAAAAAGTGTGTGTGTGTGTGTGTGTGTGTGTGTGTGTGTGTGTGTGTGTGTGTGTGTGTGTGTGTGTGTGTGTGTGTGTGTGTGTGTGTGTGTGTGTGTGTGTGTCGAAAATCATGGTGAAGCTGGACGTGAAGGAAGCCTCTGTCGACCCATGTGACCATATGTCTTAATAATTATGCACTGTTTGAACATCAATTGCACCACAACTACATCTATTAATTACGTACAACTGCAACATACCTTTTAAACCCTTAGTTAGACCATTTTGACTGCTTCGACCCCTTTGGACCTTTTAGACCACGAGACCCAGGTCAGGTCAGGTATGGGAGCATGCGCCGGAGAAGCGCGTCGCTGTGTCCACTTTCCCCTGGTACTCCAAGGGCCTCCGTCTGGCCATCCCCCAGGCACATGCCTGGACCATCCCCATATCCTTGAGATGATGATCAACCTGCTGCAACCACGAGGTACGTGGTCAGCCCGTCGGCATCCTCCACTCACGAGGCTGCCTCGATGAAAATCTGGTGAGCAGGATCAGCGTCAGGAAAACGAGCCACATGTCCATACAGCCGCAGCTGACGCTCACTGACTATGCAGGTAACAAATGTCATTTGAGTCTCTCTCTGCAACCGCTCGTTGGACACAAACTCTGACCAGCGGTGTCCAAGGATTCTCCGAAGAGACCTGGTACCAAAGGAATTAAGTCTCCATCTCAAATCCCTGGTCAGGGTCCAAGACTCACATCCATAGAGCAAGACTGGAAGCACCAAGGACCTGAAGACTCGGATTTTGTCCTCCCGCACAGGTACCGACAGCGCCACACCCCATGCTGCAGTGAATCGATGACTCCCCAGGCCCGACCGAGACAACTGTTGACCTCTGGCTCACAGCCAGCAGAGACATGAATATCACTGCCAAGGTAAGTGAATCTCTCCATGACCTCAACATCCTCACCACGAACAGGTACAGACAGGAAAGCAGAATCCAAGATGTCATTGAAAGCCTGGATCTTAGTTTTGACCAAGAAAACCCGTAATCCCAGTGGCTCCTACTCCTAAATGAGCACCTCGAGTGCCCCCAAAAGGATATCTAGAGTCTCCGCAAAGATGACTGCATCATCTGCGAAATCAAGATCAGAGATCTTGACATTCCCAAATGATGCACCACAGCTTGATCTCTCTGACATCCTCCCCATAATCCAGTCCATACAAGTGCTGAAAAGTGTGGGGGCCAGTACACACCCCTGACGAACTCCAGTAACAACTGGAAATAAGTCAGAGATGGTACCACCACATCTCACAGCACTCTCAGTACCAGAGTATTGTTCAGACATCAGATCGATCCGTTTTGGATCCGTGGCACCACACGAAGACCAAGAATCCTCCAGAGAGCATCGCGATTCACTGAATCGAACGCTTTACAGGAATAAACATAGGTTGCAAGCAGCCCCTGCTGAAACTCTCATATGCGTTCGGTGAGGACCTGAAGAGCAAGGATATGGTCAATCGTTGACCTCTTTGGTGTAAAGCCCCACTGCTCTGGACGCTGGTGCTCAAGCAGATGGTGGCGAACCCTATCAAGAATTATCCGAGCAAAGACCTTGCCCGGCAATGAGAGCAGCGTCACCACTCGGTAGTTGTTGCAGTCTTGCCGATCACACCTCCCTTTCCAGAAAGGGACAACAAGGCCCCTCTTCAAGTCAGCTGGGATGATGCCTGTGTTCCAGACAGAGCACAGAACTGCATGCAACGACACGAGTGCAGCATTTCCACCAGCCTTGAGAAGTTCAGAATGGATGCCACAGATCCCAGGAGCTTAACCCCATTTCAACCGGTTCACCGCAGCCTGTGTTTCCATAAACGAAGGTGGACCACAGATGATTGGAGGATCAGCAATAAGGATTGTAACCCCCCCTGACGTCCAACTCGACCGCTGGTGGATCAGTCTAGTACAAACGCTCAAAGTAACCGGCCCAGCAGGCCTTCACTTCGGACTCCTCTGTCAAGAGCCAACCACGCTCTGCTCTAAATGCAGTACACCGTGGGGTGGGCTTGGACGAACACAATGCTCAAATTCCCCTGTAAGCAGGACGAGAATCACTTGACCACAGGTGATGCTATACCCCCACACAGATTCCTCGCACCTTGGCCTCCTTGTCCACCCTTAGTGCACGTACAATTTTACGCATCAGCTCCCTGAACAGCTCAGCTCTGCCATGAAGCCTGGCCCTGCGACCCTGGACAATGGTATCCAGTGCCCTTTGAGAGACAAAATTCTTCTTCGCCCTCCGGTGAGTTCCAAGACATCTCCCGGCAACATCAAGGACGGTGGTCTTGAAGGCAGTCCACAACTCTTCAGGATTCCCCAAAGCACCAAGACCCCCCAAATCTCCACTCAGCCTGCTCGCAAACTCCTCAGCTACCCTCTCATCCTTGAGCTTGCCAACATCCAGCCTCGGCTGGGATGGTTCCATTCTCCTGGATTTAAGGTGCAACTTAAGAGTTGACCCATTCAATATTTTAAGACCCTTTAAACCCCTTTGAGCCATCGAGACCTTAAGGTGCCTTGAGACCCTGTAAACCTGTTGGACCCTTTGGACCCTAACTAATACAGGAATGTACCCTTTAGACCCTTTAGACGCCTCAAGACCCATTTTGACCCCTTTGTATATTTTAGACTCGAGATATTTTAGACACCTTCGATCCCTTAAGACCTTGACACCCCCTGAACTGTTTAGACCCCTTTCGACTCTTTCAACCCATTTGACTTCATTGTCTCTTTGGACCCTAACTACTATTGGAACATGCAGTTTAAACCCTTAGATCCCTGATCGACCCTTTGGACCCCATTCAACCACTTAGACCCATTAGTGTGGATTAAACATGGGGGTCAATAATGTTAGACCCCTTTTAAGACCCCTTTAAACACAGACTACACAAACATCAAAATAATCTTCTTGCAGTGTACAGACTACAGGGATACTTTTCTTTAACTAGTACAGTAAACCCATAAAATATCGTGGGTTTTGCCCCATCATGGCAACCTCTTTATGTACCAATTTCATTTTGCGGGGTTTTATTTCGACCAATCGTAGATTTTGAGTGGGTTTCAAGAGGTGAAACAGAGGTGAAACAGAGAACGACAAGGTGTGTGTGTGTATGTGTATGTGTATGTGTATGTGTATGTGTATGTGTATGTGTATGTGTATGTGTATGTGTATGTGTATGTGTATGTGTATGTGTATGTGTATGTGTATGTGTATGTGTATGTGTATGTGTATGTGTATGTGTGTGTGTGTGTGTGTGTGTGTGTGTGTGTGTGTGTGTGTGTGTGTGTGTGTGTGTGTGTGTGTGTGTGTGTGTGTGTGTGTGTGTAATTTAACCACAACCTTCATTACCCATAATGGCATTAAACCAGAGTTGGTGTCAAAGCCACCCAATGCTCTCCTGTTTATACATTTATCGTTTTTAAAAGACTCGTCTAATAATTAATATTTTTTATAAAGCATTGCAGTGAAGTCTGATCCAAATAATTTTAAAGCAATATATGTATTTGTATATTGTAATCAGTAGCAAGAGCACAAGTGAGCACAATATACGCTCGAACAAGAAGTTATATACAGAATTGTGCTACGACATGGAAAACAGCATCCTGGTTGCCATGGCAACCACTTTAGATGACGAACGTATGTCACGACACCGTCTCCACAGTCTGTACCTATGTACCAAATATGAAACGTGAAAGTTGAAAACTTTGGGAGTTTAGAGTGCAGACAGGAACGGATGGAAAACAGCATCCTGGTTGCCATGGCAACCACTTTAGATGACGAACGTATGTCACGACACCGTCTCCACAGTCTGTACCTATGTACCAAATATGAAACGTGAAAGTTTAAAACTTTTGGAGTTACAGTGCGGACAGGGACGGATGGACGACCGGTATCACATAATACGCCCCGATATATATTGTTGCGGATTCGCGCCCGCCGGCGTGCGAACGGCCACGTAACTCGAATCGCGGCACGTCGCCCACCGGACGGACAATCCCGTCGTGACCCTCTCGGACTAACGCCGGGAACTAGTCACGGGTGGGCCTTTCGGCCTCACCACGATCGTGCCAATCGGCCCCCCGCGTGGGATAGGGTTGCTCGCCAAATTCGACCTACCTAAGTACCCACACGGAGGGTAGACCGGGCGATCGCACCTCGCCGCAGGTCGACAGATAACCGAGCGGTGTTATCGTCAACCTGGACGGTTCGATTAATTATCGGGCGTTTTAGCCCACGACCAACCCTTTACGTGAAGTAAGATGGAGATTCAATAAAGGAAAAGACGAAGCGAAACGGGAAAACAGTTCAACATAAAGCACATTTATTTCGCGATGAACGGAAAGCACACATATACAATTACACCAAAAGCAAATGTAAAAGAAGAAGAAACACACAATAATACACAAAAAGCAAATGTAAAAGCAAAACACAATGCAGATCTACCACCGACTACCGAGCACACAGCAACACTTATACAGTTTTACTTCACAGACGGCGCCGACAACACATATACTCAAAGCAAAATAAAAAGGGACCACCCTCCACTATGAAGGGGCAGACGGCCTGGGGCCGAGACCGCGTCGGGCCTACCCGTCTGATGAGCCGCAAAATGGCGGTGGCGCCCCGACTCCGCGAGCCTCGCGGACAGTGTCTGGAATGGGGTGGGAACGGGGCCCCCTTCTCGCACTATCTCAGCGCGGGGGGAAACAAGAGGGGGTTGTTGATGCTCGGGGGAAGGAGGATATCTCCCTGGCTCGGGTCCCGCGACGAGCGTCTCCACCACGACCTCGGTCGCGTTACCGGCCTCTCCTCTCCGCAGCTCCCCGACTCTGACACGAGCACCCCCTCTACTGCCTTCGCCGCCGCCACCTCTCCAACTCTCCACAGCTCCGTCCAACTGCCTTCTCCGACTCCTCTCTTGATTGGCTCTTCCCAACTCAACTCCGAACTGACTTGACTCGTTCCAACTCCCAACTCAACTGCACCAACTCCCAACTCAACTTCAAACTCAACTGTTTGGCGAGCGAACGCGGCCCTTTATAGCCCCGGTGGCCTCGCTCCTTCACCTTCGACCCTTTACCTCTGGCTGGCTCCCCATTGGACAGAAGAAAAGTGGGCGTGAATGCTTTTTGATCCGCGAATCTGCATATAGCGACCACACTCCGACGCACCTGGAGGCGGGGCCAAATCGCCCCATGCTCACTGATAGGACGGAACAGAAGTGGGCGTGAGTCGTTTTTGATCCGATTGCTTCGGAAAGGCTGGTGTTTTCGCACCCCTGCTCGGTGCGCGCCCTGCACGAGTCCAGTATCGGTGCCCACAAGCGGCGCGGGAATGACGGTGATGCGATGGTTGCGAGAGCGAGTTGTGACGGTAAAGGTCGTGGCTGTTGGCGTTGTTGTTGTAGTGAAGCGGCGTTGCGGCTGGTGGTTGTTGTGTGATGGCTGTTGAGACGTGGTTGGTGGTGGTAGTAATGGTAGTAATGGCGGCTGGTCCAAAATAAAGATAGTAAAAGAAAAACGGCTATCTAAAAGGGTCGCAGCCTGCATGAATGACATTTATTCCCTCTAAACAACGGGTTTGGGCCTAACTACACATATACTTACAGAGATATCTCACCTAAGGGACCTGAATGGTGGTTTGCAAATTTCGTCAACCACAACAATATATATATATATATATATATATATATATATACATATATATATACATATACATATATATATATATATATATATATATATATATATATATATATATATATATATATATATATATATATATATATATATATATATATATATCGGGCATATAAAAAATAGTGTGGAAGATAAAAACATTAGAAAGGAAAAAATAACCAAAAACTTTAACATTTTCACGCTCACGCCGGGGGTATCGCTATAGCTCTCTGTTCTTCGAACAGGCGAGCTAAAAAGGGGCCTGCAGAGGGAGTTTATGGGGGGAGGGGGGAGGTTGCCCCCCCCAAAGAAGTATTTGCTTTCTTCTCAGAAACAATCCACACAACTCCGATGAAACTTCACTGGAACCTTCATCACCCATGATGTACCAAACCTTGTTGAACATGAGAAAAATTGGGCTCTAAAGGGGTTTAAGGAGTGTTGCCCCACAAAATATGCATTTGCTTTCTTCTCAGAAACTACACACACAATTCCGATGAAACCTGACCACCATCTTCACCACCTGTAATGTACTTAAGTTTGCTCACGGTATAAAAAAACAAAAATTAGGGTTTAAGGGGTTATATGGGGGGGGGGGGGTTGCCACAAAATATGCATTTGCTTTCTGCGCAGAAACTGCACACGCAATTCCGATGAAACTTGACCACCACCTTCATCACCTGTGATGTACTAAAGCTTGTTCACCACGTGAATTTTTTGGGGGGGATTTAAGGGGTTCTACAGGGGGGGTTGCCCCCAAAATATGTATTTGCTTTATTGTCTGAATCCACACACAATTTCGATAAAACTTGACCACAACTTTCATCATCTGTGATGTACCATGGTTTGTTCATAGCATTAAAAACGGAATCCATATGTATTTACTTTCTTCTCCATTTTATATTTTGTAGGTCCTTCATGCTTACCAGTGGTTGTCTGGTTATCTTATCCAGCCACTACCAAGTGAGTGACCAAGGGGTATTGCCCCCAATGTTTAATATTTCTGTGAGGTTCTTTGTCATCATTCCTATACCTCCAACTATCACTGGTACAACTTTGGCACTCTTCACTTCATTCTTGAGGTTTTGGTGTTTGGTTATTTTCTTGATATCTACATCGTTTCGTCCAAAATCACTGGTATTAACACCTCACTCAGCAATGCCTTCTTATCTTTTATTTTGTATCCAAGTATGATATCTCGTCGCAACGTTTTGTTTTCGATGTTCACACTCGATGGGTTCATTAGGTCATATGTGAGCGGTAGGTACTTCCATGTTTTCATCGATTAATTTTGGTTCATGTTCCCACAAATTTTCTGGAACTGGGAGATCAAACTTTTTGCAGATATGCCAGTGGATTACATTATAAAAACTCTGTTGTGTCATTATGTGTACACCTGTTCTGACATGAGTTTTTTATTCCCACGCTTTCGAAGAAAAGCGGGAATATTGTGATTGTCTCCTGCATCCGTCCGTCCATCTTACCCTGTAACTCCTCCTACAAACTCCTCCTACCGTTTGAAATAGGAACTTGAAACTTTGGGACATAGGAGATATATGTATGGGGAAGTGCACAATACTTTCAGATTTTTGATATGACCCCGAGGGGCCAGGCCAGAGGTGTTGGGGTCATGGGGGTCAATAAAAAATAAAAAAATTAAAAATTGTCATCGCTTTTAAAATCAAACATATTCATGAGTTATACATTTAACAACATATTTTTTAAAACACATGATGATCAGAGGGTGCTTGTGGGGTAGGGGGTGCTTAGCGGATAAGGGGTCAAAATAGCTCCTCCTACACCGTTTGAGATAGGAACTTGAAACTTTGGGACATAGTCGATATATGTATGGGGAAGTGCACAACACTCGGATTTTTGATATGACCCCTAGGGGCCGGGCCAGAGGGGGTGGGGTCATGGGAGCTGATTTTTTTAAAGTGTATTTACCAGTACATGGTAAATTATTTCATAAAGAACTTACTTATGTGGCCCCCATGAGTGACAAACAGTCACGGGTTTTACTGTATTTATCTCATCGATTATGAATAATTATAATTAATATTATACATACTTCATTCCTATGATTAAATTGATGCACAGTTCTATATTGCTGGACAGTGTTAAATTAATGTTTCATGAAATGTTGACATGCTTGCAATGACTTCTGATTTAGTAAACATAATAAGTCTTTGGACATAAAGCACATCAAATAGAAAAGAATAGTCAATCCATTTTGCAAGATAAAATTTCACCTAGCGTTAATGGGACAAAGCAGTGCGCACGGGAATATGCGATGGTGTGCCATCGACAACGTAGTGCTAGTTTTGTGTGTGTGTTCGGTCATTAAGCACAACATATCATTCTCTTTACTAACCCCATCCCCACCCCTCACCTTTCTCGCGTCTGTCTGTCTGTATATGTATATATATATATATATATATATATATATATATATATATATATATATATATATATATTTATTTCCTCGCACCCCTCCCTCCCGCGGTGCATAGCAACGTATGGTGAGGAAAAAGCTCTCCCCCCCCCACCTTTCCTAGCTTCCACTCCCGATCTCCTCTCTTCCTCTTTCTCCCTCACCTCCCTCCTGTCTCTCCCCATCCCCCCTTAATACCACCGTCAGTGAAGCGACGGGTTGCATTTGCTAGTAATAAATAGATTATCTTATGGGGAAGAAATGAAATAAAGGAATATGAAAACCATGTAAGGAAAAAATTGCTAAGATTATACCAATCACTGTGACTTCAAAGTGACTTTTTAACTCAAACAAAAATCTCAGCGTGGATATCCTGCTAGCTCACCGCAGTGTGCAGGTCTGTAGGAAGATGGGACAACATGTGATTGTACATCACACAATAACTCTGAATGCTGTAGTTTCCTTGTACATTCAGCAATGCAAAGTCAGCATCAGCCTGTTCACAAAAAAGTGAGATATTGATGTCAATAAAGATTTTGAAGAGGAGCAATGTGTTAGACACCAATGACTACAGCTCAGTTCCACCTCCACCATATGAATAAATGAATGATTAAATAAATATTTTTAAAATCTGGCATGTCAATGAGAATGGTTAATATAGCAGTTTCCACAAGTCAAAATAAAATATAGGGTGTAGGTGGAACTTAGCTGTGATCATTAGTATCCAACACAATTCTGCTTTTTCTCATATGTTGAAAAGAAAATGACCATACATTTAAGAGGAAAACTGGTACAAACAAATTATAATTAAATTCAAAGATAGAATCGAAACTTCTTTAGTCTCTTTTAAACGAGTTTGTAACCCAATCAATGTGTGCGCATCTGCGTGAACACCTGACCCATGCACAACACACACCCCACATCACAAGAGTTGAGTTTTCTGAAAATGCAGCAATAAAAGTTACAGTCCACAAACTTCTCTTTTGCACAATGACATTCCAGTAGATTGCTAAAACTGAATAAACAATGTCACTATACCACCAAAGAGTATGTGCAGCACTGTAGTTGGTGAAGTGCCAAGTTGCACATCCACATTCCATTACCACATGAACTATACGAATAAAAATAGAAGTTTGACAAAAATATTCATTCAATGATTTTATAAATAGAAGCCTCAAAATCACATAACAGGTTCGGAGGGAGACCTACCAATTCAACTGCATTCACCACAAAGGAAGCTGGTGACACAAAAAGAAAGAAAAAAAAAAAGCCAAAATTTGGTTCCCCTGTCCGCAGGTCCACGACGGACCCGGTTCCCCTGTCCGCAGGTCCACGACGGACCCGGTTCCCCTGTCCGCAGGTCCACGACGGACCCGGTTCCCCTGTCCGCAGGTCCACGACGGACCCGGTTCCCCTGTCCGCAGGTCCACGACGGACCCGGTTCCCCTGTCCGCAGGTCCACGACGGACCCGGTTCCCCTGTCCGCAGGTCCACGACGGACCCGGTTCCCCTGTCCGCAGGTCCACGACGGACCCGGTTCCCCTGTTCGCAGGTCCACGACGGACCCGGTTCCTCTGTTCGCATGTCCACAACGGACCCGGTTCCTCTGTTCGCAGGTCCACGACAGGCCCGGTTCCTCTGTCCATAGATCCAATTCCTCTGTTTATAGATCCATTTCATGCAGTTAGCTCCTCCATGTTTACAAATCCAAGGAACAATTGTTTCCCTTATATAAACGCGACCAACATAGGTTTGAGGTTCTCCCATGTTTCTCGGTCCAAGACACACTTACCTTTTTCTTTTATATTAACAGTTCCAGGACAGAGCTGGTTCCTTGGTATGTTTACAAATGCAGGACGCGCCTGGTTCCTCTATGTGCGGCTGCAGGACGCGCCTGGTTCCTCTATGTGCGGCTGTAGGACGCGCCTGGTTCCTCTATGTGCGGCTGCAGGACGCGCCTGGTTTCTCTATGTGCGGCTGCAGGACGCGCCTGGTTCCTCTATGTGCGGCCGCAGGACGCGCCTGGTTCCTCTATGTGCGGCCGCAGGACGCGCCTGGTTCCTCTATGTGCGGCCGCAGGACGCGCCTGGTTCCTCTATGTGCGGCCGCAGGACGCGCCTGGTTCCTCTATGTGCGGCCGCAGGACGCGCCTGGTTCCTCTATGTGCGGCAGTAGGACGCGCCTGGTTCCTCTATGTGCGGCCGCAGGACGCGCCTGGTTCCTCGTGGGTGCACAGGACGCGCCTGGTTCCGCGTGGGTGCACAGGACGCGCCTGGTTCCTCGTGGGTGCACAGGACGCGCCTGGTTCCTCGTGGGTGCACAGGACGCGCCTGGTTCCTCGTGGGTGCACAGGACGCGCCTGGTTCCTCGTGGGTGCACAGGACGCGCCTGGTTCCTCGTGGGTGCACAGGACGCGCCTGGTTCCTCGTGGGTGCACAGGACGCGCCTGGTTCCTCGTGGGTGCACAGGACGCGCCTGGTTCCTCGTGGGTGCACAGGACGCGCCTGGTTCCTCGTGGGTGCACAGGACGCGCCTGGTTCCTCGTGGGTGCACAGGACGCGCCTGGTTCCTCGTGGGTGCACAGGACGCGCCTGGTTCCTCCATATATGGGTGCAGAACACACCTGGGTCCTGTATTTAAAATTTGCAGAAAGACACGTTGGATGCCCATATTTACAGTTCTGCACACACATGATGAACTCGCACATCGCGACCAAATTCAAGGGAGGCCATCATATCAAGCTTTACCTCCTCTTCACCATTCCAGTTCCCTTAGGTATTTAAGCCCTCCTCAAGCTCTCCAGAATCGCGAAGTAAAGTGGTCTGCATGAAGGCAAGAAGAAAGTGAACTTGTTGAGACACAAAAGTGAAGAACAAGTTGAGGTTGGACCTGTAATTTGACTCCATCATGAAAGCGCAAGTCGTTTTCGAACCGATCTCGTCACGAACAACAACAACAACAAAACAACATACAAGGAAAAGTTCAAACAACCAATTCACGGCGACGCATCGAATCTGATACTTTAACCTGGTGTTAGGATGGCCGCCACTGACCGGGAAAGGGAGTGTTGACAGCACGGCGAATGCGTAAACACACAGCAGGCTCGGCCGTGCGGAACCCATGGCGAACTCTCTGTGGATGAGGAGGTGAAGCCTACACGTGAAGGAGCTCGTCCCACTGCCTTTGCTCAGGAGAACGTCCCGCCATTTAATCTCGCTGTGTCTCCGAAACCTTTAAATGAACAGAATCCCTGAATGAACCGTGCACTCGTTGACGCGTTCTCCTCACTCCGCCCAAACATGAACAACACAAGAATGACCGCGCTGTGCGCTCTGGTCACAGCCTGAGACAAAATCCGGAAACACGCCGATTGGGGAATGCACTTTCAGAGCACACGACACCTCTCGATCTCTCATTCATGTTCGCCTTGGCTACGGTTATATCAAAACGAGCCGATTCGCCACACCGTCACGGATTGTTTAACCCCAACATGGCCTGGTGTTGACTCAGAGGTTATGGTGGCGGCTTGGGATCCTAGGGTCCTGAGTTCAAGCCCCGTCGGCCGCTGAATTAGTACACCAGGGGGTTGACTCAGCCTGTCATCCTTCCGAGGTCGGCGAAATGAGTACGAGTTCCAGTGTGTGTACTGTGTACTGGTAGAGGGGCACTGCATCAGCGACACAGTCGCGCTTCAAGAAATGATAGCAACCCCGGCAGCTAAGCTGCCATACGACCGACCACCAACCCAACATGGAACCGCCAAAAATTACGTCACCCTATTTTTAGGGAACTGCGTACGACGAGTGTTTATTGGCTTAATTAAACCCCACTGATAATTTTTATTCCACATTTTTTTGGGGGGGGGCGGGGGGAGGTCCCTCATCGTGAGAAACACAACAAAACAAAGCAAATTTGATGCTGATGCAACAAACCCAGGCAGTGGATAATCAGCAGACGCTGACAGGCCTGATGTCTTGGGCCCACACTTTTTGTTCGGAATGTGCGGCCTGTATATTAAAACCTTATATTAATTAAGACTTTTTATTCAACATATGATTATATTTTTTGGGGGGTCCGTCATCGTGAATAACACTCGACTCAAACAAAGCCAATGGAAATCTGACGCAACAACCACGGGCAGTGTATAATTAGCAAAGGCCTAAAGGCCTGATGGCTTCGGCCCACTAGAAAACCAAGATGGCAGCCATATTTTGTCTGGGCGCCGTGGTGGGTGGAGCCAAGCAACAAATATGGGCGGAGCCAAGCAACAAATGTGGGTGGAGCCAAATAACAAATGTGGGTGGAGCCAAGCAACAAATGTGGATGGGGTCCAACAACTCTCCAACCAATTGGTGCACATTTCAAAAATCGACTCCAACAAGAATCACAACACATCCCATCCCATCCCATCCTCTGTGCAGAGCGTTGGTGCTGCCTCAGCAGTCTCCTTGGCTATTGGACACAATCCTGGATGGGTCACCACTCTGACACAGGATACCAGCAAGCTGGCACTCATTTTTGCCGACCTCAGAAGGATGACAGGCAGAGTCAATCCCACCTGGTATTAATTCAACATCCGAGTAGGATTTGAACTCAGGATCCTCAGATACAAAGCTTAACCATTAAGCCAACACCAGGCATACCACCAATAACAATAATAATAATAACAACAACCACTATGTGGAGTTCTTGGAGACCTGCAACAAGGTCGAAACAACAACAACCACAACAACAACAACTCGAAGGTAAAAATAAATTTGCATATGTCATGTCATTTGTGGAAATCTGCGTTTTTAAAGTTAATTTATTTGTGACTTTTGTTTGCTTTCATTGTTAATATGAAATAGGCAAAGCCGAGAAACAAAGAACCAGAAAAAAACTAAATAACTGAAAATATGTATAGAAATCTAAACATTGTGGATTTGAGAGTTAGATCATATTGTTCATTATTTTGTTGTCATTTTGTTATTGATTTTAGTTCTTTGTCTCACCTCTACATGTTATCTATAGAACTAACTAACTCTTCGTTCCTTATTAATCTTGCACCACCACAATCTACTGCTTGGTTGATTACAATTGTGAAATACGTGATGCACATCGATAACGTTTGTTGTTTTTTTGTCCCTTATCACATATCTATTATAGTAAAGGATATTGTGTGTCTGTCAGTCAGAAGGCCAGTCAGTCAGTCAGTCAGTCAGTCAGTCAGTCAGTCAGTGTGTTTTCTCTATCACTCCAAAACCATGAAACATAGGGACCCAAAACTTTGCATGCATACCAAGGGAACTCCAAGAGAGTGCATTTTATGAAAATTGAATGTTTGGGTTAATTTAAACACCCATTTTGAAGGTAATTAACTCATCTCATCATGAAAAAACAAAAACAGGCTTATCCTTGTTTAAAACCCCAAGTCAGGTATATCTTGGTAAAAAAATGCCCGCTCTCCATTCCAGGGGTCTTAATCCGCCATTTTTTCAGCCATTCAAAAAATGGTTTAGCGATTTTCCATGATGACCTCTCATGGACTAATTCAAGTATATATTCAAAATCTGTCTTCATATTTGAGGATTGGAGATGGTGGACTAAATAACTGTCAAAATCTGGAGTGAAATCGAAAAATTTTAAGAAATCACCAATCCTTATATTTTAATGTATTTACATATTTACTTTCAGCAAGCAAGGCTGTGATCCTTCCTTCATCTTCTTACAATAATTCACCGCTGTCCGTCTGTCTGTCTGTCTGTTCCCAGGTACTGCAAAAACGGCTGAACCGATTGCAACCATTTTTTGAGCGTGTAATCCTGGGACCCCTTGGAGTAAAATAGGCATAAATATAATAACATGACCCCCTTGACGGCTCCCATAAGGAGCGGGTGCTTCTAGTATTTACAAATTTCCAAAGCACCAAACTTAACTTTTCTACTGTTTGGAGAATTATATTGAGTGACGAAAAGATTAAGCAAAGTGTAATTTCATTGAGTGCAACAAAAACAATGACGATAAAGCACTCATCATTGAATGCCTGATCTTTGCTGTATGCATCGCTAATCGCCGCCTGCCAAGGCAGCCATTCCTCATCAACCATTTTGTTGGAGCGCTTGAGTGCTAAAGCTACTTGGTGAGCGATCTATAAGCTGTTTGGTAATGGCTGCCTACTACTCGTCTGAACGCCCAAGGGTAATCACGAAGAAGCTATTATAGGATCACATTTTTTACCAAGATATACCTGACTTGGGGTTTTAAACAGTTCACATTTAAACACTTCAGCAAGAGTCTTAAGAGCCATTTTCTTGCAATTCATAACTTAAACACATGAGCCACCACCTGTCGTGGGGAAGGAGAGGGAATCCAGAGGGAGGTGGCAGAGGAAGGGGTGGGGTAGGAGAAGGAAGGAGGAAGGGGCAGGGGTGGGAGGAGGAACTCGTGTTGCTGGGCAACGCTGGGTACCTTTGATGGTGATAATCATTAATGAGGAATGAGGAGGAGTCTGTCGAGATGAGTAGGTACAAAGGACAATTATAGAAGATACCAAGTATTTGGTAGACCTTGATAACATACCACTTGAGGCATGGGAGTGGTATGTCAACAAGCTCACGTATCAATAGGGCACCTGCGGTTTACCTGATCCGTATCATTTTCGAAATGGATTGCTTGACGATCCGTCAATATGGCCTGATGTTAGTTTTAGAGATTAAAAAATAAAAAATATTATTGATACACAAGGACAGTTCACTCACCACTCTTTATGGGCATACAAGTCGCTGAAGGCTTATAGATTCAGTATCACGAAGTTAATGACAAATCACCATTTCGCTTGATGAAGACAAAGGTCATGTTTTAATGTTTGTGTGACTACTGACAAGCCGCATCAGCTATAGGTTTGTGATAACAAGACACAAGGAACTGTTTACTCTGCCCACTGCACATGGATAACAGGGTGTGTATATAGTTAAGCCTACATATTATTATTCCATCATTTCTTTTATAACATTATATATATATATATATATATATATATATATATATATATATATATATATATATATATATAGATGTACATATGAAAAGTCATGTTTCTATTTCTTTACCGTGAAAAACTACATCTCCTACTATACTCCCCTCAACATAAGAAAATAAGAAAGAGCAATCCGAGATTTTGTGTGGCAAATAAATGGAAGGATGTACGAAATGAAAGGTCGTTGATTTCAAATTGAAGGTCTAATTGGTCTAGTTGTAAATGTGTAAAGGTCAAAAGTCTGAAAAGTTTTAAAACTCAAATGGTCTGAACACTCCGAAGATCTAAAGGCGAAGAGGTGTAAGGATCAGAAGGTTTAAATGGGTCCAAAGGGTCGAAATCGTCTGGTATGTCTAAATCTAAAGGGACTTAAAAGGTTGAAAGTGTCTAAAGGGTGTAACTTAACGTCTAAAGGGTTGGAATTGTCTGAAGGAGCCAAAAAGGTTTTAAAATGTTTAAAAAGGGTGGAAAGGTCAAAGGGGTCTACAGGGTATTAAAAGGAAGAAAGGAGTCTAAGGGTCTTCAAGCTTCTAAATAGTTGAAGAGGATCGAAAGGGTGTAACGAGGTCTATAGGGTCTTGGGGCTCTCAGGGGTCTTCGGGTTATAAAGGGTGTAAAGGCTGTTAAGGGTTTCAAAGAGTCTTCTGGTTCTAAAGGGTCTTAAGAGCTTTAGGGATCTTAAAGGTCTTAAGGTCTTTCAATTCTAAAGGGTCTAATGTAATTAATACACATACCCACATTCTGTGCCGACAAATCAACAAACAGACAAGCAGACAGACAAACAAATGCACCCAAATGCAATACCCTCTCCTCTGGCGAGGGTAACAAGCAGCTGATACTCAGGGTACCCCACCTTTTGGGTTGTGTAATATGAAAGCTAAATGTTCAACAATTTTTGAAATATCGTGTACACAAAAGTACATGGACGGATGATTGGTCGTTCAGACGGAGCCCATTTTAATGTCCTTGACTTCAACATTGTCAGAGGGATGAGGGACAAAAAAAAAACTTTAATGTGCGAGAACAGCATTTGTATAATTACAATCTCTTGTCCAGACTTGGGAATATTTGCAGCCATGTTGTAGACCAACCTGCTTTTCAAAGTTGGCCTCCAAAGCCAACCGCCGACTGAGCATCCTCTGTCGTACAAAGTCCTTCCTTGGCACTCCTGAACACGTATCCACCTACAAGGCTTTCATCTGCAGCGTGATGGAGTGCTGCTCCCCCCTCTGGGCTGGCTCCCCTGCCTTACATCTTGCCCAGGTTACATCGTAGAAACAAAGGCCTTCAACATCATTGGAATCTCCCGCAACGAAGCTGAGTCTATGGGCCTATCACTTTCATATAGCATACAGGTCGTTGGTCAATCTGTCTTCTACGGCCTCCTTTCTGGTCTTGTACCCTCCACTCTTTCCATACGTTGTCCCCACCCAAGGTTTCTGCAGGGTTCACAAGGTCCACCACCAACCCCCTTCTGGTAAAAAGACCTAAATCCAGGATCACTGCTCACCTTCACTCATTTATTTCTCGTTTTTTACCCCACCTGCAGAATCAATTTTCACATCCTCTTCCATCTCATTCTTCCCTCCAAGTCTTCAATACAGCTGTTCACCATCATCTCAGTTATAATTAGATAATCCAAATCCAAAACCATGATCTTAAAAACAATTGTGGTTAACCATTACTTAAATTGCCACTCTTTCATTTAAATTCTGAAAATTATGTTTAAAAGTCTGTTTGACTTACACATTTCTCCATCGCAACGGTATGTTAAAAAGCACCCATTTAGCAGAAGCTGCTCACTGGAAACGTGCACACACAGCACATCCATGGAAGCCTCATATTCACATTCATACCAAACGTCATTTCCAAAGTCATGTATGTTGCCAAATTCAGAGCCAAAGTACTGATAAATTACAGGTTCGTGTTCTACAGTGCTCAAAGAATACAAAGAAGAAAGAACTCAAATTAAATTAAGCAATTCATCCATCTCCCTCCTCCTTGCATATGCCAGCTTGCCTGCCCAGTAGCTGCTGTATCATTTTGTTAGGGCGCGACTATGCCGCTGATGCTGTGCCCCGATACCAGTACACTGGTAATCAACGAAAGGATAACAGGCTGAGTCAACCCCACCTGATGTTAATTCAGTGGAAAACCAGGCTCAAACTCAGGACCCAAAGATCCCAAGCCAGTCACCCAAACCATCAAGCCAACAGCAGGCTTGAGGTTCATCGATCATAGAAATAGACTGATAGACAGACAGACAGACAGACAGACAGACAGACAGACAGACAGAGTGAACCTATTATGAAACCCCACTTTGCCCAACGTGTGCGGGATAATTACAAATATAATTGATCAGTCTGCATTACTGTGCATCGACTAAGCTTCATGATGGTGTTTTCTGACAAGTTCTGAAACTCCTCCACAGCACAGGCCATAGGGAAAGGCTTATTATAGCTGTTGTGGGGCTCTACAATTAGTGTCCCCAATTTTATATATATATATATATATATATATATATATATATATATATATATATATATATATATATATATATATATATATATATATATATATATATATATATATACATATATATGGACACAAACTCTTAATTTATACTCTACAAGCAAAGTACCCGTCATCGACGGGTAATTCATAAATGAAAGCATATGTTGGTTACTCACAGTTTCTGTGGAGTCAATTTTGTTCTGAATGGGTTTCTTCGGTCGTCTACTGCAGCACATTTTTAAAAACAACGTTCCTCATTTTCTTGTCTGGGGCATGGACGTGCAGCTTTGATCTTGATCCAACTCTTGATGCCACAACATACAACATTCCGTGTGAGAAAACAGGCGAACGCAGATCTCGTCCGATTATGCTGAATGTCTGTCCCTGTGCTTTGTTTATTGTCATGGCAAAGCAAGGTCATAAGGGAAATTGTAATCTACGGAACTGGAATGGCAGGTCACTCTCGGATGGTATAAGTGGTATCCTTGGAATTAATGCATGTTTTCCTACTGCTGGTCCATTAATTATTTTGGGTGCATGGCCTTTTCATGAATGTGTATGGCCTGAATGATGGAGAATTACCAGTGCTGCAGTGGGATTTCCCAGTGCTGCAGTGGGATTTCCCAGTGCTGCAGTGGGATTTCCAAGTAATGCAGTGGAATTTCCAAGTACATACTGCAGTGGGAATTCCAAGTACCGGTACTGTAACAGGAGTACCAAGTGTTGCAGTTAAATTGCTAAGTGCTGCAGTTGAATTTTCAAGTGCTGCAGTGGGATTGCAAAGTGGGATTGCAAAGTACTGCAGTGGGTGTTCCAAGTACTGAAGTGGGGTTTCCAAGTACATAAAAGTGACTTACCGGAATGTAGTAAGATCTTGCAAGCTCACAAACTGATTTTCAGGTACAATCTCACTTGATGGTCAGCTAAAAAGGAGAATGAATAAGTTTACTTTTATTTTACTTTATTTGGAGCAGGAAGACTCCACCAAACAGGGTGGGAAGCTGTACAATTTTTGCTCAGTAGTGACTGATGACTGAGTTGTGAGTCAGTGGATAAAGAAAAAAAATCTTAGCTTGACAATTTGAGGATGGTAGTATAATTTGAGTCAATTAGACAATTTGAAGTTGATTACAGGCCGAGAGTGATTGGATCAGAAAAGTATGCTGGTAAGCAAACCACCTGCATCTTTCATTCTACTTTTCAAATGCAAACCTGCAAAACTACCGAATACAACACTGTGTCTTTTTGCACTGTTGACTGTTCAAATCAACAGCAAACCTAACCTGCATCTTTTGTGCACTATTTAAATGTTATGCAAATCTGCAGTTTGTTTCACTGTTTAAATGTTTTGCACCGTTGAACAGTAGCTTGCTGGCTTTAAGGATAAGACTTAAGGGAAGGCAAGCTCGATAGCAATATTTTTTTAGTTTTGGCTGTTTTCTTCTGTTGTCTACAAATAAAGGTGCGTAGGGGATGGTTATGAAGTGCAAGTCAGGAAAGGATAAAAAAAATTACTCACCTGAATGAATGCAAGGAAACCTCATTGCTCATTCCATCGATAAAAGCAACATTTTTCCGTCGATAATTATAATCACAATTTTCAATGAACGTGGTTGGCGGTTTTACTTTCTTATTCAATGAAAGTGGTAACGGTTTTACTTCCTTCTTAAGAGCATTGGGTGTGTCCTGCCCATTTTCACTCCCAAAATTTACAATAGATAATAGTTAGTTCATAACCAAAAGTACATCTAGCCACCTTCTCGATAGTAAATTAAATACCTGCCAATTTTCAGGAGGATATCATTTGATTTTACGTTGCAAAACGGGAACAAAATTCGGCGTTTCTCTCTTATTTTATAGATCTCAAAATGGTGAAGGTCAAGGTCATGTGGTGGTCCAAAAAAAAAAATGGCCATTTTGGCCAAAGGGGAAGCCTCCTCCAGTCAGGGGAGGCTTACTCAGCTTGGCCATCGATTTGTGATCGCAGATATCTCGGTGATCTCTGATCCTTGTGTGTCCCAAAACCGTATATGTGTTCTGTGCTGCCCTTACCATCTCCTGTTGTGTCTGGTAGTGATTAGCTCATTCATATTTTGTGTTTTTTCACCATAACGTACCACGTCACTGCTTTGATATGTTTACTGCACGGACGTCATGACGTCATTACGCTTCCCTTCAGGGGGTTTGGGCCTGAGACAAAGGGTTTCGCTTATTTGTTCTAACGAAGGGTTAAGGCCCGAAACATGAGCTTCTCTTCGCTTCCTACGGCTGTTGACTTGGCTGCCTCGGCATATTGCAATCGACGTCCTGTTGATTACATTCATTGTTGTTCTGAGAGTTCCGTTGCGAGTTTCACCACCTGGTGGAAGGAAATCCACTCAGCAGGCATCCCTTTTATCAATTTTAATTTTCTCCATGTTTTCCCAAATACCGGACACAGCTTGGATAAAATATATTTACAAAATCCGATTTCGATATCAAGCGAGTCGAATTGTACGTACATCTCCTGCCGTGCGGTACCAATTAATGATACCATATCCCGTGCCGTCCGTACGTGAACTATTTAATTAGATTCACCACATTTTATAACCTGGTTGTTGGTTTAGTGGTTAGGGTGGTGATTTGGGATCCTGGGGTCCTGAGTTCGATCTCCCGCTGAATTAACACCAGGTGGGGTTGACTCAGCTTGTTATCCGTCCGAGGTCGGCGAAATGAGCGCCAGCATTCTGTTAATAGGGGCACTGCATCAGCGGCATAGCCACGCCCCTAACCAATGATGCAACCAGAAGCCAAAAAAAGGCAGCACACGATGGGAAGTACATTTGATAAGGGTTGAACATCATCACAACAAAACAATCGTCCAACGAAGGAGGTAAATTGTCAATAAACTGGACAATGACGTCAGAGAGAACACGTGCGAAGGTGTAAGTATGACTCTCGTGATTAAACAATGTGATCAAATGAAATGTGACGTAGATTCGCAGCCCTGATTGGCAGGTGACGGGTGGCTGTGGGAGGTCAGCTTTCTGATTGATTAGTTTGTGGAGCTCGATGACACGCAATAAAAAGGGCGGGAAAAGTGATGCTTTAACTACTTTGTTTGTTTGTTTGTTGGTTGGTTGTGATTGTAGTGCTGGTATAAGTTCACGGCTCATTGTTAAAGTGGGATTGTCATGCTTAATATCGCCTCTCAACTAGTAAGTATGTTAACCCTTCACTCACCACTCTCCCATTCACCACAACTCCACGCACCACCACCCCCCCCCAACTCCACGCACCACCACCCCCCGCCAACTCCACGCCCCACCACCCCCCTCCAACTCCACGCCCCACCACCCCCTCCAACTCCGCGCACCACCACCCCCCAACTCCGCGCACCACCACCCCCCAACTCCGCGCACCACCACCCCCCAACTCCGCGCACCACCACCCCCAACTCCGCGCACCACCACCCCCAACTCCGCGCACCACCACCCCCCAACTCCGCGCACCACCACCCCCCAACTCCGCGCACCACCACCCCCAACTCCGCGCACCACCACCCCCCAACTCCGCGCACCACCACCCCCAACTCCGCGCACCACCACCCCCCAACTCCGCGCACCACCACCCCCAACTCCGCGCACCACCACCCCCCAACTCCGCGCACCACCACCCCCAACTCCGCGCACCACCACCCCCCAACTCCGCGCACCACCACCCCCCAACTCCACGCACCACCACCCCCCAACTCCACGCACCACCACCCCCAACTCCACGCACCACCACCCCCCAACTCCACGCACCACCACCCCCAACTCCACGCACCACCACCCCCAACTCCACGCACCACCACCCCCAACTCCACGCACCACCACCCCCCAACTCCACGCACCACCACCCCCCAACTCCACGCACCACCACCCACCCACCCCCCAACTCCACGCACCACCACCCACCCACCCCCCAACTCCACGCACCACCACCCACCCACCCCCAACTCCACGCACCACCACCCACCCACCCCCAACTCCACACACCACCACCCCCCCCCAACTCCACGCACCACCCCACCCCACCCCCCCACTTTGAATTATGAAAGTTGGTGTGGAGTTTCTATAGGCACTGTACTGTGTATGTATATACGTATATAATTTTATTTCTCAGGATTGGAAGACTTTCCAAGTATTTGACCAGCTTGTGATTTTTGGCTCTGTATGAGGGAAGAGGCCTGTCTATCTGAAGGACAAGGCTGGGCCGTCTTAAGGCCTGGATGGGCACACTGGGCGGTTACCAAGGGGCCCCACGATTCTAGGGACCCCACGCTGCCATATTGTTCATGAGAGATCTCTTGGCAGAGTGAATAATTACTCGACCTCTCGCTGGAAAGGCCTGGGATTCAAATCTCTTTTCAAATTGTATTTATAACATAAAGAATTTGTGCATAAATGTCTGACAAATGTTATTTATTATAATGTTGTTAATCTGACTTGCAGCTGTGGATTTTAATTGCCTAATTGGATGTGAGCTTGTGTGTTTGCTTTTGTTTTAACGTTTAATGACGAGAACACTTCGAAGGAGAAAGAGTGACTGACGTCTCCTTTCTTCCTTTCTTCCTTTCTTCCTTTCTTCCTTTCTTCCTTTCTTCCTTTCTTCCTTTCTTCCTTTCTTCCTTTCTTCCTTCCACTATAAATTGTGTTCCACGAATCAAGTAGGTCTGACTTTAATATTTGGCGAGTAAATGTGCTGCTAGATGTTTCACCTCCACCATCGAATATGGATGGAGGTTACTGTTTTCACCTCTGTCTGTTTGTTTGTGAACAGTATTATGGAAAAACTCCTGGACGGATTTCGATGAAACTTGGTGGGGGGATTAGGTATGGTCCAAGGATCATGCCATTAGATTTTGGACTTGGTCCAAAATTTTTTTTTCGATTTTATTGTAAAGATATATTTGAATTTTTTTTTTTTTTGCATTTCTACATGTTTTAAGTGATTTCCAACCCCCAAAAAAAAATGTTAGAGAAAAAAAACAAATTTTGCAACTTTTTTTTTTCAAAATTTCGATTTTATTTTTTTGGCATTTCTCCATGCGCGTCGATCTAGTTTAGTTTATTCAATCGTGGTTCAGTAGAGTCTGATCCGTTTTGACCTACAATGAATAGGATATCAGGTTCACTTAAGTGACCCAGCAGTATTGGCGGCGGAGGTTTTGCACTCTACCGAGTTTGCACCCCCTCTAGTTTGATTTTGTTTTTAACTGGATTGATTGATTTTTTTTATTTATTTATTTTTTTTTTTTTTTTAGGTGCTTATTCAAAACAGTTATGAAATAAGCACCAATACAGATTAATCTTATAAATAATAGTTAACCAGTCAATATATACATATTTTTTAAATCTATGTACAGTCAATAAATAAATACTATAATATAAATATTTATTTGTCAAATACTAGTATCAATAAATGATTTTGATTTGGTTGAAAGTACCAATAAATCTATAGGGTTAATTTTTTTATCGACCGTTTACATTTTTATTCCTGTGGGTGGGTAGGGGCTCCAGTGCATTGCTTAGGGCCTACAATGCTGTTAAGATGGCCCTGGGATAAGGAATGTGCCCCAAGAGGCTGGAGCAGTCAGGAAAACGAGTCAGAACGTTTAAGATTAAGAATAGGAGAGGTCCGAGAACATTGCCTTGGGGCACACCAGACTTAACAGGGAGAGGAGATGAAAGGAATCCTGAGCGTTTCATTCTGTACACTATTTGTATAAATTAATTTAAAGTGCTGGTCCAACTTTTGTGCCCTTTGGAGTTGACAACAACAATACAAACGACCAATGTATTTCCTTTGCCTCAGGGAGAACTCAAGAAGCGAGAAACGATTCTGGATATGTCCCGCTTCTTGAATAAGCAGGTGCATGTGAAGTTCTTTGGAGGAAGAGAAGGTAGGGACTTTCATTTACTTTTAAGCCTCTATGGCCTGCATTTGGAATTTAATTGAAAGGTGATGATTATTATTTTTTTTCTGGCCTTTAAGTTTCACAAGCTATTTAGTATTTTAATTTGATTGTGCAGACAAATCTGGCCTCAATTTAATTGACTCTTTGGCCAGTGTTGTACTACTTAGGTTTAAACATATTTTCAATAAGTCAACATCGATTTTGTGCTTGAGCCCAGAATTGCTTTTCGTGCGGTTGATTCTTCGTTGTGTTATGATCCCCAGCATACAGACACTCTGCTTTGGATGTTTCACTCATGATTCCCAGGCCTGAATTGTGTGTGTATTCAGATTTGATAGACAGTACTAACCTTTTAATTTTTTTCTTTCTGCTACTGAGATTGCATTGTACACGGCATTGCTCTTCCACAATTGTCGTGTGCCATTTCTATATTTATTTATACCCACGACGCTTGTGTGAATAGTGTTCTCTCATTGGTATAAACTATAAAACAAAAATGCCATACAAGTAATTGTCTTGCTTGGTGAAAATGTTCCCTTTCAAATATGTGTATGTATATATATATATATATATATATATATATATATATATATATATATATATATATATATATATATATATATATATATATATATATATATATATGTTGTGGAAATTCACAGAACACCATTCAGGTATCCCAGAGATCAGTTATGTCTAAGTGTGTGTTCAGATTAGATTTCGCCACCGATGTCAAAGGGAATGATTCGTGTAAGGCCAAGGTCACATTTGCCACTGCGGCTGTGGGGTCTCCAAAATCTGTGGCCACCAGCAATTATACAGCGGCCGCAGTATTTCCACGGTCACACAATGTAGCGGTCACATATGTTTTTATTTTTCGGGGAGCCGCACGGCGTATTTAGAAATCGTGGAGACCGAAAAGGAGATGGTCTTTGATTTGATGTCTCGCACGATGACCAGGGCGTCCCTGCGGCGGCCATAGAATTTTCAAGGCGACCGCAGGAGGGCCCTAAGACAGACGGTAATGAGTGGGTATATATACCAGTTCTTTTTTTTTTTTACTGAAATAAAAATATACCAGTATATATAACTATAATATACCGTGGTGCCCCCAGAATCCGAACGCCCCATTGTTTGAACAAATTGGAATCCGAACAATTTTTTTTCGAGAATTTTGCCCTAAAAACCTAATACATTTTAAAAAACCGAACACAACGTAGCGTTCATGTTTGTTCACGTATCTCCCCCACCTATTTGACCCGCATCTTCGCGCTTTGTTCATTCAGTTCGTCGGTGGAAGTACTCGTGAAAGCATCTCTCGTGTGTCGATTGATACTTTAGGCCTCAGTCACATTTGCTATACGGCGGCCGTACGCCCTCTGAATTGACAAACGTGCGGCGGCCGCAGAGAAACTGCGGTGGCCTCAGGGTGGCTCTATGCCATATGGCTATATTTTACAGGTCGTAAGGTCGCTGTGGAATTGTAACGCAGAGTTATAACTTTTTTTTCATTTTTTTTTTTTTTTTTTTTTTTTTTTTTTTTTTGTATACCTTGGTCGAGGCTCGTATGAGAGCTAACACACAACTCACAGCAAGGAGGCATGAGACAAGAGGGGTGGGAGTGGAAGGGACAAAACATTGGGGAACAGACACAGGTGAACTGTGGAAGGGAGAGGGATGGGGATGGGACGGGGAACATGGCGAGGAGAAGATGGACATTACAGGGACTTTCAGGAAGGAAAGCAGGAGAATTGAAGGAAGTGGGCATGGGTGGATTATCGGGGGTAGAAAAGATCGAGGATTTGGATGGGGGAAGATAAGAGGTGGTGGTGAACAGCTGTTTTGAAAGCCTGGAGGGAAGAATGGGAAAGAATAGAGTGAGGAAGTTTATTCCAAAGGCGGGAAAAAAGAGGAATGAAAGAGTGAAGATGAGCAGTGATTCGTGATTTTGGTAGTTTTACCAGAAGGGGGTTGTTGGCGGACCTTGAGCGCCCTGTGGAAATGTGGTTGGGACAAATCGCAGAGAGAGCAGGGGGGCAAGGCTGGAGAGGAGTCGGTAGAAGACAGAAAGACCACCGACCAACCTGCGGTGATTGAGTGAGAGGCCCAAAGACTCAGCTTCATTGCGGGAGATGCCAATGATCTTAAAAGCCCTGGTTTCGACAGCGTGAAGTCGAGAAAGGTGGGAGGCAGGAGCACCAGCCCAGAGGGGAGAGCAGTACTCCATCAGGCTACGGACAAAAGCTTTGTAAGTAGTCAGGAGCTCAAGAGGGCCGAGGAAGGACTTTGCACGACGGAGGATTCCCAGTCGGCGACTGGCTTTTGAGGCAAGGTTGGAAATGTGACTTTCCCAGGAAAGGTCATGGCAGATAGTGAGACCCAGAAGCTTGAAAGAAAAGACTTCTTCCAGTGGATTGTTGAGAAAGTGGATGGGGGGGTTTTGTAAACGGTCCTTTCGAAGAGACATAGTGAGAGTGTGAGATTTGTGTGGATTGAAAGACATGTTCCACGTGTTGGACCAGTTTGTGATTTTATCCAGATCTGCAGTGAGCGAAGAAGCTGCTGCTTGCCGGTCTGAGGGATGACAGATGGTACGGCAGAGGGTGGAGTCATCGGCAAAGAGAAATAGAGGATTTTCCAGAGAGTCCGAGAGATCATTGATGAAAACCAGAAAAAGAACAGGGCCCAGAACGCTACCTTGAGGAACTCCAGCCTGCACAGGAAGAGGGGATGAAAGAACTCCATTTAGGGCCACACGTTGACTGCGACAGGAGAGGAAGTCTGCGAGCCATGAGTGGAGATGGCCTTGAATACCATGGGAAGAGAGTTTGGTGAGTAGGGCAGGGTGCCAGACTGTGTCAAAAGCACGTGATATGTCCAGGGATACGGCTCGGATTTCCTGTCTGGCATTGAGGACCTCCATCCATTGATGGGAGAGCAGTAGCAGCATATCCAGGGTAGAGTGACCTGGTCTGAAACCAAATTGATGATTGGAAATCAAGCCATTGGAGAAGAGGAAGGATTTCATGTCTGAAGCAATGATGGATTCCATAACCTTGCTGATGATTGGGAGAAGGCTGATTGGTCTGTAGTTACAGGGATCTGTTTTTGCACCTTTTTTATGCAGGGCAGTGATGTTAGCAGATTTCCAAGCAGATGGCAGATGACCTTGGGAAAATGAGAGGGTGAATAGAACAGAGAGAGGGTGAGCAAGAGCAGAAGAGCAGGCTTTGAGGACACGTGGGCTGATGCCGTCTGGACCGGTTGCAGAATCTGACTCGAGGTTTGAAAGCAAGCTCTCCACCTTGTCAGGAGAAAAGGATACAGAGTCCAGGGACAGTTGGGTGCGACTGGGTAAAGTGGGTAGAGATAGTGATGGGTTTGGGACACAAGATTTAGCTGCAAACACAGAGTTTAGACATTCAGCTTTATCACGTGTGGAATCAGCAGTGCGGACATTTGAGGTAAGGGAGGGGATGGAGGGGGAACATACACCAGAAACAGATTTGATTAAACGCCACCAGGATTTTGAGGAGGGAGAGAGGTCTGAGAGTTCAGACTTGAGATGAGAAAGATGTTGTTTTCTGGCTCTCCTGAGGGTAGATACACACTTGTTCCGAGCTTTGTGGAAAGAACTGAGATTGCCCTCAGTTGGGTTTGCTTTCCATGAGGCAAAGGCAAGTTGTTTCAGGACAACTGCCTCGCCACAAGCTTCAGTAAACCAAGGGCGGGAGGAAGGGTAAGACAACTGAACACGAGAGGGGATAAATCTGTGCATGAGGGAGAGCAAGTTTCTTTGAAAGAATTCCCAGGATGAGTTGATGTTTGAGAAAGTAGTGATAGGAGACCAGTCTGTAAGTTTGATGGCTGCTCGGAGACCCTGCCAGTCGGCTTGAGTGAAATGCCAGACTCGACGGCGGTGAGGTGGTTCTCTGATGACAGCCAGAGAGATGTCCACTTTAACAAGGACGTGGTCAGAAGAACCAATTGGAGCGAAGGAAGAGCAGCAGATATTGTCAGGGAAATTTGTCAAAATCAGATCCAGAAGAGATGGAGTACCATTGGTTGAGATCCGGGTCGGGAAGTTGACCGATTGAGTCAGTCCCAATGAGTCACAGAAAGCTTTTGCTGACGTCCCATGGCAGGTGAGAGAGGTACCCACACCTAGCCAACTGGCGTGATGACAATTGAAGTCGCCACATAAGAGGAAGAGAGAGTTTGGATGAGAAGATAGAAGATGGTCCATGTTTTCGGAGAGTGAAATTCGTTCGCCGTAGAAATTCGACAAGCCGAAACAAAAGAACTGGTTTAAAAAAAAAAAAAATTAACCCATTTGTTACTGTCCGTCTCGCCGCACGTTCGGCTTAGGATCCCCCTGCGGGCACCTTGCGTCTGCCTTAAATTATATGGCCGCCGCAGGAATGCCCTAAGCTCACCGTGTGACGTCAAATCAAAGACCGTACGGCACCCCCATGTTTTCAGTCTCCACAATTTATAAATACCCCGTGCAGCTCCCCGAAAAATAAAAACGTATGTGACTACTACATTGTGTGACCGTGGAAATATTGCGGCCGTTTTATAATTGCTAGTGCCTATACACTTTGTAGACCCTTCGGCTGCCGAGCCAAATGTGACTTTGGCCTTACTTCGTGTTTTCACCTTCATTTGTGATGTTTTTTTTTTTTTTTTTTTTTTAATCATCTTGTGTTTTAATTAATAACAAAAAAGCAATCCGATCACGTGGTGTAACGGACTGTCGGTCAAGAATTGAATTTCACAGCAAAACTGGTTGTAATTTGGAATATCCATGATTACATCAGCCCGATGCGTTTGATGAAAGTGATTGTGGTTCTGCGGGCATCATGTTGGAGCTGCCCTGGGGGCAGCGCTCTCGCAGAGTGCGCGAGCGATCGGAACCCAGGACTGAGCTCGAGCCTGTGTGGACCTTTGGATGTGGTGATTGTACCAGTTTACATACAATACACCACCACCGAAGGTCATTTACTCATCTTATTTTACCTTAAACATGGGGAATTTCATTGAAAGTGTGTTTTCTTTGGGTCCACGAACGGATTAATTCACTCCATTATTTCTTATTGGGAAAATATTTTTTTCAATCCGAACAGCCTCCTGGAACGAATTAAATTGGGATTCTGGGGGCACCACTGTGTAGGCAAACACCGATACTCCGATCTCTAGCGGTAGCGCACGGTCGACGCAGACTGCCACGGAGGCCGTACGTAGGTGCACGGCGGGCGTAGGGGAACCGTGCGTCGACCCTGCGTTGCAGACCAGACCAGGTAGTCAAACAGACCGCAAGGCCACCGTACGGCGACCGTGGAAATAGTGTGGCTGCCGTAATTTTTTGGGGGTTGGGAAAATTCATTTTTCATTGGGAAGAGCTTATGGCAGCCGCACGAATAACGCAAGCCCACCGTACGGTCGACGTGGAACACATCTACGTCATCACTTGGCTTGTCTAATTGCTACGGCGAACGTAGAAAAGAAAAAGGTTAAAACTACGCGCTATAATTCCACGGCGCCCCTACGGCCTGTCAAATATAGCCAAACAGCGTAGGGCCTCCCTGAGGCCACCTCAATTTCTCTGCGGCCGCCACACATTTCTGTCAATTCAGAGGGCGTACGGCCGCCGTATCCTCGCCATAGAGCAAATGTGACCTCGGCCTAACCGGGCTGTGATCTTTGAGGTAGTTTTTCTTTTGCTATCTTTATTTTGGACCAACCGCCTCTCAACAACCACAGCCACCTTCTCCACAACCACTTTCACCACAACGACATCTCACAACATAACCAACAATGAACAGCATCGCCTCACCTTCATCTCCATTGCGCCGCCTTCTTTGCGCCAGCCACGGCGAGTTCCCCACGAGCGCCATCTCCGCCGACAGACGAGGGAGCTGATGATTTCTACCACATCCGCTCTCTCCGAGCTTCGCGTCAATTGGATCAAAAGGGGCGGAGCCAGCGGGGAGTCGGAGGGGAGAGATCAAAACCTCTCCTCACGGACTCCATATAGAGGCGCGCAGAGACGCCAAGCGAGTAGTTGAAGTCTGGGTTCGCCGTGGAGCTCGCTTGTGGAGAGTCGGTCTGCGGCCTGTGAGGAGTCGCGTGGTGAGCAGGCAGTCGGGATCGTCACAGCGGAGCTTGGAGTGCAGCCTGCCATGCCGTGCCGAACTGTGGGCCGCTGGAGCGCAGCCGGAGAGGAGGCGCCAACCAGCGGCAAATGGTCCGAGGTGATCGGGCCCCGGGACAGTCCGAACGACGCTGAGGAACAGGCGGGCTCTTCAGAGAGAATCAACTCTAAAAGAGCAAAGGCCCGTTTGTTCCTATGAGGCGTTGTCGACTAGGCCCGATCGACCGGGCCACATGACGAGGCCTGGGCCAAGCCACGGTCACGCCAGCTGCCGTGTGGACGGGACGTCGAGGAGCGCCCAGCGAGTAACCAGCCCGGTCTCTCGGAGTTCCTGCGGTCTCCACAGCTCCGTGAACTATAAAGATCCACGAGGTCCAGTCCTACCCCTTACCTTTCCTGGGGTTTTTCTTTGAATGAATGTTGTGGCACCGAGTCCGTTAAGTATAACTGTTAATAAGTAATTGTACATAATAAATAGACCAACGGTTGTAGTTCTTTTTTTTTTTTGCTCGTGTCTTGTCCCTACCTCCCATTTATTGCATACATGCTTTGAAGACCTGACCGCATATGTCGTGTGTGTAATAAATGTCGTTGTGTGAATGTCCACCTGCTCGTTGCGTCCTCTTCCCTCAATTGAACTGCCATAGTTGGTTCTTAATAACCGATAAAAGAATCTGATCCGGCAGGGCTTGGCGATATACACCGCTCGGCAAATCGCAAACTGAGCGAGCTGCTTAGCGGCTCGTTTCCAAGCAGGTCCCGTCGAGGTGTAAATCCCCGGCATTCTGGCTGCGCGCATAATTAGGTAAATCGACAATTCGGCGATCGGACCCTGTCGTGCGTGGACAGAGTAGTTGGCTGATTTTCGGTGTGATTAAAGATACACCCGTAGCTGGATTTCGGCGTTGATCTGAAAGCTGCGACTAGGTTTGCCTGTTCGGTGGGCGAGAGCGGCCGCCATTGGTTAGAAGTGGTCGCCCGCACGTCGAACGGGTGGGAAACCACAACAATATATATATATATATATATATATATATATATATATATATATATATATATATATATATATATATATATAATATATGCACTACTGGTCAAAAGTTTTAGAACACCCCCATTTTTCCAGTTTTTACTGAAATTTAAGCAGTTTAATGTTTCAATGTACTCTGAAATTAAAGCATAGAACAAATAAACAATTGCAGATAAAAAAAAACATGGAATCGTTTTGTTGAACAAAATTTAACCTAAATTTTTGACTCATCAAAGTAGCCACCTTTTGCGGATCGAACAGCCGAACATGCTTGTGGCATTCTTTCTACAATGGAAATAAAATATTGCTTGGAAAGTTCTTCCCAACACTGTTGCAGAAGTTCCCACAAATGTGTTGCACTTGAAGGTTGCTTTGCTTTCACCCTTCTGTCCAGTTCATCCCAAATCAGGTTGATGGGGTTTCAGTCTGGAGACTGTGCTGGCCATTCCATGATTTAAAGCCTACCATCTTGTTCTTTTCTTCCAAGGTCATTCTGACATAGCCTGGAGGTGTGTTTTGGGTCGTTATCTTGCTGTACGATGAACCCCTGACCAATTAGGTGTAGACTAGAAGGTATTGAATGGTGCTGCAAAATGCTGTGGTAGCCCTTTTGGTTCAGGGTGCCAGTCACTCTGTGCAAGTCGCAGACTGGATCCAACAAAAGAGCCCCAGATCGTCACTCTTCCTCCTCCATGTTTGACAGTTAGTGTCACACACTGAGGAACCATCCTTTCACCTACTCGACAGTGTATTAAAACCCTGCGTGATGAACCAAAGATTTCAAATTTTGATTAATCGGTCCATAAGACCTTCTTCCAGTCCTCAGTAGTCCACTGGCGGTGCTTCATGGCCCAGGTAAGCCTCTTTTTCTTATTTTGCCATATTTGCAGTGGCTTTCTTACTGCAGCTCGAAGTCTTCTCTTCACAGTTGAAATGGAGCATTTCTTACTTCGACCAGTGTTAAGCTGTGCTTGAAGCTGCTGTCCTGTGAGCCGCCTATCACGCAAGCTGTTGACTCTCAAACTTGTCTTCTGATTGTGTTGTGGCTTTGGGTCTGCCAGACCTTTTCCTCCAGTTTCCAAATGCCTTTTGATTGTGTAGGAAACTGTACTCACTGATGCCTTGGCTTCTTTGCAATTTCTCTCAAGGAAAGACCCACACTTTTAAGGGTTATAATGGTCTGTCTGTTTTCCTTTGTTAATTCTGTCTTTTTCTCGCTATTATGATGGACAATATTGCACTGAAGGAAATAGTATATTGCTAAGTAATGCTTCAGAGGGTGTAGCAACAGTCTGTTCCAACACTGCTTTTATACAGACAGAGGGTTTGTAACGAATCAACAAAAGTTGGGACACCTGTAGGAATTGTTTGCATCAACTTTCAAGGCTTAACTTTCTTCCATTGCTGCAGAACAGCTGCAGTTGCTAACCCATTACTTCCCTGAAAAGGGCCTTTTCAACACCTCTGAAGGTTACATTATTTTTCAGTTTTTGGTAACCTAAAGATTTGAACTGCTTAAATTTCAGTAAAAACTGAAAAATGGGGGTGTGGTGTATATTTTTGACTGTTGTGCACTCGTTCAGTTGATCATAAATAACTGTTTAGTGCCTGTTTGTTTTCTTTATGATGTTGCTAAACCAGTAAGTTTGCTGTTTGGAGTGATTTCCAATTTTGACTGCCGGACAGTTTATTTATTTTTAAATCTCACTCTGTACATGTGCGATCTGGACAATTCGGAGGCAAAGTACTGTTAAACTTCAGGTTCGTTTTCTGATTCGTGTTCAAAATATAACGTTCAATTAAAATCGAGTTTCTCAATCATAAACTGACATTTGTAGACAAAGTGAACCAATTGCTAAACTAATTTTCGCTTCACGTGTATGGGGTAATGGTTTGAGCGTATTTGAGTCTGGGAGGTCAGCGATTTTAAACCCCTGATGAGCCAGACCAAAGACTTTAAAAAATGGTATGTGCTCCTTGCTTGATGATTAGCATTTATAAAGGAGAGAGCACAGACAAGCAACCATAGTTCTTTTTTTTGGGGGGAGGAGATTTTGTCAAGGTCTAAAGAGTGAGAGGCTGCAGCCTGCTTGTCTGAAGGATATGAGATGTCAGAGTGTGGAGTCAGCAGGAACGAGGATTTTTTTTCCCCCATCAGATTGTTGAAGATTAGGAATGGGACTGGGCTGAGAACAGTCTTATGGCATTCCAGCTTTAACAAGAGAGGAGATTTAAGGAATCTGTTGAGGGCCACACATTCGCTATGAGTAGAGAGTCAGTAAGCCATGTTTGGAGTTGACCGTTGATACCGCAGGCAGTTTGAAGAGCAAGGGCAGACTATGGAAAGCTCGAGAGATGGCCTGATCTCCGATCTGATTTTGAGGGTTTCTGTCCATTGTTGGGAGAGTAGAAACAGCATGTCAAAAATGGAATAACATGGTCTGAATCCAAATATATTATCTGAGAGTAGGTCATTAGAGAAAATGATCATTTTCTCAACTGCGAGGTTGGTAACCATTGTGCAGGCTTTGGGCTGAATGGCTACCTCCTGGACACACATATTCATTGCAAGATAACTTGTGTTATTGAGCACATGTTGGGGTCCTATGTTACCCATCTGAGCACTTTATTCAGATGCCATCTTGAACGAAGCAAACCCAAACTTGAATGCTTGATCAGAACTGAAACCTAAAATCGCCAACTTGAGTTCTCCACATTAATTGGTGGGTTTAAAAAAAAAAAAAAAAAATCTTATTTTACTTATTTATTTTGTTTCTATGAATCCCTGTAGCTCCCTCTCCTTTTTGCTCAATGATTTTCTTTATGTGTATGAGTAAACACCCCATGGATATTAAAGTTTTTCCAGTTTCTAAAATTGACCGTATTGTTGTGGATCCGGGGTTCGAGTTTCGCCATGAGGGGAAGTGCTCTAGTTCCTCCCAAACACCCGGTCCTAAGGCCGCCAAACATGGATAACTCTGTGCTCTGGTGGGTTGTGAAGCAACGAGCGCCGATTGGTACTGCCAATCTGGCAGGGTTACATGACTTCACATGATACCTAACTTGTGGACGGTCACACCAAGGGGGGGGGGGGGGTCTCGTACCCTAATTACTCATCGGATCAGGTGCAACCGAGCGGCGCTTCGAGTACACACTGGCTAACATGGGCCAATCGGCGAGGTAAAACTTCCCGGCTAACTGGGTACATTCACAATATAAGCAAGTTGGGTTAGGAAAGGGCATGTGGCGCAAAAATCAAAGGTTTTATTACAAATGCAGTATGCACAGCAGGGAAAAGCAAGGATTGATTAGGTGTGGCAAAAGAAAATGCACGTATATACAGGGGGCTGCAAAAGTAGGTGTACAGTCCTTACTGTATACCTACTTTTGCAGCCCCCTGTGTATAAAAAAAAAGACCATGTAGAGCTAACTTGATCCTTATGTTTTTCTTGGCTTATCTTGTACTAACATGACAAGCATCAGATTCATTCCCGAGAAAGATAGATGGTTTGAGGTGATGGCCACGCCGGGTATTCTAGAGGTTGCAAACGGACCAGTGTGCAAGCCCAGTTGCTTAGGTGGGGGATAGAGGGAGGAAAACAGGTGTCTAAGGTGTGTGGTGATTGGCAGATGACGTTGAGAGGAAGGTGTAAAGATGTGGATCAGGGGGTTGGAAATGGAGCAAAGAACGTGTGAGAAGGTCGACTTAACGTGAGGTGTAAAGAGATCTGTACATGTAAATGCTAATCCTGTCTAATTGCACTGTCTGGCTCTTCTGCTCGGTCGTGGACTGTTCCGTAACTCCAACAACAATGATGACAGGCTGTGAGGTGAGGGGAGGCTTCATCGGAGCTTTCTTTTATATTTCCTCGGTGGGGGGGAAATGCTAGAAAGCGCAACGGGCGGAATGATGGGTGTTTTCCCGCGCCCTCAATGACTTGAACCATTGTGTTGGGCCTGCCACGGTGAGGATTTCACATCGAAAATGGCTTCATTTGCTTCGTGCTTTGCCACGCAAAGGAGCTCTTGGCATGTGGAGTGAGGTACTTTATCACACGCCCCGACTATGGGCGCACCTCATACCCGCTGGTTCCAAAAGTGGTGGTGGTTGTCGTCAATGATTGTGGTTGGTGATGGCAGCGGTGGTGTTGCATAGTGGTTACAGTGTGGTGAGTTCATGATGGAGGCGGTTGTGGTCGAGATTGTGGAAAATGGTGAGTACGGGTGAGCTTGGGTTGTGGTCTGATTTTTGTGGGGAGTTTTATGAAAGTGTTGCAACGGTGTATGAGATGCTGCAAAATTGGGGTCCGAGTACGGCGAAGATCTGAGGTGATGTCTTTGGAGAATGGTGTGAGGTTTGAATGGGTTTTGGTATGTGCTAATTAATTGTAGCTATGCATGTGCGTGCATGCATTAAGGAGCGATGTGTGAAGTAAAGGATAAAGCATAACAAATGGGAATATAGACCTACCTAAAAGCCCTCAACACATTTTGTCCCTTAAACCCACTAGACATGAGTAAAAGGTTGTCTAAAACGAATACAAATGAAATAACTGTCTTGGGGCCACGATATGTTGTCTGCCATTACCTGGGGGGAGCGCCGGCTTAACAAAATCGCAACAGTATTAATTATGGGTATGATAGTTGTACTTTTATTAAATCGCTCAATCCCTCTCACCAGGACTGAACCAATTGAGAAATAATTCTTGAACTCAATCAACATTGTAATGTGCTAAGGGTCAACTGGGCCTACCTCCTTCGGCATTGCTGCTGTCTCCATTCCCTTCTGTTCTCATCAGCTTCAGTGACTTTGTTTTGCCATTGATGGTTGTGAACTTTCCCTGATTTGATTTTGATGGCAAAATGTGGTGGGTGGGGGAAGAGAGGAGAGAAAAAAAAAAAAGCACGATCTGGTGAATGCCACCATCTTTCTCCAAAGCTGGGTTTTCCTGAGGAATACATGCAGAAAGCAGATATCCACATTTAAATTTTTCATGTGTACAATGTCCATCGGCAAATCATGCACTGATCCATAACTTTTTTATAATTACTTTAGAGAGCTTTTTGAAAAGAAAAAAAACTTGTTATAAATTTCCCATGATCCTCGCCACCTCTGGTTCCGCTATTTTGATGCGAGCCATACAGACTTTTGTTTCGTTCTGCTAATAGAGATTATCGCACTTTGCCCATGTTGCTTTTGACAATGTCACCTGGGGGTTCTCATCTATTTCCACCTGCAATGTTCAAACTGTTGAAGCAAGACAAGTCATTCTTATTTTGCCTTCCACATTTTGGTGTCAGAAGTGGGATATCTGGATGCAGATAAAGACCTGAGGAACCCCCAGGCTGATTAACCGACTGATTGTCATCGCATACCACTCAAGAACAACAATGGTGGAGTTTGGCGAAGAGATGGAGGCTTTGTCTTGGGAGTTGGAGACCCTTGGGATGAAGGTACATGAACAAGAGGAGGCCTTGAATTCCTGACAGTACCAGCCTTTTGTGCTGACGACCGACCACCAACTTTCCAGATTCAAGGACAAACCAATTCATGACGGTGATATTCCTCTTGAGTGGATAACCACCCTGAAGTGTACAGCTGATGCTCGTAAATTGAGGGATGAGGAGTTTGTTATATTACTATGTGAACATCTGGCCGGGCGAGCTCGGCAAGAAATTTTGGTGAGAAGCGAGGATGTTAGAAAATTGTCAGACCAAATCATTAAGGTTCTGAGAAACGTATTTGGTGGTGGGGGCGATTTATCATCAGCTCAACATAATTTTTACTCCTTCCACCAGCAACAGCATCAGGATTTTTTTTGACCGTTTCCCTTGATCTCATTGAACTGCATGAAAAAAAAAATCGTTGAAGTCTGCCTATCTTTAGGTGACCATCACATGTGTGAGTCGGCTTTGCAGGGTCAGCTGTCGAACGTAACAAATGACGTATATCTAAGGGAGATGGGTCGTTTGAACAGAGAGCAGCCAAACCTGTCTTTTTTTGGACCTCCAAGATGCTGTGATTGACTGGCTGGGAGATATCACCCCAAATGACACTAAAAAGATACAAAAATAAAAAACCCCTGCTGCTCAAGAACATCAAGTGATGACAGACACCTTAAAGTGACAGGAAGACATTGCCAAGTAACAACAGCAGCTCGATGACTTCCTTGCTGGGCTGAAGGAGGCCAAGGGAAGGAAATCTCATTCCTGTTGGTCCTGTGGTGAAACCGGTCACTTGGCATAACTGTCCAACCAAGAAGTTAAACTACGACAGCTTGTAATGGTGAACCACACTGCAGGCATTGGTGTGTCAAATATGAATGGTTCAATTTGTAACAATGGTGAGGACGTGTCCAGAAACCATGTTGAATGTCTGTGTGAAACTGTTTTAATCGATATTGGTGTCTGGCGCCGAAGTTTCAACCATTGCAGAGACTTTCTATCGGCAATACTTCGATAAGCTTGAATTGATGAATGTGGGTGAGCTGATTCGTATTACTGCCACGAATGGACTGGATAGTCCCTGTCTCTTTTATTATTGTTTTTTAATATCTTAGACATTTTTATTTTCCTTACCTTGCATTTGTCCTTTTTTTTTGTTTTTCTTTTCTCAAGCCACGGGTGTGTTAAAAGGCTACGATCCGCTTGTGAACCTCGTACTGGATGAAGCCATTGAGTTTATTCGAGGTTTGTTTTTTTAATTTATTTTTAATTAATTACAAAAGTAAAAATGTATTGATATTATTGTACTTTAAACATAGCCTTTTCAGGATGGAGGGGACTTATAAGGAATCTTCCTGGGCAAGGACCTGCACTAGTAGGCCAGGGGCCAGTAGGACCTACCTTGCACCCCCCCCCCCCCCCGCGACAATTTTTCACTGATACCACAGTGTTCATATATATATATATATATGTATATATATATATATGTATATATATATGTATATATATATATATATATATATATATATATATCCCAAGTATCAAAAAAAGATGTTCCCAGAAAAATAACTCATTTGCACTATGCTTTATTAAGCTGTTTCCATTTTTGCCTGTAATTAAGCTATCCAAACATTATTCTACATCTCTGACAACAAAGGAAATATGTTCACTGTACTCCTTGACCCTCCAAGCATATGTGTAGATTCCTCGTTTACCAATTTCCATGTACCAGAAGTTGAGATGTTTACGAAAATGAGAATTTCCATAATGGTGGATCCTAATTATCATATCAATGCATTTAAAATGATTTCCACTACTTTTACTCAAACAGAAAATAGTTATGTTTCCCTTAAACACGAACAGACATAAGTCAGTTATGTATTATATCAGGCCCAGGTAATTAATTCTATTGATTAATCTGATTTCGCATGATTTTTCGAACAATTCATTGTGCTTTGTATTTTATGCTAATTAGCCTACTTTAAATTTTTTTAATATTTTTGCCAACTTGGCTTGTATCTGGCAACACTTGAGTAATGTTTTTTTTGACAAAAAAAGACGTGTGGTAATTACAAGGAAAGAACATACCCATCAGAGATGGGGAATCCCCCACCATTGAAAAAAGTCGTACATATTCCAGATAATGAGGGAGGTCAATTGGAAACAGAACACCATTTGGTCATTTTCGGTTGGCCATCTTGGATCTGGCCACGCCCAAAATCAATAGAGTTCTTCCTTTTCAGGTGGTACATGTGTGACCCAAATTTCAAATCAATATGGCAAACAGTTTGAGTTATCGCACTCACAGCTATAAATGTTGACGCCCAGCCAGCTGGACGGACGACCCGGGTGACAATATCCCCCTTTCGCCACGCGGCGGGGGATAAAAATGGAAATTCATGCATTTTTGTGGGAATTATTGTCTCCAAGTCAAATTTAACCAATATGCAAATGAGCTAATTAGCACAAACAAAATATATTTTGATACGTAAATGTATAAGCTTTAATTTAATACTTTTGTGATTTTTATGTTTATATTGACATTTTGCCGATCTTTGTGATTTGTCTATTTTTGATTGCTTTATTAAGCTATTTCCATGGCAACCATAGTGCAAATGTTATTTTTCTAGGAACATCTTTTTTTCTGATACTTGGGATATATATGAACACTGTGGTATCAGTGAAAAATTGTCGTGAGGGGGGGGGGGGGTGCAAGGTAGGTCTCACTGGGCCATAAAAGCATAGTGCAAATGAGTTATTTTTCTGGGAACATGTTTTTTTCTGATACTTGGGATATATATGAATACTGTGGTATCAGTGAAAATTATCGTGGGGGGGGGTGCAAGGTAGGTCCCCCTGGCCTATAGGTAGTTTGCCATTGCCTTCCCAAGCAGCAAGGACAGTGGTTTGGCAAAAATGCTGGTTACAGTTGCCTGCTTTGAGATACTGTGGGATCCTTAATGTCTACCTTGACTAATGCTGACCGATGGAGTGCCTTGCCTGTGAAAGAACGTGAAAGACAGACCAGCCAAATCGGGAAGCAAGCCCACACGAGACAGCTGAAATGCAAGTGAACTATCTTGCCAACTCTGTGTTTGATGGTGTTTACAAATGAGCCAATGCTTTCCTGTAGTTAATGTGAAAATGTTTACTCGAAGAAATGTTCACTGCAGTTGAAAGTTTAATTAAAAAGGGGTGGGGAAAGGTCAGACGACGTGTGTGTGTGTGTCTTTCTTCCCACCCAGACGCAGAGAACCCTTACCATCTCACAGATGAGACACGAAAACTTGGCTTGGTCATTTGCCGCGGAACCTCCATCAGCTTGCTGAGTCCCCAGGAGGGTTTCCATGCTATTCCAAACCCATTTCCTCTTCCTGAAGGATTTCAGGAAAGTTACAGCCAAACGGGTCAGGCCAACATGACACCATGACCATAATTGTTCTTTATTGCCACGGCTGATAAAGCTCATGGCAAATATTAATTATAGGGTGTTTGACTTTTTTATTCTTTTGTGAACAAAACCAGATTCTTGGCATCATAATGAAAATATTTTCTCCTGCTGTACTACATGAAAGTGGAACCAAAATTGCTTTCTGACTAGTTGTACAACAATAGGAATCATTTGCTTATTAATACTTGGATTATGTGCTGATGTTAATTCCGATGTAATCGTTTACAATAAACCTGAATTGGCAAACTATGGGTTGTGCCTTGTTGGCTATGGAGATACCTGGATAAAATGTTAGTCATTCTGAATCTTGAATGTTAATGCTTTTGCAAACCAGCGTTGTAATAACTATTTATCCAAGTCACACGGTGTGGGTGGAGTTAGGTGAGTGAGGTCAGGGAGACAGTTCTTGTTACCTCCACCACCGAAGAGGTTGTTTTCACCCCTTTGTCTGTTTGTGTTCAGGATATCTCAAAAAGTTGTGAACAGGTTCGGTGTGTCACACGGGCAAACTCATTAGATTTTGGTGAAGATCTGGATCCGGCTACTAGAAATTTAAAAGATTATTCACCATTGAGAGACAGGGCTCAAAAACGATGTGTTACGAATCTGGCAGCCATTTGCACACAGACAGCAGTCCCTAAGCTTAGTTATTTCAATAAGTATGTCCTTGTAGTTAGAATCCCTCCTGTCTCATGGGAATTGTGTGTGCACTATGAGTTATTTTTTAGTTAGGTTTTTTTTTTATACGTCAACTACAACATCCCTCCTTCGCTCCTGCCACCATCGGCCTTCCTCACGCACATGTGTGCCGAGCACAGACGTGGGCGGGGCTTCCATCGCCTCAGATCGGAGCCTCGCTCCAAAAAAGGGAATGGAGTGTTTCCTCTGCCCAATGAGCCAAGGGCGAGCATCGCACGTGCGCCCCAGCCAATGGGAGGTGAGCGTGCCGAAAGCTACTACGGCGCCTCGTCCAATCGGGAGGCAATTGGCAAAATAAATCGCTCAGACCTCGAGTGGTGGTAAAAACGAGAGGACGGCTAATAGTGGTGGTCGTGGTTTGAGCGGTCTGTGGTGGCTTGGTCTCGATTGTGGGCCGTGGACTTTGGGTAGTGGGTTTGAGGCCCACCGTGGTGGTTTGGGGTTTGTGTGACCGCACGAGGCGGGAAGGTACCCTAGCCAGGCTCTGGTCCCCCAGCTTGCCTTTCTCTCCTGGGTTGACAGAAAATAGACCCACGGGGCCCATTTCGTGTGTGTGTGTGTGTGTGTGTGTGCGTGCGCGCGCGTCTGTCACCGTCCTGTAAGTAGAAACTGTTAAGTGCTTTTTGTTCCTTGTAAATTGTGTTTTTTTTTTTTTATTCGGATAACTCTGCTCTTTGTGTGCTCCCCTCCCCGATTATTGGTTATAAATAAACCCCTGTGTTAAATGTTCCAGCTCGTTTTCTGTGCTTTCTCCCATTGGTCCAGCACAGTGCGTATTGAGAATTAGTGAGGCCGTTTGGGCCGGTAAGTTGTCATTGGGTCCGGCGCGGCTTTGGTAACTTCCACTCAGTTACGCCGGATCCGAGTCGGTGATAGCAACTCGGTTCGGACAAAGTCGGCCGAGGGTGTGATTTCCCTGGTAAGTTGACGCCGTGGGTACTTAGGTATGTTAATTTTGCTATTGACCCTACCCCACGCCATCAGAGAATTGGCAATCGCGGTCTGCTAAGGGACCTGTGACCTTTCGGACTTATCAGTCACAACCTAAATTCCGGGTGTTCGGTGGGAGACGACTCCACTGTTCCACCTTGTGGTCGTTTATCGCCACCGAACCCCGGCCCACAACAATATAGCATGATATCTCAAAAATGTATTGGGGGCCCAATATGTTCTCGTGGATTGGGCATTACTGTGCGGAGGTATGCACTCCTCCGAGTGCCCTTCTGGCTTGATGAAACCATTCAATATGCAGAAAGGATTGTAGTTCTGTGCAATTTTGCAGGAGCAGAAGTTGGGGACATTGAAGGAACGTTGAATGACATCGTATCGGGTCACGGCAGGAAGACGTTGGTTGTGGTACACCTTGGAGCAAATCGTGTTGAAGTTCACATGAGGATTTGAAAAATATACCAAACAGGATATTTGGTCATGATGAAAAATTGTTGCAAGGTAGTTTTCTGGTGTATTCCTCCGTTTCTAGAAAAGGGACAATTTTTTGCGATTTGAGCGATTTAGATGGCAACTTATGGTTGAAAGAATGGTGCAGGCAGCAAGGTTTTATGTTTAGAAAATAGTGGGAATCACTTTTTGTGGCAAAGGGGTTTTCTGGAATGATGGCCATGTGTTTCTGATAAACAAGAGAGCAAAGTCTGCAATGGGAATTGAGGCTTGTATTTATGCTCGAGGGTGGTGGGGAAGCTACAAACGAAAACTGCAAATGAGGAATTTATTTTTAAGGCCAGGCAGCAAAAACAATTACAAGAAGGGGAAATTTCATATTCTACACCAACAAGAGGAGTTTGAAAGCAAAGTACATGGTGAGGAATAGATATAGTTGCAGTTAGTGAGACTGTTTCATGAGTTGTCATTGGAGGACAAGACTCGAAGGATACATGACGTGTCTGAGGAAGTAAAGGAACAATGAAGAGTATTGATGCATCCAAATTGGAGGAATTTGGGAACTATACACCAGTTAGCTAAACTTCAGTTGTGGGGAAGATGTTGGATGTTGTTTTGGGATCAGATCTGATGGGGAACCATTTAAATAAATTCAGACAAATTAAAGGTATTTAGCACAGATTTATGAAAGTGAAGTCTTGTTTAACAAATTTATTGGACTTCTATGAAGTGGTTTCTGTTTGGGTGAGAGAAGTGCAATGGAAGTAGTGCATCTCAACCTTTTAGAAGGTATTTGAGGTACTAAATGGGAGCTTGTTAGCCAAGGTGAGAGCTTGTGGATTGGCTGGTGGACGAGCTAACTGGATTGTAAACTCGCTTTGTGAGGGGAAGCAGAGTGGCTGTAAGTCATCTGATTGGGGAGATGTAACCTCTTGGTTTGAGACTGGGACCATTATGTTTCACAATTTACAGAAACTATTTGGATGGTGGGTTGAAAGTTTCGTTTCAAAATATGTAGACACAGAGCCTGGGGTGATCAGATTCACGAATGTCTCCAACGCTAGGTACTTTAATAGATCAGGCAAAAGACTGACGGTTGTAGTTTAACATGATGAAATGTAAGATTTTGGATGGGTGAGAACAATGAAAATGGATTACATAATTCAAGAGGCAATCTTGGAACATGTCATATGGGAGGATCTGGGGGTGGTAATAGATGTGGGGGCAGGTAAGTGGACTGCATAGTGCCAAGCAGCTGCAGGTAAAGCTGACTGGGTTTTAGGTTGGATTCGTAGGGGGATAAATAATAATTTGAAAGAGTAGTGTTAACATTATAGGAAGTTGGTGAGGCCTTGTCGAGAATATTTTCAGTTTTTATCAGCACATGCAAGGAAGGACATACAGTGCTTTTAGAAAGTCGCCATCCCTTTTCAAAAATTTCACTTTTTGTTGCCCGATAGGCTGTAATTAAATTGCATTCAACTCAGAATTTTTCCACCTTTTATTTACACATCGTAACCCACAAATTCTATAAATTTCAGAAAATTAACTAAAAATACAATATCTTTGTTAGATAAGTGTCCATCCCTCTGAATTAATACTTGGTGGAAGCACCTTTGACAGGAATTAGTCTGTTGGGATTGGTCTCTACCAACTTTGCACACCTTGATTGGGCAATATTTGCCCATTCTTCTGAACAAAACTGTTCAAGCTCAATCAAGTTACAAGGAGGAGCATTGATGGACAGCAATCTTCAAGTCTTGCCACAGATTTTGGATTTAAGTCGGGAAGCTGACTGGGCCACTCGAGGACATTTTTCTTATTGTTCCTCAGCCACTCTAGTGTAGTTTTGGCTGTGTGCATCGGGTCATCATGCTGAAAGGTTTTCTTCCGTCCTAATTTCAGCTTTCTTGCAGAGGGTAGCATGTTTTCCTCATTTTTCCTCATTTTTTTGTATTTTGCTCCATCCCTTTTTCCCATCTATCCTGACCAAGTAACCCCAGTCCCTGCTGATGAGAAACATCCCCATAACATGATGCTGCCATCACGATGCTTCACAGTAGGGATGGTGTTCTTTGAGTGATGTGCTGTGTTGGGTTTGCACCAAACATAACATCTTTGCATTTCAGCCAAAAAGTTCCATCTTGGTTTAATCGGATCACAAAACTTATTTTTCCAAGCTGTTAAGTCTTCAAGGTCTTTGTAATTTATACCCGTCCCCTGATCTGTTCCTTTCCACAACTTTATGCTGGAGGTCTTTTGAAAGCTCCTTGGTACTCTTGGTTGAGTCTTTGCAGTGAAGTGCACCACCCAGCAGAGGAAACTTCCAGGAACAGCTGATTTTATTCTGAAATCAGAATCACTACAATTTCACACAGTTGGATGCCAATTAACTTGGTGTGATTTTGAAAGTGATTGGTTACACCTGAGCTAATTTACAATTGCCATTATATTGGGGGTGGACACTTATCCAACCAAGATAATCTAGTTTTGTATTTTTAATTAATTTTCTGAAATTTGTATTTTTTCACTTAAGTCGTGGGTTACAATGTGTAAATAAAGGTGGAAAAAAGACCGATTGAATGCAATTTATTTCAAGGATACAAGCCAACAAAAGGTGTAAATTTTGAAAGAGGATGTAGACTTTCGAGAGGAATTTTAGCTGCCTTAGGGAGGGTACAGCATGAACTGCTGGATTTATTACAGGGCTGCTGCTTTATAAAGCTATGAGTGGCTGAAAGAGTCAGGACTTTATTAAAGGAGGCAATATGCTTTGATATGTTTAAGATGATGAAGAGTATAGAGGGAATGTGTGGAAGTGTTTTGGGATGACAGTAAGGCATGTCTTTCACTTAAAGTGTAGCTTATGCATGGAATGGTCTCCCTGGAGCAGTGGTGGCAGTTTAAACTGGAGTTTGGTATCTGGAAGCATTGGAGATTGAAGGGGCACATAGATATTGGCAAGACTTGGAGGTAGCTTGCATGTGGATGGGTGACAAACTGATGGTATGTGTAGTGATTGTCATGTCCTGGGGAGGGTCTGCCTTTGTCTTCTTGTTATAGTAAAATCCAGTTAGAGTTCATGAATAATAATAAAAAAGCCTTTAGTTTCAAGTTACATTTTCTTTGCATAGATGGCACCTCCACCCTCCCACTATCGAGTCCGTAGCTTGAAACGGATTTGTTTGGTCTGGTGTAGCACAGACCTGAAAGGCGAAATGGCCACCTCCTCCATCAAAGTTACATTGTTATTCTGTTGCTTTAGAATAAAATATACTAGGCATCCACAACCATCTTTGACCATGATGAACAGGGGGCTGAGGCCCTTAATTTTTTTTTTTTTTTTTTGCCATCACTTTTCACCTTTCATTATATATATTTTTGTGTTCACAACCACTTGAGCGATTGACAACTTTCAACAGAATCTACCCATGGAGAATTTAATTTTATTTTTTTAAACAAACTTGCATGATGCTTGGATGGAAAATGTGGCTGGCATTCCAGTTTTCTGGAGGAATGGGTTGCAGAGTTTCGCGTAGCAGGAATAAACAGCCTCGACTTTGCTTAAGCTGCTGTCACACCTTGACGTTTTAGCCAGCGTATGGCAACGTATCAAAATGTATGTAAAACGCTGGCGTACGCTGAACTATTGATTTTTTTTTTTTAATTTTTGGGCGTATAATGTGTTGGACGTATGCATACCGTATTAGTAACGTACACAGAACGTTTTAACCACATATAGATAACTTGTACCAACGGATGCTGAGCATGTTGTCGGCGTTCACAACCTATGCCCAACGATATTCTAACTTATGCATAGTGCACGGCAGTGTATCGCTGCGGCTGAGTCAACCTCCTGGTGTGTATTAATTCAAGCGGCCAACAGGGCTTGAACTCAGGACCTTTTGGATCCCAAGCCGCTACCCTAACCACTACACCAACACCAGGCATAATTATGATCTCGTAGTAATGAGGAATTTTTTTTTTTTTAATTTCAACCTGATCGGCTATATGGTCCATGGTCTGGAAACCAGAATTATGAAATTGTTTGACTCTGGGTTCTTTGTTTTCTTTTGAATTAGGTTCACTTGGCTGTAGCTGGAGGGGTTTGAGGGTGGAAGAGCAGCAGCTGAAACCTGAACCCTATCCAGGTTCCTCCTGATGACTTCATCTTTACTTTTTCTTATTAATTACATAACACCAGTACACAAACAAAACAAGTCCTGGTGAGGGTCTGTAATCTCTGATTGCTCTTTCTTGTTTGACTTGCAATGAGATTATTACTCAAGGTGTAAGTGTTAAACAGTGTCGGTTGTTTATTAAGCCTCACGCTACATCATCGGGGAAGGATTATTGCTGTTTAAGACATTTCTATGGAGCACCCCCAATTTTTAATGGTATCACAGAGTTTCTTAGACCATTAGGAGCACAAAGCCACCATTTAGAATATATTGTTGCGAATTCGCGCCCGCCGGCGTGCGAACGGCCACGTGACTCGAATCGCGGCACGTCGCCCACCGGACGGACAATTCTGTCGTGACCCTCCGGGAACTATCGCCCGCAGCCAGTCACGGGTGGGCCTTTCGACCTCACCACAATCGGCCACCCGTGTAGGATAGGGTTGTTCGCCAAACTCGACCTACCTAAGTACCCACGCGGATGGTAGACCGGGCGATCGTACCTCGCCGCAGGCCGACGCCGGACACGAACCGCTTAAGCGGTCCGTTCCGTGCTATCGGGATAACCGAGCGGTGTTATTGGTCTGCCTCGACGGTTCAGATTAATTATCGGGCGTTTTAAGCCCACTACGAATGAACCCTTTACGTGAAGCAAGATGGAGATTCAATTAAAGAAAAGACGAAGCGAAACGGGAAAACAGTTCAACATAATGCACATTTATTCTGCGGCACACGGAGAGCGCACATATATCAAATGCAACAAAAGAAACTGACGCAGAGATACTACCGACTACGCCTACACACGGCAGCACTTATACGGTTTTACTTCACAGACGGCGCCGACACACATTTACTCAAAAGCAAAGGAAAGAAGCCACCCTCATAGGCAAGGGGGCAGACGGGCCCGTAGGCCAATGTGTGTGCGGGACAGAAAGGAGCAGTCAGGTCCGCGAGACCGGGGGTGTCCTACCCGCGTCCTCGTGACGAGCTGCAAATGTGGCTGCGCGGCGGTGCCCCGACTTCGTGCTCCTTCGCGGGTTTCATTGGCACCGCTTGGAGTGTGGTGGGAACGGGGCCCCTTTTTGCACTATCTCAGCGCGGGGGAAAGGGGGGGGAATTGTTGATGCCCTGGGGGAAGGAGAATGGTTGGCTGGCTTGGGTCCCGCGACGAGCAATCCCACCGCGACCTCGTCGCCGACCGCCGTCTTCCCTGCCTCGGACCCGAGCTCCTTGGACTCTTCCCCCAATTCTCCTCAGCCGACTGCAGAAAACCACCTTGACGCCTTCGCCTCCCGCCTCCACTCCGCTCTCCAACCCGACTTGACTGCCTCGCAACAACTCCAACCAAAAACTAACTCTCTGCGCAACAACTCCCCTCATTCGCCTCGCGCTCGCCGTTTTATAGGCCAGCAGGAGAAAACAATATGCAAATTTCCGGATCAGGATGACCGCGGGGGCGGGGCCACGCTCGCCCATTGGATGGAGGAAAAGGGGCGTGAATCTCCCCTGATCCTAGAATTTGCATATCTCGATTCCAGACAGACGCGCCTGGAGGCGGGGCCAAGCCGCCCCGCGCTTCCTAATTGGACGGATCAGAAGTGGGCGTGTAGCATTCCTGATCCGAATTCTCCTCGGAAAGGCCGCTATTTGCACTCGCGGCTCGGCGCGTATCTTGTACGAGCCCAGGACAGCTCGCCGCTCAGTGCTCACAGGTGGTGCGGGAATGGCCGTAGAATGAGAGAGGTGAAGGTGGTGGAGGGTTTCCGGCGGTGGCCAATGGTCATGGTGCCGTTTGGAATGGCGTGATGCGATGTTTGCGGGGGCGAGTTGTGACGGTAAAGGTAGTGGCTGTTGGCGTTGTTGTTGTCTGAGGGTTGGAGCATGGTTGCAGTTGGTGATGATGGCTGGAGTGGTGGTTAAGGTGGTTGCGGTTGAGACGTGGTTGGTTCAAAATAAAGATAGAACAGAAAAACTGCTATCTAAAAGCGTCGCAGCCTGAATGAATCACATTTATTCCCTCTGAACAACGGGTTTGGGGCTAACTACACATGTACTTAAGAGATACCTCACCTACGGGACCTGAATGGTGGTTTGCGAATTTCCACAACCGTAATATATTTTTAATTTTCTTTTTTCTTCCTGCACTGCCACCACTCAATTCCCCAGTTGTATCTCGGAGCTGGCAGGGACTTTCGGAATTAAATGTTGCATCAATAATGTGAATAGAAAGTACGTGTGGTTGACAATTTTTACCTTGACCGAATTAAGGTTATGACCCAATTCGACATATTTAGCATTTCACTAAAGTTTGTCCAAGCAGAATGAAATTACTCTCCAGACAGACCAGACCAAGGCACATTTATGCTTAATTTACATCTTGCCCCCTGCGGGTTAAAGGTCAAAGTCAAATTGCAGTTTGAAAAGTTTGTTTTGTTTTCTCATTGCTATATTTTGCCAATGTGGAATATCGGACAGCTTGGCCTTCCACGATGTTCTTGCATCATAATAGTGGACTTGCATTGAAGTTGTGCATCTGATATGTGATTAGTGTCCTTGACCTACTTTTTTCGGATTGTGACCTAATTAACAGAAAACACCAGTTTTTCTTTCACCTGTCATATTTTGAACACAAATCGGAAAATTAACTTGTACTTTGGCTCTGAATTTGTCCCGATCACGCATGCGCAGAGAGGTGAGCTTATTATTTTACTGTCTGGCAATTAAACAAAATTGAAAATCATCCAAACAGGAAACTTACTGTTTCTAAGGATGCCATAAAGGACACAAACAGGCATGTTAAACGAAAAGGCATTTGGTAGAGTGCATACCTCGGCCATGCAATGCCTGATCCAGTAGAACATATTGGGCCCAATACATTTTTGAGATATCATGCTATATATCGTTTTTGGCCCCATCTTTCATTTGAGAAGAATCACTTAAAAATAGAGTACAGCGGTCCGGATCTTCCCCAGAATCTAATCCTTTCGTCCTTGTCACATAGAGCCTCCACCAAATTTTGTCCGAATCCATCCACAACTTTGTGGATGGATTCATTCACACAGACATCCTGTTCACAGAGACAAACAGACAGACAGGGTTGCAGACATAACCTCCATCCACCTTCAGTGACAAGTAATGAGGAGCATGAGAATTGAAATTCCAAGAAATAAGATTTACTTTTAAAACTGAAAAAGTGGATTGTGAAATTGGAAAGAAAGAAAGCCAAGAGCATGCAATTGTCAATACATTGGAAGAAATGCTGCTTGTGGGGCCCAGAGTCACCCACGTGTCATCCCAGTATGGACTGTGTGAAACTTTGGCTTTCCGTGGTTGAACCCCCTCCCCTTTTACCTGTCCAAATGCACTCAGCTATGGTCTTGGGTTATCTCCATAAACCAGCATCTTCCAGGCCAAGTTCTTCTGAGTTCTGAGCATCTCTCCACTACACAGCCCCTTTTCTGGCCAAATCAATCTAACGGAAGTCACCAACTGGCCGCTAAAGTGTGGTTCACCCACGTTTTACTCCCAGCACCCTTCAGACCATTATTCCACTTTTTCCACCGATATGTCTTGTGACTGACATCAATGGAATGGCCAGTGGTAGATTGGTGTGCCAGCAGATGTTAATTTTAAAATCGACGGTGAGATTCAGTAGCTTTTCTCCTTTACAAATATTTTTCCACATGCTTCAGAACAAATAACACGTGAGGCATGAAACTGTAATCGTTTTCACTCTACATCTCGTGAAGACCTGGCCAAGCAGCTGCCAGCACAATCGACGCAATTCCCACGCATTTAAAATTCAATTGCCCTTTTAGTTTCTGCATACCAACATTCATCAACAACAACGAAAAAGACAAAACTACACAAGACTCTGATGAAGCAAATTCGACAACATTAAAGTCTGTCTACATATGATGATCAAACTCAAGAAATCCACTCGCAAACATGATTTCTAACCCTCCGAGCTCGTATCAGCATTAAAAAACCCCCAAAAACACCTGATGCAAATACCACAGCAGGCCATCAAGGACAAATGCTGCAGGATGTTTGCAAAGGGTGTGCTCCTCCTTCCTGACATGCCTGTGCACAAGGCCCATGTTGTGCATACTGCCATTTGTGATCGTGGCTTTGAACAACTGGATCCCTGACCCTCCCTGCTCTTGCCCCACCTCAATACACCATGTATTTGGCTCCACAGTGACTTACATTTCAACATTTAAAGTTATACCTCAATGGTCGGTGATTTGCTGGTGAAGAGGAACCGGTCGAACCAACAGAAGTGGTTGAAGGAGCAATCTGAAAACATCTATTTTGCTTGCAGACAGTTTGAAGCACAATTGAGCAAGTGCGTTGAACGTAAGGAACACCATACATTGAAAAAACAACAAACCAAAGTTGGTATGTCTTGGGACTACAGCACTGCATTGTATCACCTTCTGAGATCTTTTTGAACACCGTTGTAGCAAAATTGTGTGATAATTATTTAGAAATTCCTTGCAACCTCTACATTACTGAAATGTGAAGCATACGTATACCATCAGAGTTAAGCAAGCTTGGGACGACTACGACTACCACTATCACTAATCCGCATGTGAGGCTAAGGGATATCACGATCACCTTGGGGGTTAAAGTTTTTTCACTTTGTTCCCTTGGGACAGGGTGTGCTAACTTGAGGTTAGGGCAGGTATTTAGAATTTGGTTCTGGTGCCGGTGATAGCTCGCCCACTCTTCACAAAGGACACCGTCCTTTTTTTTCCTGGGATCCTTTTGGGATCTTTTATGTCCTTGGGATCTTTTAGGTCCACCAACGAATGCCAGCAGTTTAACGTCCATCCGAGGGAGGCACACACAGATGACACACCCTGCCTGTGAAACACCGGGATGATAGTTTATAGCTAGGTCGGGATTCAAACCCAGGCGAGACAGCTTAAAGGCGAGTGTACGTAACTTTAGTCTATCCTGTCAGCCAAACAAGCTTGGTGGATGACTAAATATTCATCTTTGTAAGAACTTATGATCGGCAGATGACAAATTAGAATGTGAAGAAAAGTTTTTCAAAAATACTGCACAATACAATATTATTCACATGGTCAATGCAATTGCAAAGATCAAATGTTAATGAGTTATTACTTTACTATTTGATCAAATTGATGAGTTATTATTTTATTCCCAAGATGAGGCTGAGTCTTTGGGCCTCTCACTGCAGGCAGGTCGGTGGTCTATCTGTCTTCGACCGTCTCCTCACTGGTCTCACCCCCCCCCCCCGCTCTGTCTGCGATTTGTCCCCACCATATTTCCGCAGGGCGCTCAAGGTCCGCCAACAACCCCCTTTTGGTAAAACTACCAAAATCACAAATCACTGCTCACCTTCTCTTTCATTCCTCTTTTTTTCCCACCTTTGGAATAAACTCCCTCACTCTGTTCAATCCCATTCTTTCCTCCAGGGCTTCAAAACAGCTGTTCACCACCACCTCTTATCCCTCATCCAAATCCTCGATCTTTTCTACCCCCGTTAATCCACCCGAAACACACCTCCTTCAAATTCCCTGCTTTCCTTCCTGAAAGTCCCTGTAATGTCCATCTTGTATACCCCGTGTTCCCCACCCCATCCCTCTACCTTCCACAGATCTCCTCATGTGTCTGTTCCTCACCGTTTTGTCCTTCCCTCTCTCACCCCTCTTGTCTCATGCCCCCCTTCCTGTGCGTTGTGTGTTGCTCTCATATGAGCCTCGACAAGGTATACAAAAAAAAAGGTTTAACTACTCCATCAATACACTTAATAAACAACATTTAAACAGGTGAAGGAGATTACCGATATGGTTTCCTCATTTGAGAATTCTCAAAATGTTACCCAAACTGATCATTCGGACAAAAAGAAACCTATCATGTTTCAGCCTAAAATTCAACAAAACCGATGAGAATATTTTAGAATAATTACCTTTCAATTCGTGTCCACAACTGCTGAGATTGAAATGGATGAAAAGAGGTTTTCATCTTTGACATCTTTCATCTTCAGGAGGCAGCACAACTGTTCTCTGTAAGCCTTGTATAACACACAAACCATCACACAGCACCCCTGCATTGTGAAAGCAATTAGCCCATTCTTCTCAGCATTAGCTATATGGTCACAATTGGCCTAAATAATTCCCATGACTCGAAAGTAAAATACTGTAAATATTTTACTTGGTGGGAGAGGTTATCATTAAGGGGACAGGCCAACACGTTGATGAACATAAAACCATTTTTGGTTGACAATAACAACTAATTGAATGCATGTGTACGCTGCAGGTAATGCCATTACAGTATATATAATAATAATAATAAGTGATAGGGAGAGGCACAACGACGCCAACGACAAAGAAACCAGTGAACACCGTTTGCCATCATTTCAATATACCGTTAATTAATAAACTAGAACGGGCACTCATAGAGCGCAAACCTTTGCCGCCACTACTTTTTTGTTCTTGGTACGAGTGTGGGGAACTGGTTTCATATGAATGGTCTTATGACACAAACCACATATCTATAATGTCATGACCCCCCCCGACTTTCAGGGGCTACGGACTAAACAACAATCAACTCACGTCGTTTTGGCGAGTCTTCACTCGCAAGCTCGGTGAATACAACGTTTCAACAAGAGAAGGTAATCTCGTTTTCAAGGTCATGACCCCCCTGACCTTTGACCCCTAACCGGTAACGAGTATGGGCGTCATTGTGTCATATTGCATATCACAAGATGAGGCGTTGAATTCTGCACATTTTGGCGTTAGTTGCATGCAAATTGAATAAAAATTGACCGTGTTATCGTAAAAAGACGATTTTGACCTTTTCGTGACCTTGACCTTTGACCCGAACGATCCCAAAATCTAATCGAATGCTTCCTGGCTAATAACCAATCATCCCACCAAATTTCATGCAATTCGGTTTTATACTTTTTGAGTTATACGAATCACAAGATTACAAATAAATAAATAAATAAATAAATACACGCCGACCAAAACATAACCTTTCGCAGAATGCGAAGGTAATAAATAAAAATCTTGACCATAAATGCATGCATGTACAACCTTAGTATGTACCGGGAGATGATGCATCAAAATGCAGTATGAGGGTCATGGGACACTGAAAGAAAGACAGCGCATCCAAATAATTATTGTTTTATTCTCTCCATTGTCATGCTCCATGTACCCCAAAAATCAATTCAAGTCACGAAGTGGATGAAGTACAAGCAAATAAAAGGAGTGGTGTGAAGGGGAATCGGAGCCGTGGGAACAGTTGGTGTTTGTTTCGGACACTTCGATATAGTTCAACATTTTGCCAACCCCCTTCAGAGTAATTTGTTCATCCTGCAGAAAAATCTCAATTTTAAAAGTCACCAAAGAGACAGCAAAACACGTTTACTGTTGATGGCGATGTCAATTTATAGTCTCACACAACACTGTAAGAAACGAACAGCACGAGCTACAGGTCTGGGGGAAGGGAATGGGATGGGTTAATCAACCCTCGTTTCCAAGACCAAACTTTTAAACAACAATAAATTCACAGTCGATGCTCACTGGCAGTGTCGGACATTAACACCAAAATATACAAGGCAGCAAAGTTCGAATTAAGATCACTTTTCTTTCCTGCCTGCCGAGAAGCAGATAACCAAACACATGTTCACCTCTCATCCGAGTTTGTTAGTCATCTACCTCATTTACTTTGTTAATCTGTCCCAAATACACACCCAAATCCCCCCCCCCTCAACCACAAACGAGGTAACTGAAATAATGATCACCCCATTCAATATTCACAAACATCAACTGTTGCATATTTTTAGTCTGCACATGTTAAAAACAGGAAAACTTTAAAACCATCACTTTTCAGAACAGGCAGTAAACATTAAACAGTTTCCTCACCACACCATCAGACTAGTCTACCGAGTATCCAAAAGCAATCTCCACACGCCCCGTATCCCATTCTTGGCATTGAGCGGCGATGATACTCGGGGATATCTGACCCGTAGCAACCCAGGGACTGAGGTTTGGGAGCACCACGATGCCAGGCAATCGGTGCTCTTCGGAATATGTTCAGACCACTCGTTATAAAAGGCACCGAGGAATTATGGAAGAAACAGAACAGGTTCACATTTTTTGGTGCTTATGGAACACCGTTATGCCATTCAAGGTCCTGGAACAATGGTACTTGAACTAGATCTTTGAGGGCCTTTGGATGTGAATATTTTGGTTGACTTTAATTAACGAACACGCACCATGATGCAATTCCGTGATGCGGAATCACCTTGGCAAAAATACCGCAATGCAGAATTAAGCGGGCACCGCTTGCAAAACGGGTATAACTGCTTAGGAGGAGGTGTGCTAAAGTACCAGGTGCCCTCACATTGGTGCAATATCTTGAGATCTCATTTGGAAGACCACAAAGGTAATACTTTTTCCTTTAACCGGTGCAATAAGGCGACGTGGCAACATAAAAAAGGTTTTTTTTTTAAACCTGACCTGTTACTTGACAGTCGATTGGTCAGCAATGCTCACATGAGAACCAGAATCGAACAATGGATAGTCAGTGGGTGGGACAGAGGAATGTGATAAAACACACATAAGAAAGTGATAGAAATTAAAAAGTTGGGGGGTGTTAGATTGGGGAGGAGGAGGAGGAGGAGGAGTGGAAGAAAGACTATGAACAGAAAGAGCACTACTATGGTGGGTGGTTCTGCTCACCTGCCTGGGGGCTGGGTTAAAGTGCTGTGGCTGGGGGGCACGCCACTAATAAGGTCCAACAGGATGGTTGAAATGGGAAATGCAAGACGAATTCATGCAAAACGCAGACCATTGGAGACTCGTCCAATCATTGCCACCTTTCCTTTATAAAATACGTTTTGTGAGTCTTCCTTTTGCCTTTGTAATAAAATCCACCCCCCTCCTGAAACTTCCCCCAAAATAGCATAAAATAAAATGTATAAAAGAAACCAGAAATAAAAATAAATTTCATTAAAAAACGCTCAAACAAACTACTTTTAAAAGATCACAGAAGATGGGCAGTAAAAAGAGGTAAAGACAACAGGGTGGGAGAGGGGGAGAGATAGAGACAGAGACAGATATAGAGACAGAGACAGATATAGAAAAAACAAAAACACCTTCCTCACATCATCCAGTTCTTTGTCGGCCAGGTTTTGGATGCAAAGGTGCTATCAATAGTCTCACCTGCCTTTAACTTACTGCAGAAGGTAGAACAAACAGAACCTGCTGTCTAGTCACCTAAAGCGTAAACAAGGTGTTGCCCCATTGGGCTGGGCTGGGGAGCGGTTCTGCAAGAGACAATGACCGTGCCAAAGCACCCGAGGGTCATGTACTGCTCAGCCCCCATTTCATGTTGCATATCAGATGGTTTGTTTTCGGGAATGCAAAAAAGTACATTTACATACACAAATAAACACGCGTGTACAAAAGAAAACTTCAGCTAACAAAACGTGTAAAAGGGGTTTATCACCATATTCAGTTTGACATGGATCCAAAAATACTCATATGTTTGTATTTGACAGCATTATTTTAAAGCAATATAAATAAAAAATAGTTTACTTTGCCATTCAAACATTAGTCTCGTTCCTCTGCAGGCAGCACACATGAAATAGAAAGTGGCCTCAAAGAAACACAAGATGGAACCTGTACCAGAGCGACGTCAGCTCTGGTGTATCCGTCCACTTAATCCGATTACAATCTTGTATTTCCCTTCAGTCTCCTCAGCCAATCTTTGCTGTGCTTTTGAAACGCTGCCCTCGGGAATCATTGATTTTTCAGGAATAACACGAGCTGGAAAATATTGAGCCATAATCAGGAACCCGTCCTGTTGAACCCGCCACGTATTTCAAGCCAGGCCTGGGCCAATTGTTCTTTATCTCCAAGTGCTGCGGCACGCGAGCTCAGACACATGCGTAGTTGACGCGGTTCTAAAGCTGGGTCACACACGACAGGATGATACACGTGCACAGCACCAGGCTCCTGGCTCCTCACAGCTTCGAGGCCAGCTTGCACGACGCGTGAGAAGAGGTCCACATCCTCAAGTCCCCAGCCACGTATAGATGTGTCAAAACCACCCACTGCTGCCAGGTCTCCGCGATGAATGCATGTAATGCCGTAGCCATAGTCTCGCCAAAATCCAGAGCGACGAGTTAATAAAAATGTCCCTGGGGTGTCTGTTGTGGGTGGCGGTTGGGCGAACCGTGGGTCATACTGACTAAAGACAATGGGAAAGTACACCTTTTGCCCAAGCAAGGCGTTTGTCCTGCAATTATGAAGGAAACTTGGTGTAAAGGCAAGATCAACGTCACAGAAGAAAAGAAGCGAAGAGTTTGGGAAACGGGATGCACCAACCTCGAGTGCAACCCCACGGGAAAATGGGCCAGACATGGGAAGCAGCTCAAGCTCAGCCTTTGGGTAGCGTTGCTGATATTTTGCCAACAGTTGTCGGTGCTTCTTGCTATCACCATGAACACCTAATGAAGGACCATTTTTGTTTCCTTCTACAGCACTTTTCCCCTTTTCTTTCTCATCATTGGTGAGCGCGTCAAAGAGCAGGACAACCAGCCGGACATTTTCGCCGACCCTTAGACACGTCTGCTCAAATAACTTCAAGAAACGGCCAAATGTCTCAAGTCGTCCCGTCAACGGAACCAACACATTGACCATTTCACCACCAGGTCCCTCAGTCCCAAGACCACTACCAGCCACATTCTGCTCTCCTTGAAGTGCCCTCAAAGGGTTAGAAAAGAGCGAGAACAGTGAAGAATAAGCACTACGATCGATATCGATGGCCAAGGCAGTCGGTTCCTCCCAGTCGTGTTCAAAATCAATCGCCGTACGGCCGAAAGACTGCTGCAGATAGGCGTGCCGCCGCACAGGCACAGTTATCTTTTTTCCTGAAAATCTCTTGTACAGCAGCAGCAGATCAAGAACATAGGAGGCACCACGGAGTGGGTCCAAGCGTACATATCCATACTGTATCTCCTTGAAGTCAATGACACGGCCTCGAGCATGCGAATTTACATTAATAGACTCCATGACCTGCAGGAAATCATACAACAAAGAAATGAGGGGGCAAACCATTTCTCAATGAATTACATACATCTACTTTGTACATTGTGAACGCTCATTTTTCAAAGTCAGTCAGTATCAAAGTGCACTGTATAAGTAGGATGACTGATAATTATTACTGTCTTACAGAATACATTAAAAAATGCATTTGCACGTAGGTGTGTGTATTTAAGAAAATCACACATTTCAAACTCGAGAGTTCGTAGAACATGATACCCTGTGCAGTGTTCAAGTATAATTCTTCAATTTAAAGAAAATAATGATTTTAAAGATCGTTTTCAAAAATTTTTTTTTGGGAAGTTTAGCACTATTGAAGCAGTCTTATACACCACCTAATTTAACATGTCCAAGTACTGCAAAACAGAAGTTTCGAAAGTGCGAAGAAGGCGATTTGTGTTCTACAGCGTTCAAGTATATAATTCAATTTAAATAAAATAAAGATTGGAAAAGTCAAATAAATAAATTAATTCCGGAATTTACCGTCATTAAAAAAAAATCTCACTTCTCTCTGGCATGCACGATCAGGACAAATTCAGACCCAAGCTACAGCTAAACTACAGGTTCGTTTTTTGATTCGTGTTCAAAATCTAACATTCAATTTAAATAAGTTGTTCCTCGATCATAAACTGACGTTTGTAGACAGACAGATGGACTGACGGACATGAACCAATTGCTTAACGCTGCTTTTTGCTTTGCGTGTCACTATAATGTTTAGCTCGAAAAATTAAAGGATTCGATTAACGTGAATCACAATGTCTTAGCAAAAAAGGATTCAATTGATACGTATTGCCGTTACAACAGGAAGAATAATACGATTAATTTGCAATTGGTCACTGGCTTTGACACAAATACAAATTTATATTTCGGACCACATGCATCAAAAAGCCAAATATAGTATATATTAAACAAAGTTTCAAATGGAGCACCTCTCTGCCATTAGAGCATTTAAATTGGTGTAAAGGAAGGGAGCTTGGATTTTCTTGTGAACATTAAAAATCCCATGATATATTTTGAAAAGAGGATGCCATTGTGTGCTGGGACACTGGTAATATTCTAAATTCCTGCCTTAGCGGGACACTGGATCAAAAGTATAGACATGTCCCAATAAATAATATAAACCAGCATCCAGTCACTGCTTAGACACGAGTGACTCCCTTGGATAAGCATTTCATTGGAGCATTTAAATTGCATCAACTGTGGTGATAAATGCAAACTGTTGCTCCCAGCTTGCCAGCTCAATGACGGAAGACGCCATTTGCATTTTTGCCTCCTCAATCCTAACCCCGTTTTGAATCCTGTGTGTGCACAGGCAACTTGTGAGTAATAAATAAAAAGGTGGTATTTCTTTTTAAATGATTCGTTCATCAAAATCGTGATTGGTAAAATGTACACCCCATCACAGCTTGTAAGTAGAGGTGGAGGAAGTGGGAGGTTTTAGGGCATTGCCTACATGGTGGAGTAGTCTTTTAATACTTGTTTTTACAGTCAACAAAGGCTCATTGAGAAGAATGTCTACAAATAACATGCAGCATAAGGACATTAGTACATCATTTTTACAACACAAGGACATGTCTCGACAACGAAAAAAACACATGGTCACATGGGATTTTAAAGTAGGTTCTCCCCTACATCATTAGCCAGGGGTTCAGATGAGAACACAAACAGGCCATCTTAGTTTTTTATTTTTTTAAGAGTTAAACAATGTGTGATCTCGTAACAAAAACAAAACCTATTTTGGTAACTTGGACAATGGATAAGAAAAGCAGTTAGTTTTAAAATCCCGACGTAGCAGAAACAACATGAAGATGAGCAGGCACTGGGAGTGAAAAGGTATAATTGTGGAATGTCTGGACTCCCCAAAACCCTCTGAAGATTGGCTTATGATATAATGAGATTAAATCAATGAGAGGAGTTGCGGGGGAACAGGCAGGTTGGCGTACACGCACAGTCTGTCAAACAGGCACGTAAGATGTCGGTTATTTAAAGCTTGCAGCGTTAGTCTAAGAAATTTTTGAGGTTATCCCGAAGACTCAATAGCTCAGTGGGCTGTTGCTGAATTAGTGATGCAGTCAGGCCCTCACTGTTCCTATGGTTGGCAGCAAGTGCCCTGGAAGCAGCGGGGGAAAGAGAGTGGCACTTGTATATGTGGAAGAATTGTGTTACTCAGCCAGCAGGTTTCCCAAATAGCTCCGATGGCAGAGCAGCTGGTACGGTGTGCTGGAGGATCTGGGTTTGATTCCTGGTCTGGACCTGTAAGTTTTTTCTACATATATTTATAATGTTGGTTCTATTCTGTTCATTTCTAATTATATTACTATGCCGCCTGTGGTGATTAATAGCGGACATGGATGTGTTCCCCCACAGGGGTAAGACCCTCTCATGAGCAGGCCCTCGCTGCTCCTATGGTTGGGAGCGAGTGCCCCGGAAGCAGCGGGGGAAAGAGAGTGGCACTTATCCTCCTGCGCGTGACATCGCCGGGGTGCCGAAGGCACTCCGGAATTGGAAGGAAGCAGTGTACAATTGTTGATTAATTGCATCATTAAAACAAATAAATAATAATCGTAAAATAATTTCTCAATCAATTGCCAAAGAGCACACCTAAACCACCACTGTTTCATCCAAATCTGTAACTTTTTGAAAATTAACTAATTAATCGTAATATGAATAATGAATCGTTTAATTGATTCATCAATAAATCAAAAATACCCTTTATAGCCAAATCACTTGGTCACTGTCATGTCCAAGTATCAGCTTCCTAGCATTAATATGCCTGAGATATTGCCAGGATGAGAAATAAAATAAATAAGCAATTAATAAATTGATGATAATTAAGTAATTAATCAATTAATTGATTAACCAAAAAAACAAAACTTCTTTGCCAAAGCACAACTTCACTTTTGTCCCCAAATTTCAGCTTCCTAGCTCAAAGGATGGCTGAGATATCGCCCGGAAAAGCAAGGAAGAAAATAATTAATTGATTAATCAATAAATGAAAAACTGAGTACTCCCTTCCTTTGGCACCCAGCGATGATGTCATGCATCACCTGGATATGGAATTGGGAAGGAGCGTTGTACAATGACAAATTATATATACAGTATAACAAATATAACAATATAAAAATAAATATAACAAAAAACAAATTCAACAGATTTATAAACAAGGATATATAACAAATGATAAAAAATAAATTATAAATATAACAAATTATATATATATATACCATTAAATGTAGAACAAATTAAAAAGTCTCATTTAATCTTCATGCCAGATGAGATTCCAGAGAGTGGAGCGAAACTCACGTTATTTTTTTTTTTAGTATATTTTAGTTCATCTACATTCAAACTTGGAATATACAGTATTTATTTACGTACATAGCTCCAATCTACATTGCAAGGCTCAGCACATTGTAAGGCTCCAAATAATGTGCATTGTATTGTAATAGACGTGACAATTGTATAATTTACCCACTGTGACAGACTGGGAAGGTTACTTGGGAGACTAACCACATCCACATTTTGGAGAACTGCTATTACAGGCAGTTTATGATTTTAAAATGTCCTGATTATTTACACAAGTAAGAATTTTTTTTTAAAACCCCCATTCTCTTCCCCCCCCCTAAAAACTTGGATTACTGCATCATTACTCATTTGGATTGTAGCAATATTGCTGAGCAGGAACATACTGTCAAGTTTAGACTTGATTCCCAGATTTGTCATTCTGGTGCTTCACACACCATCCGGTTGGCATCCTGGTGAGGTGTTTATCAATAAATAAATGGTCTTGTGAGTGGGATATTACATTGGGAATGGGATATGTCATGCTTGCCAGCATTTTGTTTTGTATTCATGGTCAAGGCTCGTGGAACAGTTATAGTAGAATGGAAGGGAACAAAATGGAAAGAGGGAAACACCAACAGCAGAGTTGAAGTGAGAGTGAGAGCGAGATCAAGGGGAGGGGGAGAAGGACAAATAGGGGTGAACAAGCTGCACATAAGCTGAATTAAAGGCAGCAAGAAGAGGAAGGGGAAAGCTGGGATGAACTAGAAAAGGAACAAATCAACCAACAACAAACTAAAAGAGGTGAGGTAGAGGAGGACAAAAATCACAATAACCTGAATAAAGGGAGTGCTTGGATGTTTAAAAAAGGGAGTGCTTGGATGTTTAAAAAAACGGGGGAGCGCTTGGATGTTTAAAAAAAAAGAGGTAGTGTTTGGACGTTTAAAAAAAGAGGGAGTGTTTGGATGTTTAAAAAAGAGGGAGTGCTTGGATGTTTAAAAAAGAGGGAGTGTTTGGACGTTTAAAAAAAGAGGGAGTGCTTGGATGTTTAAAAAAGAGGGAGTGCTTGGATGTTTAAAAAAGAGGGAGTGCTTGGATGTTTAAAAAAAGAGGTAGTGTTTGGACGTTTAAAAAAAGAGGTAGTGTTTGGACGTTTAAAAAAAGAGGGAGTGCTTGGATGTTTAAAAAAGAGGGAGTGCTTGGATGTTTAAAAAAGAGGGAGTGCTTGGATGTTTAAAAAAGAGGGAGTGCTTGGATGTTTAAAAAAGAGGGAGTGTTTGGACGTTTAAAAAAGGGAGTGTTTGGACGTTAAAAAAAAGAAAGAGTGCTTGAACATTTAAAAAAAGTGCTTGGACATTGGAGCTTGGATTTGCTTGTGAACGTTAAAAACCCATGATATATTTTGAAGAGGATACCATCATGTACTGGGACACTCGAAAGATTCTGAATTCCTGCCTTAACGTCAACGGGGACACTGGATAAAAAGTATAGCCATGTCCCAAGAAATAATGTAAACCAGCATCCAGTCACTGCTTGGACATGAATGACTCCCTTGGATAAGTAATGGATTGTGTGATGGATTACCAAGAGCCATTGTAATCAGTAATCTGTAAAATGTAAAGGATTTCTTTAAAAAGTAATGCTCCAAATTTTGGTGATCGGGGATAGAGGGAGTGGGGTGGGGGTGAGAGGATAGTTTGTGGACAAGATGACAAGATGGTAAACTCTAAACCCCTCATAAACAAAGTCCCATCTCTCCCTCCCCCTTATCCCTTCCCCCAAAATCCATTCCAACCTCAGTAATGATTTCTTCCAGTGCTGGTCTTAAGACTGGTGGTAACACTCTCCGAGGCGGTGTTCCCTCAGCTGCACCAAACAGGAGTCTGCCCGTCAAGAAGTCCCATTCAGGCACATCATCTCGACGCTGAGGGCGAAGCCATGTGAGGGACAGTGGCTGACCAAGGCGCTCCTCTTCACGTCCGAGGCTATAAGTCACCCCAGCCAACCGTGCAACCCGCACAATGTCACGCAGTAAGTGGAGGGCATGTGCACGGAGTGAGGCAATTCGTCTCGAGAGCATCCGTGTGTGTAGCAGGAACTGGTATGGTGGCTGTTTGTTTGGGTGAAGTGTGATGGCGTTACGCAATTTGCTGCTATGCAGATCTTGGATAAAGCCACGCCGGTGTTCATAGTGCTCATAAAACAGTTGCTGCATCTGGCATAAAAAAAGAGAAAAAAATGGAACAAGAATGACATCAGCATCCATCTTTGCCTCTCAACCTCAAATTCCACTCATCATCAAACCAACGTACAGACGATAAATTCACGTACCGGTGTTTGCGTGTTTGTGTTTGTTTGTCACGCCACTCCTTCCAATTCTGTGCTGATTATATCGAGACTTGCTACAGAGGATGAGCATGACCCAAATTAATGTATAGGGATATTTTTTAAATCTTTGCCAATGGTCTTGGGAGGGGTGAGGGAGGAGGGATGCGAATTGTCTATGTAAATGTGTATTGTATAGCGCCGTCTCCAGGTGGGGGAGGGTATTACAAGACTCCACCATTTACAATGCAGTATTCCTGTCCCCACGTTTTCCAGTGCAGTGAGGTGTTTTGAATTATAAACAGGAGGTATGCTTTTTGCAAGTAACCTGGGTTTTTTGCCGATACGGAGCTGTCAGTTACCTATACACTGCCCAAATAAAGGTATGCTTCAGAAGAACGTGTTGCATGTTTGGAACAAAATCACTCGTAGGGCGGGTACTCTGCTAGTCTCAATAAATTCACTTAATTTTCTGGTAGCCTAAAAACAAACAAACATCAGAAGCCTGGATTATAGAGGTTACAAAAGTTTTTGAAGCTGCTGTTGTAGGATTTTAAAAGACTAGCAAGTTGCCCGTGCCCGCACTGGATTCTAAACAGGGTCAGGGTGGAGACGGAAAAAAATGCAAATGGTGTCTTCTGTCATCGAGCTGGCAAGCTGGGAGCACCGATTCACATTTATTGCCATATCTGATGTAATTTAAATGCTCTAATGGTGGCAAGGTGCTCCATTTGAAACTTTTTTTTTATATATGTAGCTTTTTGATGCCTGGCGTCCATAATAAAAAAAAATGTATTGGTGTCAAAGCCAGTGACCAATTGCAAATTAATAGTACGATTGTAGGATTATATCCATTGCTGCTCTTTGCAGAAGAATCATTCAACATTGCCATGGACTCTAAAAGGAATAAAAGTTTACACCAAACATGAAAGCAACAGTCAGAAGTCTTGGGAATGGGGGGAAGGAGGAGGGAAGAAGGGGGAGGGGGGTTGGGGAAAAATGATAACTTTATGCTCCAAAGCTATTTGTAGAAGCAGATTCATCTACAGTTAACAAAGCCTGAGAATTTTGGAGAAAATGTTAAGTAAAAGGACAATCAACAGAGAAACTTCTTACTCAAGAATATGTTTCAGGTGTGAACCATTTCCCATCGTTAATTGGTTCTTATGGCGAAGGGTCAAGCTGGTGTTAACTCAAATATGTCAGAAATGCATGCACTCGTAAAAATCTTGTTCAGCCAGCGGAGTTTCCGCTCAAATGTCCTTGTCTGTTTTTTTTTTCTTTCAGTCCCAGTCTCGCCAGAGTTGGGTGTGTAGAGTATGGAAAAGACGAGTGAAGGATTGTGGACAAAATGCTCTGCTGAAGGAAAGTTAATCATTCCGATGCTCGAGTGCTGAATGCACAAGATTATTTGCTGCCAGCTCTTCTTTCTTTCAAGTTATAATTCACCTGCCCGCATTCATATTTTAATTCCAGTGTTCAAACTTCTGATAGACTGAGTTTACAAAAGGCCTTTTTTGTGTGACCAGCAAAAAATATATGTTAAGTATCATTTCAAGTGAAACCGATGAAGCCTGAAGTTTGTAAAATCGTTTTTTTTTGTTTTGTTGCAAAGTCTATTTCTAAATACCCAACTTCTTCTTCCTTAGTACGCAACACATGGCTGAGGGTAGCATAATTTGCTGGCGGCACAGCTGTGATGCTGATCGGCATCCTGGCAAAATTACAAAATCATGCTCTAACCTGTGATAGCTCGCCTACTTTTCACGAAAGACACCATGGGATCTGTAATATCCATCAACTAATGCCAGCAGATGGGACGCCCAGTTTAACATCCATCGAAGGGACGGCGCAGACATTGATGAATCATCCTGCATGAGAAACCCCAGGGTGGCAGTTTATAGCTGGGTCGAGATTCAAACCCAGGCTCGACAGCTCAAAGGTGAGTCTGCATACCTTTAAGCTATAAACAAATTCCTGCACATTCAGTGAAACATCTTGCAGCCTGGTCAGATGGTTCATGATAGACATGGGCCAAAAACGTTCCCCGGCCAACCGTATAAGAAAGTGGGAATAAGCAGGGTCGTTAAAGTTGTAGTCGTTTGACTATGCATGAAGCAAAAAATAAACTTCAGTGAACTTCCCTCTTTTGTTTCTATTTTTGGTATGCACCATATTTGGTACACAACGAGTTCTGTTACTTTTCCCATATCTACCATATATATGTAGTATAGTAAAGACAGAGCATATGGTTACTTGACATGTATCACTTACATTATGACAAGTTCATTAAATATGTGTAAGGATGCAAATTTAAAAGTATTGGGCCATGTAAGGTAAGTTTTATATGGCCGGCAGTTGGGAATATGTTTTGTAGGTTGGTTATAAATGTATTCCTTTTCCATACAACCTGCACGAACAATTGGTTTGGCGGTATGCCCAGACATTTGAACATTCATTTGCAAGAAACACGGCGTGCTATGGCGAGTTTAAACTGATCGTTGCTGGAGCTGGCTTCCTGATTGGTGGGTTGGTTTGAATGGGACTGATGGTGGAGCTGGGGAGAGAGATAATTTAATGAGAGCCACCAGATGGACACCAGATCATGAAACTTCCTGAATTTGCTACTTTCAATTATTGTTTACCCACAATAAATAATTAATTTATGATCGAGGTGTTGTTACTCATTCACTTGCTTGATGCAGATAGTCTCTAAATGAAACCATTTGGTATCAGCTCGAACAGCTCATTTATCCAAGCTCACAATTAGAAGACCTCTTTCCTCAGGGCATTGCAAACAGCCATCCAGAGGTGAGTGACATTACACAAAGCAATAAGTCAGACAAAAAGAATACTTGCCCACAAAACATTTCCAAGGGGGTCATGTACAAATTTCTGAAGCATGATGGGATAATTTTGCTCATCTCACCCCCTACCTTTTCTTCCCCCAGCCATTTCCATACTTTCAAAGAAATTTTCCATCTCTTCACTCTCACTCATTCCTTGCATCGTCATCACATTTTCACTTTTATCCCATTACCTCATGCCCCATAAATGTACCTTAACCCTAACAGCATAAATAATAATTCCATGTTGAAGCTCAGTCAGCTCTTTACTCATGGCATCTTGATGGCAAATGATCTCTAAATATCCAAGCCACTCGTCAAGGCATCAGCTAGTGGGTGTGCCAATTCTGTCTCTGCTCTGTCCTCACCGTGTGACTCACTCCGCTTTCTATATCCTAAGTGCTCCCCTTTCACACTTCTCATCTTTATCTTATCCCACCCCCACCTCGATTGAAAAAAACACCCAAATTTTTTTTTTTTTTTAATCACAAACACTTTTTGTCTGTAATTTCATTCCTTTGTTCATTCCGGAGCTCGTCCTTTCTCAATACCTCCCAATCAAAATAACTTCTTCTTCTTCTTTCGGCTGCTCCCGTTAGGGGTCGCCACAGCGGATCATCCGTATGATCCGCATAGTGATTTGGCACATGTTTTACGCCGGATGCCCTTCCCGACGCAACCCTGGTCGCCTCTTACGACACAGGGATATGGTACACCTATTTTAACCGGGGCTACACCGGCCCAGTATACTGGTACTCATTTCGCCGACCTCGGAAGGATGACAGGCTGAGTCAATCCCCTGGTGTATTAATTCAGTGGCCCCTCCCAATCAAAATAACATACCTATTTAATTTGCTTCTTACCTTAAAAGCCTTTTTTAACATTTTAAATTGAAAAAAAAATAAATAAAAGCTTTTAATAACATTGTATTTGTCCGTGAGGAATGCGACAGGTGTTCTTCTCAATCAAAATCTGTTCCCGTCTTTACAAGGTCCTTCCCCAACCTGTACAATTCACAAACACTCGGCCCATTGCCCCAACCCCCCACACCCCCCCCCCATCCCTGTAACAACATTACTTTCCTCTGTGCCTTGGAACAATTCATCATTTCACCCCTCCTGTGATGTCTGTCTCTGAATATCTAAATTGGGGATCATAAGCAGTCTAGTTTGCAGTGGTTGCCAATGCACGATAATAAACTCCCCTTCAGGTCGACTAACAGTGTCAAACCCTTCTACGTCAGCACCATGACCTTAGTCATCTACTACATGACTGCATTCTCCGAACCTCACCTGTTCTCAGTGTCCCCTCTTTTGCTTCCGCCTCACCCCACCCTTCCCATCATTCCCCTCACTCCATCCCTCCCATCTTCCCGCTCACAAAACCCCCTCCCTTATTTCCCTGCACCCTACCACCTCCCATGATTTTTCTCGTCTCAGTCTAACCCAAATTCCCACCCTTTCTCAGCAGGAGACCTTTGCGGGAACAATCGTCTGTGTGGAAGATGTATGGTTGTTCTTTGTGGATCATGTGGTTTTACCTTGTGAAACATAATCCGCGGCAATGCTCACTATAACAGTCAGGATGTGCGTCTGATGTTTAAACGACTAATGTGGTCATCATTAGTTAGATATTTATCGGTATGCCATCCTGATGATGGCAAACAAGTCCGAAATCCTGATAGGTGGCTATGTTTGATGTTTAACTGATATTGACT
>NC_140972.1:34894371-35094371 GCF_056783735.1 Eptatretus burgeri | reverse complement strand
CAACACACTCTCCTCGCTTGTCAGTACATTCCCATTTGCGTCATTTATCACCCTAACCTGCAGCACATCCTTCCCAGTTCGGTCCCTCTGTCTTGCCAATTGGTACAAATCCTCTTCCCCTTCTTTTGTATCCAACTTCTCATACAGCTCGCCATATGCCTTTTCCTTAGCCTTTGCCACCTCTCTCTTTGCCTTGTGCCACCACTCCTTGTACTCCTGCCTACTTTCTTCATCTCTCTGACTATCCCACTTCTTTTTTGCCAACCCCTTCTTCCTCATACTTTCCTGTACTTCCTCGTTCCACCACCAAGTCTCCTTATCTTCCTTCCTCTGTCCAGATGTCACACCAAGTACCTTCCTAGCTATCTCCCTCACCACTTCTGCTGTAGTTGCCCAATCATCCCACCCCTCTTTACCACCATCCAACACCTGTCTCACCTCCTCCCTAAATTCCATGCAACAGTCTTCCTCCTTCAGCTTCCACCATCTGGTCCTTGGTTCAGCCCTCACTCTCTTCCTCAACCTCACCTCCAAAATCATCCTACAGACCACCAATCGATTCTGTCGAGGTACACTCTCCCCAGCCACCACCTTACAGTCTCTAATCTCTTTCAGGTTGCATCTCCTGCTTAAGATGTAATCCACCTGTGTGCAATATATATATATATATATATATATATATATATATATACTGTATGTATATTGTATATATCTATGAAGACCACAAGGGGAAAACCAGAGATGTCACTTTCTATAAATTTCAGGGTTATTGCACCTGCCAATAGTTGGCAACATAAGGTTTCCTCTCACAATATTACTTTGACAAATAACCAGGGGTGTCACATAATTTATATGGTATAAAGTTTAGTCGTGCAATGAAAAAACAAGTGTTGTCAAAGCTGAACAAGTAGAAACCCAGAGTTGTCAGTACTTTACTCCTGGTTATCTCCCTTTCATTCATGTTAACTGTTCCACCATAATATTCAGAGTTGAGAAACTAAAAAAATGAAAGGTTGTGAAACTTTCACAGCATAAACTCTGAGCACTACAATGGCCTATTTGGTTATACCATGGGCTCCGTAGTTGGTGCATATCGTGGTTCAAGCCTGGTCAAACCTTTATTGTGACTTTTATGGGACCCACGCCGTGGCTTAATGGTTAGCGCGTCTGAGTACCCATCCTCATTCGATGTACCCACCGCCCAATCAACCTGCTTAGGTATATGAGGGAGTCACATGAGGTGACTTCAGCTATCGCGGGGGTGGTTTATCCTTGGTTTCCTCCCGGTTTTCCATCATATTAAGTAGTACGGAGTAAGAAATGGAGAATCCGTCATCATACAAGCGAAATACCCTTGAGTATGGCGTTGAACACCAATCAAACAAAAAAAACAATAACCGTTTAATGTTGAAAAAAATAATCTGTGATCACCAAAGTCATGTAATGTATGCTAATAACCAACAAGCATGAATTTGCTACACATCCTGGGTTAAAATTGCATGGCAATTATTAAACAAGGGAATAACCAGTGATGTCAGTTTGCAACATTGATTCGTTCTTTGGTCTTAAATTAAATAACACAGAAGCTTGGCAAATGCTACATGCTTCATTTGATCGGCCAATGATCACTCTTCCTTTTACTGGAAAATAAATCCATATTACAGTTATTAAAGAGTCCACCAAAGTCTTGAAATTTTGTTTTTAAGTTTCTTCAAAATTGACTTATCCTGACATCTCTGGTTTTCCCCTTGTGGTCTTCGTATATATATATATATATATATATATATATATATATATATATATATATATATATATATAATATAAATACATATATATATATATATTATATATACCAAGATAAACCTACCAGCTGCACACTGTAAAAAAGCAGCTGCTCTGCAATATTTAGATTCGTAGGGCTTATTTCAAGTTGACTGTGGTGTCCGTCCCATTGCGTTTGGTAACATAATGTAGGTCTTAAAGTTGTAAGCAGAGCAAACCAATAAAATAAAGGGGGCACATTAGCTCAGACAAGGAAGATGAAACAGCACAAAAGAGATCACAAAACCTTCACAATCCAAGGAAAAGTGCTTTGATCCTCTAGCATCAAATCTACTCCGCTTTAGTTTGTGTATCAGCACTGCTAAAGAGACGTATGTAGTTTACAAGGGCACGTGTTTGGTGAGATGATGGTGTGCAGGGCAGTCTAAACATCACACATTACCGAAAACAAGCATCGTTTGGAGGCAATCAATGGACTAAAGCTTCAAATCATTGCTCAACAAGATTGTATTTAAACATCAAGCTAACTTTTCATCCAAAACCAAAAGGAAACACTTTATAATCTTGTGTAAATACCAAGTGAAACAAGCATGTTAAAACATGCTGCAGTTCTCAACAATGTCTTTCTACCATCGATAAAAAAAATACTTTACGTATCCCTGCACAGTGTACTCATTCGTGTAATTCTTCAATACACAAGGAAGAATTATGAGAAGAAACAAATGGGTAAAAGGAGCACCAGAGTTTGAATAAAACACTTTCATTCAGATTCAGATTCCACCAGAAATACAAGGTCAAAGACTTCATAATTGTCGATCTCCATAAAATTGTGTAAATCTTCCTGTTTTTTATTTCTGCTTCAGAAGTGATATTAGAACATCCCTAAAAACACCCTGAATCTAAAGTGAGTGAGGGAGTGCTTCAACCTTCATGAATAAAAACAAACAAAAAAACTTTTGTGACTATCTCAAAATAAATTGTGTGCAGACTGAAAGCGACTGATAGGCCACAGGCTTTTGTTACATCTAACAGTGCCTTTATATTTCACTTTCAATCCATAAAAACTATTTTTCAGCTCATTGGTGAAGAGCATTTGGGACAGTTTGTGATGCGATAAAAAAAGAGAAGGCCAAACATTTGATGACCCGGTCTGGGAGAGGAGATATGAGGAGAGGAGACGTGCTGATTTGGGGGTTCCAAACTGAAGGTCTGTGTAAAAACAACTTGTGTGTCTGGTTCCGCCACTGAATAATGAGCACGGACCAAGTCCCAAGGGAATAACCAAAGACTGCCTCAGATTCAACTGTATTGCTGTTTTTTTTACATGTGATGGGTCAAAGTGGTCTTTAGAGTGGATAGTTCAGTGATGAGCTCAAAACATGAAGTTTTGTTTGCAAAGTGTGTGTATAAGGAGGAGAGGAAATTGATTTAATGGTGAGAGACTTCTGACAGTGTACAGAGGTAGCGCACTTACCTCACGTGTCTATCCTGGATCTGCTTTCCAGGTCCAGGTGACCAGACGATAAACTGTCAAATTAGTGCTTTGCATTACAAAGTACACCATCTTTCAGATGGACGTTTAAACCGAGTGACTTGTTTGAAAAAAGAATTAGTTGGTGGATGATGAAATCCCACGGTGTCTTTCGTGAAGAGTCGGCCAGTTATCGCCAGCAGCCTGAACAAATTCCAAATTTCTGCCATCTTGAATCAAACATCGGGCCTGGCAAGTCCATTCATGAAAGACGGTCCAAAAAAAATGTCCATAGACCGATCCTAAAACGTGGGAATAACTGGGGCCATTAAATAAGTAGTAGTTGGCGTGAGAGATACAAAAAGTCCCACTCTTTCTATACACCTCATAAAAATGTGAGATTTGGTCAAATCAAAGGAATATTTTGCAAAGAAACCAAAAAGAACATAAAAAGGAAAGTGAAGAACAAACAAAACACATTCATAATAGCCAATGTAAATTTCCCTTAATATCGACAACACATTTGGGTTTAAAAAAAAATCTCAATAAGTGGTGCCAGGCACAGCAAATCCCACCCATTTAAGGCATAAAGTTATTTTGGGGATCAAATTTAAATTTGATACATCCTTAACCTGAATATTGATTATAAGGAATAGAATAAGGAATATTTTAGTCTTAGTTTGGTCAATAAAACCATTTTTGACAGAGTTATGAGCGAAAAACGATTTTGACCTTTTCGTGACCTGACCTTGACCTTTGACCTAATTGGACTCAAAAGTTAATGGGGTCGTCCGAGGTTCATTACCCACCTGTGGATACAATTTGACAGTGTTTGAGCCAGCCGTTTTCCCGTAAAGTTGTATTTTCGTAACCATGTTTTAGTTTTAATGGAAAATTTGTAATTTTGACCAATGACCATGACCCCCAAAACTTCGGACCCAACCGATCGTCACAAATGTGAATTTTTCACTATAGGAATGGGTAGGATTATAAGTGACAAATAGAATAAGGTTCACTATAAGTTTAGTTTGAAGTAAATCAGATCATTTTTGACGAAGTTATGAGCGAAAAACGATTTTGATCTTTTCGTGACTTTGACCTTTGATCCAATTGGACCCAAAAGTTAATGGGGTCGTCCAAGGTTCATTGCCCACCTGTGGATTAAATTTGATAGTGTTTGCGAAAGCCGTTTTTCCGTAAAGTTGCTAACAGACAGAGACAAACAAACAAAGAGACAAACAAACCGGACGATTACAATTTCCCGCTCCCTCCCTCCGGGGGGTGGGATAATAATGGGTATGAGTTGGAGCACACTCAAAAACATTTGGCTGTTTGGCATTCCCAAATGATCTCACAGCTCATGATCCTGGAAGCAAAATAAAATTCCATCTACTGTGTTCATTCTCTGCTACTGACTAATTCATGTTAAGGTACACCAACGTTTCATAATGGCATTGTCCTGCACGTAAGAGTAATAAAAACGAGAACGGCACTCTTTAACTTCGCGATGTCGACCGATATGCCTCCGCCCACAATATTACATCATTATAATACTTGTACCAAGTTTGATTTATACCCCTTCAGCTGTTCTCAAGTATCATTTTTACCAGACATGACCTCTGACTTCTTGATGCCGAAATCGAATCAGTTCATCTTTACATCATTGTACATATTTGTATCAAGTTTGGTCAAAATCCAATCACTGGTTCACAAGTTAGTGCAGTAACAATTTTTTTTTTTAACCGAACATGACCTCTGGCCTTTGACCTGTCAACTCCAAAATCTAATCAGTGCATGATTACACATACAGTACTTGCACAAACTTTGAATTAGATCCATTCAGCCTTTCTTAAGTTATCGCAGTCATGAAAACCTATCACGGATATATGGACAGACAGCTGGACGCCAACAGAGATCTTGCTGTGTGTGTGTGAAGAAGGCATGGTTTCATGTCAACACCAGTGAACACACATGCGTGGTCCAAGCTCCACCCCTCTCACAGGCCAGGGAGTGACGCACACACCACTCAAGCCAATGTGAGATGAGGAGTGGGCATACGTCTCGTGTCACAAAATGCTCGCTCGCCAAAAGCACCGTAATTTCATATTTCTCACATAATTTGATGAAGAATTGAACGTTTTTATTGTGACATTGACCTTCCGCATGTCAAAATAAAGCAGCTCAGAAAATTTCAGGGAAATTGGCCCAGGGGTTTGGAAATGCATAAGGAACAAACAGACTCACTTTTATACGATATATATATTGGTCATCCAAAAGCCTTAAATACTGCAGAAAATAAATAAAGGGAAGCAACAAAATAAATCTTCCCAGGACAAAATACACAGGTCGATGCTATAAGAGAGATGTTTGTCTGTCTGTATGTCTGTGTGTTGTCAATTTTCTCAGAGATGGCAAAACAGATCTTCGTCAAACCTTTAGAGGTTCATCAGTGAGTGTCGGGGAGTGTTGCAAGTTAAAAAAAAAATTGTGTTAAAAAAAATTCGATTTAAGCTTTTGCAAATCTATTGTGCCTGACCAAATGACCAAATATGTTGTGCCTAAGCCTTTGCAACTACGTGAAAGGTAATATTAAATGATCCCCAACCCCATTCCTTAGTGGGCATAGGGAAGTGTTTTAGGCTCCCACAAAAAAATAGAAAAAAACAAAAACAATTTGATTTCTTCAAAATAGCAACAGGATAAGAATAGCACTGGGCAATGCCAGGTACCCCTGCTCGTGTCTCATAAATGTCAATGTCCTTGAAAGAAATGTAAAGACTGCAGAAAATAAATCGAGGTAAGTGACAAGATGCATCATACTGAAATATAAAAAGAGGAAAAATAAAGACTTCAGCAAATAGAAGAAGAAAAACATTAAAAGTAGGCTTTCTTTTCAGGCTTGGAAAAATATTCAACATGTGGACCATATTTACCTTGGAGGACATGATGATCTCAATCATGGTACCATCTATACAATTATTCCCACTGGCATCACGTGTGTCTATCGTATTCAGTGTTTTGTGATGTAAAATGCTGCCATAATATTTGGCTCAGTCAGATGTCAGAAACTCTTCTTTGGCTTAAAGTCATGGAGCATAATGCTGTTATATAGCACAACTGAAAATATACATGACGATGTCAGCCAAATTAAGATTTGTAAATCAGTACAGAAATAGTAAAATTTAGAGTAAAGTCGATGGCGCACCATCACATATCCCCACGCTTTCCACCTAAAACAAGGTTCAACTAGAAGGGCACTCTTTGACATTGCCAGAAATGCCTCTGCAAACATTTAAAAAATATGGCTACCGAACCAGGTGCCTGATGATATCATCAATTTTTTCCCCCCCAATACAATTTAGCCCTAGATGACCCTCAAAAATGTTCATACTGATTGGATAAAGCATTTGACACATGCAATTATGACATCATAACGAAGCCACCTTTGACATCACTTATTTTGCATGAGAAGTACTTGACATGTGCAAAGTTTCAATTTTTTTCCATGGAGTGGTTTTGGAGATACAGAGGTCCAATGTTTCTCCTTTTTTTCAAACATGGCTGCCACACCACAGGACCTACGACACCATAATTGTCATTAAACCATTCTACATGAGTAGTCACACCAATGGTGAAAATTTTGTGTCAATCGGATAAGCGGTTGCACAGAAAACAGAGAAAATTAGCATGGACATACGTTCGTAAGTACATATAGACAACCCTAAAACATAACACCTCTGGCTACATAAGTGGAGACATAAAAAAAAAAGCAAAAATTTCTACCAGGAATGACCCAATATCAAATTTTTATTTCAATGTTTTTCCCATTTCGACCCCTGTGACCTGTAGTCCCCACCCCCTGGGGAATGAACTGGGGGTCAAATCCAAAAAATCGTTACACATTTCATGTGTTTCTCATTGGTGATTGCAGATACCAGGTTTCATTTAAAAATGTTTGAAAATGTGCTCGTAATTGAATTTTACAGTATTTGACCTTTTTACTGGAACGGCTAAAACTGAAACTGTTATTGCACCTTGTTGCCATGTGGTGATCATAACCACAAAATTTGGTGAATTTCTGCCCAACCGTTTGGGAGGAGATAGCGTGACGGACGGACAGATGGAGCCAATTATAATATCCCTCCATTTTTTTCAAAAAGCGTGCGGATAATAGATTTTCACAGCATGATAACATAGACCTTGTGCAGTTGACCTCCTCCTCCTCCTCCTCCTCCTCCTCCTCCATATGCAGCACAAGGCTGCAGGTAGCATCATTGGCTGAGAGCGTGGCAGCGCTGCTGATGTAATGCCCCAATTACCAGTACACTGGTACTCATTTTGCCGACTTCGGAAGGACGACAGGCTGAGTAAACCCCACCTGGTGTTAATTCAACGGCAGCAGGGGCTCAAACTCAGGACCCTCAGATCCCAAGCCAGCCACCCCAACCACAAGGCCAACACCAGGTTTGTGCAGTTGACATCAGCAGGGGAAAAGACTGCGTATGTTGATATACTGGTGATCAAGCCGGCCTGTCTTTTGTTGAGACCCAGATAAAAGCCACTTGATATTGTCAGTGGTTATGGCCTGCTGTGTGGCTGTAGGATGCTCAACTCAATATTTAAACCCAGGTATCATTGTATCATTACGCATCGATTCCAAAAGAAGCTCGGCAAGTGGATCGCCTTGATGAGAAAAACTGGATCCTGAGAGAACATTGAAGAATGTGTTGAGCTTCATTTGAGCCTAAACATGTAGATAACTAGAGGGGGAGCACTCGGTAGAGTGCAAAACCTCCGCCGCCAATACTGCTAGGTCACTCAAGTGAACCTGATATCCTATTCATTCAATTTGACGTCAACAGTGCTCACAGAGTTATAGTTTGCAACTTTCCCTTTTACATACTCAATTCATTCGTCATAACTAGATTCCTTGAGACAGAAATTGATTTTACGTGGGTATATCCACCTGAAGTTCCAAAATCAGCCGCAATTATAATTTTGGCATGTTTTTTTTTTGTTGGAAATCACTTATAACATGTATAAATGCAAAAAAAAATCGAAATTTTGTTGAAAAAAAAGTTGCAAAAAATTTTTTTCTCTAAATTTTTTTTTTGGGGGGGGGGGGGAGTTGGAAATCACGTAAAACATGTAGAAATGCAAAAAAAAAAAAAAGATTCAAATATTTTTTCAAAATGGCCACCATAGCGGCCATATTTGATTTTGGACCAAGTCCAAAATCTAATGGCATGATCCTTGGACCATACCTAACACCCCCACCAAGTTTCGTCGAAATCCGTCGAGGAGTTTTTCCGTAATACTGTTCACAAACAAACAAACAAACAGAAAGGGGTGAAAAAAAAAACCGATCTTCGATGGCGGAGGTTAATAAATACCAACTCTTGGGCTGGCAGGAAAGCCTAGATCTACATGCACTCAACTCTGAACTGTCTAGACTGTGTTTGAATCTCAACCAGGCTATATAGTGTCATCCTGGTGTTTTGCAGGCAGGGTGATGATACATCAATGTGTGTGCCATCCCTCGGATGGACGCGAAACTGGGCGTCCCGTCTGCAGACATTTTTAGTTGGTGGACGTTAAATATTGCACGGTGTCATTCACTAAGAGTTGGCGAGCTATCGCCGGCACCCTGAAACAAGTTTCAAATTTATGCCTTAACTACTGCTGGGAGAGGGATGGCAAACCATCCAGCATGACCCTTGCCAAGAAACTGCTTCGGCAGCACTGAAGCTCTGTAAGGGAGTACGGTACAACGGATCAGATGTATGCCTTAAAGGAATGAGCAGTAATGAATGTTCAGTAAAGTGAATGTGTTCCTTTGAACATGGAAAAAACATTTTTGATCCTTCTTGCCCTGTAAAATTTGATTCACAGATATTTTTCTTCATGTCTGGTGACTGGAGATGAAAGCTGGAAACCCCACCTGGATCAAGAGATAAAAGAGACCAACATGTAATCCATCTTTCTGAACTCCAAAGGATGGTCAAAGTGCAATCGTCATTCAATGGAAGTGAAACTTTCAGTTTTCTGCGACTCTCAAGTCATCATTGATCAATATGACCGATTGCTGCAAACATGGGAAAACCTATAGAAGATGTGCCACTTAAACAAAATGCAAATGATGTGTGTAGTTCACAAAGAGGGTGTCACCAGGTCACCACCACACTCAATCCCACACATTTCCTGTGGCAATCCCGTGTGTAAAGTTTTGTCATTAACGGTCCGATCGGCATCCACCAGATTCACCTTACGTTTTTCTCTTACTCCTGCTATGCTGAAATCCAATCTCCATTTCCTGGAATGCAATTTGGAAGAGATGAAGAGGTCATTATTTCGGTTGAATGATGGTTTCATAGGTAAGAACACGACTTCCATTGCAATTAGGGCACCACAAATCTCACCCAACACTGAAAAAGTATCATAATAATAATAAATAATTGGAACCATACTCTGTATAGAGAGTGTCGGTGCTGCCGAAGCAGTTTCCTGGGCTATTGGGCACAATCCTGGACGGGTCGCCACTCAGACGCAGGATACTCGAATGGCTCAATTATCCCAACAAGCTGGTACTCAATTTGCTGACCTCGGAAGGATGACAGGCTGAGTCAACCCGCTGGTGTATTAATTCAGCAGCCAACGGGGCTTGAACTCAGGACCCTAGGATCCCAAGCACCCACCCCAACCACTAAGCTAACACCAGGCTTGTGAAAAAGTATACCACACTTTAAAAAAAAAAAAGGATTAACAAAAACAACAGCATTTGCACCAAGTTTTGCTGATGCAGGACCATTCCTTAATGGTTAGTCGAAAAACTTTTTGATTCTTTTGCACATTAGATTTGAACCCAGGATTGTAGCATCATCAGTCATGTGCTGTGGTGAGAACATCAAACAAGATGACATTTTTTTTATTATCTTATTCCACATACGTAACCAGACTTGGTGGTGTAATGGTTCGGGTGTCTGCTCCAAGTCTGGGAGGTTGGCGTTTTGAACTCCAGTCGAGTCGTACAAAAGGCTATCAATGGTACGAGCTGCTTCCTTGCTTGATGCTCAAAATTTAAAAAGGAGAGACAATCGACAACCATAGGTTGGCAACCATTGATCGACCGAGTGGCTTCCTCATGCGTTGAACTTCCTTGTAAGGGAATGCAAATTATATTATACAGAACTATATGTGCCCTACCTCTTCCCTCACTTTACTTCTACATAATCTCAAACAACCTTCTCATTCCCCACACACTTACTTATATCCTCCTTTCTCTTTCCTACCCTTCCCAATCTCGACATTACCCACTCAACAGCTACCCCCCCACCCCCAATCTCTATGTAATAAATAGATAACTCCTTAATATTGCAGTGTGTGAACAATGTGAAAATAAACATTTGTAACAGGTAGCTTAAACTGCTAATTATATAGTGGATACAACACACAAACACCATTTTTCAGGCATCCACTTAAGCCCCAACCTCGCAGGATTTGTTCTATTGGTAGCATGGCGCTAAACAGTCTGCATTCTCCACTGTTGGCGCCTGAGACTACGCAAACTCACTGAACGCTGTCACACCAAGCAAATGGCACCACAACCACAAGACATTTGCAAATAAGTTGCCCAATCGGGTTTGACTCAAAGAACCACAGAGAGGGGCCTTGCATGAGAAACTAGCATGCCTGGCATAACGGGATCATACAAGTAACCCTTTGCCATTGCCCAGGGAGTTGAAAGCCAGTCTTTCATCCCGTTAAACCATCACCACGTGGCATTTTGTTTTCTGTGGTCGAATTTTTTTTTATAAGTTCAGGAAAGATAATTCAGGAGTCCCAAACACTTTCCCTCCCCTTGGTTCCCATTTGCTTAACATGAAAGTAGTATTGAGAAGCAGGTGCCGTACATATTGGAAAATGAAGCAATGCTCTCCACCTCTTGTTTCCCACTAGCAGTTATGCCAGTCAGACAGAAATGTTGGTGCAGTCACCAATTTGCCAGAACATTATTTTTGTGGTTTTGAAGGTTCTATATACAGAAAATCAACTTTATTACAATACAAAAAAAAAACATTCATTGTAAATTTATACAACTTCAATCCTTAAAAAAAAAAAAACGATGGCAGAGTGAAACAAGGGGAAAAAAAACCATAAAATATCATACCCCTGTTTGAGTAATTTTGTTGGTACGGAGTTCGAGGGCTAGCACATATTTATTTACAACTACAATGGCCACCAGTCGGCAATCATTGATCAGATCGCAAAATAAAGTTCGGTGGAAGTGTATGCCAACGTTTAATGTGCTTATGCCAAGTTTGAACAAAATCGGACCATGCGCGTCCGATAAATGGTTGGGGACACGTTTAAGTAACAAAATGGCCGCCAGTTGGCCATCTTGGATCTGATCTCGAAAAAAAAAAAATACGTGCATGTGTAAGCCATCATTCCGTTATCTGTGTGCCAAGTTTGAACCTCATTGGTAAATGCATGTCCGAGAATTGGTTGAGGACGTGTTCAACTCCAGGTCTTTTTTTACAACTAAAATGGCCACCAGTCGGCCATCTTTGATCTCATCGCGAAACAAAATGACGTGCGTATGTATGCTATCATGGGTTGTCTTTGTGTCAAGTACAAATAAAATTGGTTCATACATGTCCGAGACATGGCTGCGGACGCACGCACACGAAAATCGAGACCAAATCCATAAGCCCCCGTTTGACGAATTACAATGGGGGCTAATAAAAACGTGGATAATTTGAAAATGAAGGGAAGATAAAATGGATCTTTAATCAAAGTATAACCTAAAGAAGGGCTGGCAGGATGACCGAGAGGTATGCAGACTTGCCTCTGACCTGTCTATCCTGGGTTTGAATCCCGTTCCAGCTATAAACTGCCATCCACGTGTTTCACGGGCAGGGCGATCCATCAATGTATGTGCCGTCCCTCGGATGGACGTTAAACTGGGTGCCCCATCTGCTGGCATTAGTTGGTAGACGTTAAAGATCCCACGGTGTCCTTCGTGAAGAGTAGGCGAGCTACAAATTCCTGTTATAACCAGTCAACCATCAGATTTGGCCAGCCCGTTCGTGAAAGACTTGGGCCAAGCTTCCCTCCGGCCAACCCCAAAAGAACGTGGGAATAATTGTGGTCGTTGACGACGAATAAGAAGCCACAATTCAGCTGCATATTTTTGCATACGTTATATTTTAAAACAATGTACGACCAGCTGAGGTCAGCCGAGAACGATGTACAGTATTTCATGATATACAATCAAATAAATATGACTAGCTACGGTGAGCCGAGAACAGTCCAAAAAAAAAAGAAAACGACAGTCATTGAACAGAAAAAAAGGACATGGGAACGATCTTTTCAACTCTTACTTTGAGTTTCTGAGCACAATCTATATCAGTTTTGTTTGTGAACTTCAAATAACAGGTGTGATGGTAACCTTCCGCAATATGCCACCATCATTGTCTGAATGCTGAATCTCACAGTTACTCTGCCCTCAGGGCATGAGATGGCATCAATATTTTTTTCCAATTACTGCTAAAGGGAAGGTTTTTGAAAGTGCCAAGAAGGCTATTTGTGTTCTATGGTGTTTAACTATATAAAGCAATTGAAATAAAACAAAAGTTTTAAAGGCTGTAGGAAAAAGACTTTTTTTTCGGAAGTTTACTGCCATTGATGCACCGTCATTTACATCACCTTATTTGACACGTTAAATGCGTTCCTCATGCCTGTCGTTTGTGTTCTTTATAGCGTCCCTACAAATAGTACGTTTCCTGTTTGGAATGATTTTCAATTTTGTTTGACTGCCAGGCAGGCAGGCAGGCAGAGTAAAAATATTATCTCGTTCCTCCTTGATGATGTGCAATTGGGACGAGATTCCATACATTTTGCAAAATTGAGAGCCAAATAACTGCTGAACTGCAGGTTCGTGTTTCTATTCATGTTCTAGAGTTCAAAACTTAAAATTAAATTGAAATCAAGTTGTTCCTCGATCATTAACTGATGTTTATCGACAGACAAACAGACAGACAAAGTGAACCAATTGCTGAACTCCTCTTTTCACTTCGTGCGTGCGAGGAGAAGCGTTCACAAGCAGAGGTGTTCACAGAGATGTGGAAGTCGACAGTTTTCTGTCATAACATGAAAAAATTCAACCAAAAGCATTGAAGCTTACTTTCCATTTATACATCAAGTAATGCAATTTTACAAAGGTACACATATACATCATAGCCAGATGTACGAGAAAAATTGACTCGAGCTCTGGAGACAAAAGCTCGTGCCCAAGGCAGTCCAAATGGCAACAGAGCCGGAAGGCTGAGAACCCTTGCCTTAAAGCTCATTATAAGCAAATTGCAAACCAACCAAAATTCACAACTTAAAAGTACGTACATTCGTATTCATAGAATAGCATTTTATGACACAGGACATTCGTAGATTAAGCCTGGTGTTGGCTTAGTGGTTCGGGTGGCGGCTTGGGATCCTAGCGTCCCGAGTTCAAGCCCCGTTGGCCGCTGAATTAAAAAATACACCAGGAGGTTGACTCAGCCTGTCATCTTTCCGAGGTCGGCAAAATGAGCACCAGTGTATTGGTAAGGGGGACACTGCATCAGCGGCATAGCCACGTTCCAACCAATGATGCAACCAGCAGCTTCAGGCTGCACTCAATAGAGAGAGAGATTCGTAGATTTTCAATCAGAAATGCACATCAGCTGTTATAAAACTCAAAACAAATCCATATTATTATCTGAAGAAAGGAAGGCCTGTTAGTATTATGCACATGTGTGGAAAAAATAAATCTAAGTTTGTGTAATTACAATTGGTTTGTTGACATAAACTTTTTTTTCTTTTTAAAAACTCGCAACTTCAATCAGCAGGATCATCAGCCCTGAGAGTTTGTTATTCTTTCAATTAATAACTATGCCTATCAAAAGATAATGAGTTAATGGAAACAAGCAATGCAACCCACCCTTTTAAGAGCACACTGATCCTTTACTCTGCGACCACCTGTGCAAGGTGAACAGCCACTACAAATATTGGTCCCTTGATACCTGTGACCAGCAAATACTAATCTCGGCAGTGTAATTAAACGATAGGTATCAAATATCAGTCATAAAAGCTATTGTCTCTGGTTACCTCTGTCATCGAAGGTGAATGGATGTTATGTTTTCACCCCTGAAGGTCTGACTGTCTGTGAGGTGGATATCTCAAAACGTTGTGGACAGATTCGGACGAATTTTGGTGAACAGGTTGGTTGTTGTATGACAAGGGCAAACCGATTCAATTTTGATGGAGATCCGCATTTGGATCTGAGAATGTTTTCAATGATTCTTCACCATTGAGCGATGGGCCAAAAATGATATACAAGCATGATAGCTCAAAAGGTTATATACCGATTCGGAAGAATCTTAGTGGACAGGTTGGGTGTGTCACAAGGACGAATTGATTCAATTTTGGTGGAGATCTGGATTTGTGAATATTTTTTAAATTTTTCAAATGCTTCTTCACCATTGAGGAACTGGGCCATTGAGAGATTGGGCCATCATATATAGCATATTTCAAAAAGTTGTGGATGGATTATGCCAAAACATGGTGAATGAGTTATTTAGAATTCAATAAATTCAAGAATTTATTTAGAATTCAAGGGACACTTAACGAGCATGGCCACCACAGTATTCTGCAGCGATACGCCATCCAATCTGGTTTGCGCTTAGTGGGGCCATCACTTGTTTTTCAACAGGACAATGACCCAAAACACACCTCTAGGCTGTGTAAGGGCTATTTAACCAAGAAGGAGAGTGATGGAGTGCTGCATCAGATGACCTGGCCTCTACAATCGTCTGACCTAAACCCAATTGAGATGGTTTGGGATGAGTTGGACTGCAGAGTGAAGGAAAGGCAGCCAACAAGTGCTCAGCATATGTGGGAACTCCTTCAAGACTGTTGGAAAAGCATTCCAGGTGACTACCTCATGAAGCTGGTTGAGAGAATGCCAAGAGTGTGTAAAGCTGTCATCAAGGTAAAGGGTGGCTACTTTGAAGAATGTAAAATATAAAATATACTTTGATTTGTTTCACACTTTTTTGGTTACTACATAATTCCATACGTGTTATTTCATAGTTTTGATGTCTTCACTATTAATTTACAATGTAGAGAATTGCAAAAATAAAGAAAAACCCTTGAATGAGTAGGTGGTCCAAACTTTTGACTGGTACTGTAGATTGTGGGAGTTGAGAGCAAGTTGTAATTAAGTGGTGTACAGTGTCGAGTTCAAGGTGACAGCACGGGTAGAATGTGTCCTGAGTTGGGTCGAGTTTGTGTTGATAGGTTTTCAGTGTCTGGTGGTAACCGGAATGAAGTCTAGCTCGTGTTACTCTGGAGGAGCACATGAGGGTTTGTTCAGATGGGTGGACCACGGGGTACGGTTCATTGAGTACGGAGGGTACTTTGCCTTGTAAGCATGTCGAGATCTATGCATGGGTTTAGAGAGGGGCGTCAAGGGAAGTCATTATGCACCATTTGTCTTTTCTCCAAGGTCTATGAGTCAATCAATCTCCACTTCTGTGATGAACATCCAAGAAGACTAATCGAGGACTTTTCCCCATAAAGAGTGTAGAAAACCCTTTCTGCTAAAAGAGGGGAAGTGATTTGAGACACAGTTGAATGTGGCTCATGGAATGCGATGCTCGTACAAGCTGGAGAAAATGTTGGGCATGATACTCGATGCCAAACATGTGCTAAAATGACATTACCAGCAGAGCTTGCACAATGCTTATGGCACAAGTTCAAGGTTAAACACCCTAAATGCATTGGCAAAACAAGTGGTAAAATGTTGGAGGACAAAATAAACTAACAAAATCTATAAAGCCAACTCAGTGGGTCAAAGTAAAGCCAGCTGGAGGTCTGGCCTTACTTAGCTTGGCGCTATCTATTTGCAATGGAGCTATGGCACATGTGTGGACGTACGTATCATCTACTTCTCCGACAGGATTTGACCGAGAAAGCCGACACTTTCAGGGATTAATGAGGGCAGCCCAAAGTTGTGCCTGTGCAAGTTTTAAAATGTTTTTTTTTCCATCCATATTGGCATTTTCTTCCTTTGGGATGAGGGAAGGATGTGGAGAGGGTGCAATTGTAATTATCCAAGCTATATAACCATAATGTATTATATATGCACATAAGCCGTATGCATGTTTTTGCTTCATGTACATAACCCGCGTTATTATGCCTCCGCTGACGAAGTCGCCGGAGACATTATGTTTTCGGGTTGTTTGTCCACCCATACGTCCATCCATGCTAATTTTGTTTTCTCTGAAACTGCTTGTCTGATTTGCACAATATTTTCGCCAGAGGTGTGGCTACTCGTGTAGAATGTCTTTAGGATAACTATGACATCATAGATCAAGTGCTGTGGCAGCCATGTTGGAAAAAGAAAAAATTTGGACCTCTGTATCTCCAAAACCGCTCCATGGAAAAAAATGAAACTTGGCACATGTGAAGTACTCCCCATGGGAAACAAGTGTGATTTTCTTGATGATGCCACATGTGACCGCTATGACGTCATAATTGCATACGTCAAACGCTTTATCCGATCAGTATGATTTTTTTTTTCGTCATCTAGAGCTAAATTGTATGGGGGGGGAATTGATGACGTCATTGGTCATGTGGTTCGGCAGCCATATTGTATTTAACATACAAACTTTCAAAAATCTTCTTCTCCGATGCGGCCGAACAGTTGTCGGCGAAACTTTACAGGTATGATCGCCTATCAATGAGGACCAAAAAGTTCTCCAACTATGACATCATAGGTCACATGGTTTGGCAGCCATATTACATTAACACTCAAATCTTTTAAAATAATCTTCTCCAGAATGGCTTGACAGATCGAGATTAAAGGCCCGGTCACACCTTGACGTTTTAGCCAACGTATGCCGATTTTTGAATATTTTTTCTAAAACGCTGGCACACGTTGAATACGTTATGGGTAAGTTTTGATAACATTGAGAGCACGCTGAAAAACACTGCCATACGTCGTTGTACGTTGGCTTTAAACAATGTATTTGTTGGTTGTCCTCAAATTTTTTCATGCTTGAAATTTCACGACGTATGCAGGCGTATGACTCACACGTTCCGCTACGCTGGCCACAAGTTGTATGCACGGTCTGCGATCGTTGACAGACGTCAACACATGCTACTTGTAAGTTAATCATAAGTTGAGACACGCCGAGGTAATGTTTAGCGTACCCGAAACTTATTTCTAACCTATGATTAACGTGTTGTTGGCACGTTACGCGATCGTTGCCACACATTGACAGACGTTACGTTTAAGTTACTCATAGGCTGAAAGACGTCGGTATAATGGATCGTCCTTGCGTCAGCGTCCACGGCCACAGCCAGGACAATTATTTGCAGCATTCTTCAAACTTTTCTTCGGCATGACGAGGATGTTCACACTTCGATGTCTAGCTTGGCTATGATTCCAATTGTCCATCGGCAGCGTCTATTTAAAATAGTCGAGTTTGAGCGTTTTAACACGTTCAGAAGAAACGCTTCAAATTTCCAAACCCCAGCGTCAAAAAAACAAAGGCGAGTGACAGCAATTTAAATCGTTCATTGTAAACAATGAAAATAGTTGAGTGGTACCGTTTAAAAGTCGTTGAGTGTAAAAAAAAATCCAATTGTTGAGCGCAAGCGTCTACTTTCAATAGTGGGGTTTGAGCGATTTAGCACGTTCAATAGAAACGATTAAAATTTCCGAGCGCCAGCGTCAAAAAACAAAGGCGAGTGACAGCAATTTAAATCGTTCATTGTAAACAATGAAAATAGTTGAGTGGTACCGTTTAAAAGTCATTGAGTGTAAAAAAAAAATCCAATTGTTGAGCGCAAGCGTCTACTTTCAATAGTGGAGATGCAGCCATTTAAATCGTTGAGTGGCAGCCTATGAATAGCAAACCCTACGTCACCGGCAAAGATAAACTACCGCACGATATGGATAAGTTAGGCTATCGTTGGGCATAGTTTGTGAACGCCGGCTTCACAATAATTATTCGTTGGTATATCGTATCTATAAGTAATCAAAGCGCTCTATGCACATTATTCGTTCATTGTGCATTTATCCAACCCGTTATGAATAGACCTAAATCGTAAAAACAAGCTATAGCTCATTGTTGAAAAAGCCCCATAACAAATTAGCTGCGAAGAACTTCGAACAATGGTGAAAAGATGTCTCCTACCCGTGGACACGCGGACGCAAGGACGATCCATCATAACCCACACCCTCCCCCTCACACTCACCTACTACTGCCAACATGAACAAACTACTACTAATACTAATACTAATACTAATACTGTTACTGCTGACATGGACATCGACTCAAAAAGGACTCGAAAACACTGTTGGGTTCCCCTTTTATGAACACCATTTTTATACACCAATTCCCAAAACCGCTGGGAACACGTCTTTATATGGCAGTTGTAAGCTAGAAACACGTTCATTTATTTTTTTTTTTGTCGACCGGAAGACGTCATTGGAATACGTCTACGTACGTCGATGTGTGTTGGGACTACGTAAAGAATTGGTTCAAAGCATGTCAAACATAAGTTAGAAATAAGTTTCGCGTAAAAAAGACATTACCGCGACGTGTTTCGACTTATGAGTAGCTTATAAGTAGCCTTTGTGGACGTGTGTAAGCGTCCACATATCGTGTGTAAAACTTATCCCCATTGCATGCGGAACGTGTGTCATACGCCGAGTACGTCGTAAAATTTTGAACATGTTTAAAATTCCTTGACGTACTCTACTTACTACGACGTATGATAGCGTACTTTAGCGTTGTACTCACGTATACCAAACTTACTCATACCGTATTTGACGTGCCCCAACGTTTTAGACACATTTTTCTTAGGTCGGCATACGCTGGCAAGATCGCCAAGGTGTGACCGCGATGTTGACACTTCCATTTCTACGGCAGTTATGATTCGAATCGTTGTGCGTCAGCCTTTTAATAGGCTACGTCACGACATCGTCGGCGATGCTTGCAACGCGCTATGCCAAAGTTAGACTATCGTTGGGCATCGGTTGTGTAGGCCGACAACAGGTTCAGCATTCGTTGGTATAAGTTATCTATAACACAACGAAACGTTCTGTGTCCGTTATCAATGCGTTACACATAAGACCAAGTCGCTATGAATACGTCCGAATCTTTAAAAAAAAACATCAAAAGTTCAACGTAAGCCAGCGTTTTACATACATTTTAATACGTTGCCATTGCTGGCTAAAACGTCAAAGTGTGACCGGGCCTTAAGTTCACCCACATGTTACCCAAGCCTTGCCAATATCAGAGTGTTTATGAGCAATTAATAGGTCATATGGTCTGGCAGCCATATTGGATTGAACAAAAATCTTTGAAAAATCCTTTCTCTTGAACCACTTCATCAATCAACATGAAACGTCACAGTTATTATCAAGTAGTCATGGGGAATATGTTTTAAATTTAAACCAGATCAAATACATGGTCTGGCAGCCAGAATTATTTAATATTTTGAATCTGGGTTCAGGGATATAAATCAAACTTGGTACAATTATGTATAATGATGCAATAATGTTGGTGGGGGCATATCTGGCGACATCGCGACGTTGAAGTGTGCCCTTCTGTTTTTTTTATTTTCAGGAGTGATCGAGGTAGCAGTCTGTTGCCTATAAACCACTCACATTAAGGGATGTGCCAGAAGAATGTGTTGTACACTCGGAAAGAGATCGCCCATAGGGTGGGTATTCTGTTCGCGTTTACAAAGTTTAAAACACAGCAATATGAAGTTCAAATCCAGATACTGAGCAACACCCACACAGATAATCGGTCAATCATTCAGCAAAATGAAAGACTGTCATTTACTGCATTCTGTACAGCTCAGGTAGGATAACCAACCACTAAATCTGACAATATGAGGAAACAAACAAGATTCCGTTATAAAAAAAAACATGTCAACATATTGTTCTAGGTTTTCCTCACAATTTTATATTGTCTTCCATCCATACCAGTGATCTTCAACTACTCCCCTAAAAAATAACCTTCCCACCCCCTTTGTGTACAGAATCTCCGCCTGCTGTCCTGTCTGTGCCTGTTTGTGGTGAGGATGTTGAGGTCGTGGAGAGATTCACTTACCTTGGCAGTGATATTCATGTCTCTGCTGGCTGTGAGTCAGAGGTCAATAGACGTCTGGGTCGGGCCTGGGGAGTCATGGATTCACTGGATCATTGGGGTGTGGCGCTGCTGGTATCTGTGCGAGAGGACGAAAGTTCGAGTCTTCAGGTCCTTGGTGCTTCCAGTCTTGCTCTATGGATACGAGACTTGGACTCTGACCAAGGATCTGAGACGGAGACTTAATTCCTTTGGTACCAGGTTTCTTCGGAGAATCCTTGGCTATCGTTGGTCAGACTTTGTGTCCAATGAGCGGTTGCTGAGAGAGACTCGGATGAGATTTGTTACCTGAATAGTCCGTGAGCGTCAGTTGCGGTGTATGGACATGTGGCTCGTTTTCCTGACGCTGATCCTGCTCATCAGATTCTCTCAGCGAGGGAGTCTCGTGAGTGGAGGAGGCCAATGGACCGACAACGTGCCTCATGGTTGCAGCAGGTTGACCGGCATCTCAAGGAGATGGGGATGGGCCTGGCATATGCTTGGGGGATGGCCAGACGGAGGCCCCTGGAGTACTGGTGGAAAGTGGACGCAGCGACGCGTTGCTCTGGCGCATGCTCCCATACCTGACCTGATCTCCCCCTTCCTCGATTCCAATTCATTCATCCAACTGTTTGTGTCCACCTGTTTCCCAACTCCTTTTCTGTATTTTGCAACTTACCAAAATTTGTGGTGAATTTTTTTATTACTGTACTTTACTGCAATGCCACTTATAGGAGGCAGAATATTACCGAGTTAGAATGTGGACAAGTCAACCAGCGTCAAATTATGAGAAGTGTCGAAAGTATTTCTTGTTTGAGGCTAAGGGAGTAAAGTGTTTTGTTGTGGCAAGAATAAAGTTGATCATGGCAGAGGTGCATGCTGCATTATTTGAAGTTCCTAAAATTAGGTAGCAAACTGCTTGACCAGCCTAATTTCCAGCTTAAAAAGGGCAGTGTGTGCTAGAATGAGTCAGTCACTTCGCAAAGAAACACAATGAGGCAGTCACCCAAAACTTGATATATAGCCAAAGGCCTACGGCACACCTCCAAACCTCAATGGCAACTCCCATTCTGCTGAACCAAAGCAAAGCAAAGTAAATTACGGAATAAACAGCACTTTTTGGAGGAGCTGAGCTTGGGTAAAGGACACAAAAGCCAGGCACAACTGCATTTGGCAACACAGTACTGAAAAAAGTAAGATACTGCACAGCATATGTGGAGTATTAAAATGATTATAGGAACGAGATGCTCACAAAAGTCCAAGAAATGCCAACATTTAAAAATTTTCAATATTTGTGGATGCTGTATATGATAAGGGAGAATCTGTTTTTCTTTCTACTTGCATAAACATATTACAGGGTGAAAAATGAAACATCACTATTTCTTGGATTGAGTATCTGGTTCGATAACGCTTCCATTGGCCCCTCATACGAACCACGTGATGTTCCAGAGAATGAGGATTTTAGATTTCTTGCATCTCCAGGCTGTAGAGACGAGAAGCATTGGCCCATTTGGTCTTCTACTTGAGCACAGTATATTCCAGGTTCACATATTATGTTGATTTTGTTGATGTTGAGTTTTCCAGTTTCTTAATGCACTTGGTGCCTCATGTAATCTGTGTGCAAGCCCCTCCATGAGCACAAGACTTGAATTTTCAAAACGTACAAGTGTGTGCAAGACATGAACATTCAGAAATCTGAAAAAAAACAGCAAGTGTAACAATCTGGGGGCACAAAAGTGGGGCAGCAGTTGTACGGATGTGGTTTGTAAATCCCCTTCATCCTCTCTGCAAATGCTTTCCGATAAAGTTATTTTACCCACCACCAGCTGGCTCCAGCTTCCCGCCGAGTGTACCTACCAAACTTTTGAAAGGCGCAGAGGACAAAAGGCCAGCTTTAGGCACAATGTGTCTCGTGGAGAAGGGGTCTAGATCTAAATCCATTAATCGCCTCTCATCTTTGGAGACATTAATGGGTCTTTGAAATTGGGTATAAAAGACAAACTTGACAAAACAAAAAAGTAAAATGTGAAGCAATGCACAGCAATGGTCTACTTTACACAAAACATACAGAAGCATGCACATAATTATTTTCACAGATAATCAGTTGTGTTTTACCAAAACACAATTTCTCAAAAAATTGGCTAATGGACAGCAAACTCACACTGACTGCACACTCCGAATCAAACAGACAAACAAACAAATAAATAAATGGAACATTAAGGCTCATAATTGAAGATCTTGCTCAGATAGTTTGTCAGCAAAAATGGAGAAAAAAAAGAAAAGATTCCTTCATGCCCAATGGCTCTAGCGAGCAGTATCATGCAGGCAGAAAAGAAAGGATGGGATTTGGAACATGAGAATAAAATGGGATCAAGCTGGCGGGCTTGGCCCACTGCCACATATACAAGAGCAGCTTGTGAACCTGGGAGCAATGTCACTCAATTAAGTATTTGCCCAAACTGCACACTCAATCCAGGAACTACGAGTGGCACAACGGTCAGTGAGAATTTAAGATAGCCAATTCAGGAACCTACACTCCCACAGAGTCAACCTCAACAGTCAAACACGCTTTCAGACAAATAAAAGATTTTCACTGTCAGAATGCCAACCATAACTTGGCAGGAGTGAAAACCAAGGTGAGACAGAAAGGATTGGAGAAGGCAACAAAGATATTGTTACGTTTGAGGGGGGGGGGGTATGCATTCAAAGGGTAATTAGGATGTTTAATTAGGTATGCCATGCTGTTCGAGTGTACCAGGATCTCGATGTAATAAGTAGCAATTCAGTGGTGATAAGTTGTCTAGTAAATGTCCATTTCTTCAAGGGGAAATGATAATTGTCATGTAATTAGATAGGGACACGGGATAGGGTAAGTGTGTCTGCGTAAACCCCTTTTAGTATTCTCTGGAGGCTTGCCGTGACGTCACAGGACAGTACTGCGGATGGCTCCGCCCCGTGATCACGATTGGCGGAAGGCGACGGCGGTGGGCCAATAAAACAGCTCGATTGGAAGTGATGAGGACGGGAGGATAAAAAGGTTCTGTTCGGGGTTGAAAAGGAAGAGGAAGAAGATCGGGACAGAAAGACCGTTTTTTGGGGTGGAGGTTGTTGTGCTGGGAGCGTGCTTGCTGTTGCGCTGATTCGGCCCTGGTTTCATCGTGTCTTGGAGCCTTCCTGTGCCTCGTGCCTCACCTTGGTTGGCTCTGGGGTTCTGCTGGCTCGGAGTACGGGGTCGAACGGCGGTCGGACCTGCCACCCTCCCCTGCTCGCAATTTGGCGCCAGAACTGGTTCCCTGGCGGCTGTGAGCGGACTTGGGCCGAGACCAGGAGGTCGACAGCACCACGGTTTCTCCTGCCCCCGACGAGAGCAAGGCCAGCTCGTCCGACGCCAATCCAGGGACTGTTGCGTCCACACCACGGTCCAGCCTGACCACCAGGAATAGCTACGTTTTTGTGTGTGTGTGTGTGTGTGTGTGTGTGTGTGTGTGTGTGTGTGTACCTGGCGCCTTAGAGGGTTTGAGATTTGTATATTCATTGGAATTGTCTGTGTTTTCCCCACGCCCGATCCCACACCATCCCGTCGAATCGCCCCGGTTCCCTCTTCTTGCCGAGTCTTGTTATTTCTGGTTAGAGGAATAAACGTTATCAACTCAGTGAAAAGCGACTCGTGCCACCTTCCTCGTCCCGTTTGCGGTAGAGCGATTAGAACCGCCATCTTTGGGTTATAAATAAATAAACCGCCTCCATCGTTTTGGCTCATTCTACGTTGGCGGGACTGTTCAAGTACCGTGGACGTCACAATATTGTTTGTGCATAAAATAAAATAAATTTTTAAAAATGAAATGAATCTATACGATTAATTTCCAGGCAAGAAAATTGTGATTTCAAATGAAACTTAATATATTGAGTCTTCAACAAACTACCCCAAAGTGATAAAGATGAAAAATTGCAGATAAAATGTGAATAAGTTATATTAACAAAGAAAATCAGATGATTCTCAGTTGCATTAGGATTCAAACCCTGAGCCTAAGTAACCCAAAATTACTTCAGGAGCAAAATATTTGTTGAAAGATTACAAAATAAGTGTAATAGGTTTCACCTGTATGTAATCAGTAGTTTAATGTAAAAATTAAGCTCCTCCACTTATATCAGGAGTTTTAAGGTGCAACACACTTGGTCAACCAACAAGGTAAACATGAAGACCAAGGAGCTTTCCAAAGAAGTCAGACATGAAGTGGTGGAGAAGCACCGTTCAGGAGAGCATTATAATAAGATTTTAAAGTTACTCATTATCCTGTTGAGTACGATGAAATCCATCATTAAGAGGTGTAAGATGTATCCTACCACCCACACTCTACTCAGATCAGGTCACCCATCCAAACTCAGCAGGAAACTGGTTTGGGGTATCACTGTATATCCAACAATGACTTTGAAAGATCTGTAAGGCTCTATGTACAATATGGGGGTCAGTGTTCATCAATCAACAATCTTGTGTTCCTTCACAAAGCTGGCCTCCAAGAAGAGAAGGCAATAAAGAAGCCATTACCGAAAAACACGGCTTGTATAGGGTTTGCCAAAAAACATCTTCATGATACTGTAGTAATGTGAAGAAAATCTTTGTGGTCAGACAAGACAAAAATTTAACTTTTTGGTCCAACGTCAAAGTGTTACGTCTGGCGAATGATTATGATAACGATAACTGTGAGGAACCAGATGAGGGACCAGGTGAGGGACCAGGCTAACACAGCCCTGACCAGTGAGAAAAATCCTCCGAATGAAACAGTAATTGAAGAAAACAGACATTCAGTCAGATGTAGAACTTCTAAATGCACTCGACTTGTGAGCTCATGAAGCGATTCACATTGCTGCCTGGAATAACCAGTCCATGCTATTCACCGGAGCGGCTTCGTTTACTGTATGTCCAGGGAATTGGAACAACTATCAATCAGCATCGCCAGACTGACAAGCAAGATGGACTGGAAGTGGCACGCTAAGTACCTAAAAGAAACTACAGTGTACATATTGTTACGAATCTGGCAGCCATGAGCACTCAACATTCAGGTCCCCGTAGCTCAATTATTTCATTAAGTAAATGTGGATAGATAGCTCCCTTTCCCCTATGTCTAATGGGAATTAAGTGTGCGTGCGCTATGGGTTATTTTATAGTTAGGATTTTTACACCACCACCAACAACAGCATCCTCCCTGGCTTCCTTCCACCATCGGCCTTTCTGACGCGCATACCTGCCGAGCGCCTGTGGGCGGAGTTCCACTGGCAACCGACACATTGGCTCCGCTCCAGGGTCGAGCTAGACGTGTTGCCTTCAGCCAATGGGCAAAGCGCGAGCGACGTACGCCGCATTCCAGCCAATGAGGAGGCACGTTGCCCAAAGAAGGAGGAATGCCTCTCAGGGGGGACGGGCCGCGAGGATGCTCGCCACGCCCCCCGGACGAATCATGAACGGCGAGCGGATCACATGAGACGAACTGGCCAATCCGGAGGCGAGTTGCGTCGGGGTGGGGTGGGGGTTAAGAGAAGCACGGGTGTGCTAATCCCGGTCCTGTTGAAAATCCCGGTAACGGCCCGGCCCTGTCTTTTTCCCTTGAGCCTGTCCCGCGGAGGATCGCCTGCCTGCGAGTCTGTCCCGCCGAGAATCACTTGCCTGTCTTGTCTGCTGGCGCTCGCTGTCTCGTCACGTGCCGGAGGAGTGTACTGGAGCCCAACGCTGCCCTCCGTGCCCGGTGCTCGCAGCCGCATCGAGTTGCGGGTTCGAGTCCCGCCGAGCCGGATCGTCAAGGGCCGCACGAGGCGGGAATGTCCAAGCTAGCTTCTTTCCTCCAGCTCAAATTTCTCTCCAAGCTGGGGGGCATCAATAAAGGCCGGCCGTCCCATTTCTTTTGTTAGTGTGTGTGTGTGTGGGCCCGTCTGTTAAGTAGAATCGTTAAGTGCTTGCGTTATTGTACATTGGAATATATTCGGTTGTAATCTGCTCTTTGTCTCCCTTCCTGGTTTTTGCCCATTATTGGAGAATAAATCCCCTCTTGTTGAATGTCCCAGCTTGTCCTTGTCCTTTCTATTATTGGTTTGCCGCACTGCGAACGGGAATTAGGAGGCCTGATTGTTGCCGTAATCGCGCAATTGGCCGGCAGGTTTCTGGTACCCTCCGCTTGGGTTACGACTCGGATCCGGCTCGGTAACGACCCGGATCGCGCAGATCCTGCCGAGGGTGAATTTCCCTGGTAGTTCGACGACATGGGTAATTAGGAATATTGAAATTGGCAATTGACCTGACCCCACGTGGTCGACCTATTGGTGATCTTCGGTCCGATAAGGGACCCATGACCTTTCGGATTTATCTGAAAGGTACGACCTAAATTCCGGGTGTTCAGTGGAGCCGATTCTACTGCTCTCCCTTGCGGTCGTGCTCGCCACCGAGACCCGGCCCCACAACAATATATCTACCCAATACGTGATGAATTACATTATTAATGAGTCACCATCGCTGTGGATCAAAAAGTAAAGAACGTTTTAATTTTATGGTCACTAACTAATCAACAGCAGACATATCAGCTCGGTAACCGCACAGATATGGATATCATCACAAGGTATACTCCTACTATACTAATGTTGCATAATCTGAGGACAAAGATTAATTGAACGCAGCACTCCACTCGGTTCTGACCGACACGCTACAACGACACCTTGTATTTGTGCTTGTCGGAACTGACAGAATTGGATGTGCAGCAGCGATAGGACCACATGGCAAGGGTGAAGCAAAATTCAGACTACGAGTTTGTGGATTTCCAGAGGAAGGACATCCAATGAACCACCTGGTACAGCAATGATGGGAAGAGCAAGAAGGAGATAAATCACATCCTCGTCAACACCAAATGGACTGCCCCTCTCGAACAACAGAGTATACAGAAGTGCCAGGTTTGGGGGCACTGATCACAGATTGGTAGTCACAACAACTGCCCTTCGCCTTTCAAAAAGTAAATTCATACATGATGCACAAAATAATATGCTGTTGATAAGCCATAATTGTTACAGACAAACAACTTAAATCATGAAAAGTTGACCAGTCATCTAGCCAATCAGCCTACTCTTACTGCTGCTGTGGAGGCAGACTAGGATTTCCTTTGAATGACGATCACAGACTCATCCACAGTTGCCATAGGAGTGAAAGACAGCAAATGTACTGCATGGATCTCAAATGAAACCTTGGCTTTGGCGGAAGTGTAGAAAAGCTTGACTTTGTGAAAGCCGAACTTGCGAACCATACAAAGAGAAAAGTGCAGGGTAGTATAAAGGGACAAGGAAGACTTTCTCCAAAACAGGTGCTTTGTGCTACTGCTTAACAGGCAGTAGTATCAGATGGGAACACCAGAGGGATGTTCCATATTGTGAGAAGATGAAAGCAAAAGCACCATCAATCCACCAGCCATCACATTAAATGAACAAGGGATTGTCTCACAGACACAGACGCCAAGTTCAAAAGATGGAAATAATTAGTACAGTGTGGATCTTCACCAGATGAGGTAAAATTAAAAAAAAGAGCTGTAACTCCGATTTGAAGACATCAGCACAGAGCCCCCAACCTGTGTGAAAATTAATGTGCCATCAACAAGCTAAAGAAGGGAAAGGCTCCTTGCATGTGTGGAATTACCCCTGAGCTTCTGAAAAAATTGCAAAGCTAACATTACAAGACTCCAAGATCTGTTTTCCAACATCTGGAACACAAACTCTTCCACTGCAGTGGCTCCAGGCAATAATCCTTTACTTCTGGAAGAAAAAAGGAGTAAAGACTGACTAAAGTAACTATAGAGGGATAAGTCTCCTATCTGTCATGGCAAAAGTGTTTGGCAGGATCCCACTGAGCCAAAACTAGGAGGCCTTAATTATAAAACGCAGACCTCAACAGGTACGCTTTATCCCACACCACTTAGCAATGGAAGAGATGTTTGCCCTACATCAAGTCATAGAGAAATGCAGAGAATTTGCACAACCAACATTTTCTGCAAATATTTACTTAAAGAAGGCCTTTGACTGAACTGTAACTGTCTATGGCTACTTTTGGAGGCATCTGGAATACCATCAAATATCAAAAGGCTCATTCAAACTCTCAACTCCAACACCAAGAGCTGTGTCCGCATTACAGGGGAAATGTCAGATTCCTTCAGATTTGATGGTGGTGTCCGTCAGGGTGATGTACTGGTCGTGTGTACTTTCTTCCTTCTTGCAATTGACTACACAATGGAGGAGACCATTCAACACAATGGCAGTATTGTGAGCCTGGGAAATGACTAGGTTTAGACGACATGCTGACGATGCGTTTCTGACAAAAACAGTAGACATCATCATTTTCGCCTTGCAAGACTAAAAAGCATACATCATCAGTCGGACCACAAGTTAGTTGGATAAAGACAAAAAATTTGGTTGGTAGGGAGCTACAACCTGCCCCCTTCAATCGCAGTGAATGACAACCCTTGTATTGTCCACAGTGACACAATTTCAATATATTTGATATAAAGTGCCTTAATTTGGAGACTATAGCAGAAGTATGGTGATGTGCTGCTTTGGCCCAGTCCACTCTGACCTCAATCATCCAACTGGAAAGCACCAAAGGCCCACACTGCATTTTTACTGAGTAATGATCACACCCATATTCTGCTACAGATCTGAGACTTGGACACAAATGGCTGCATTTATTGCCCATATAAATGGTTTTGATATGAAAGCCATCCGGCATATGCTCACAGGAGTCAGTAGGAAGTGAGACGACATGGCGGACATAAGTTCTTACAGTGTCGAAGAGCGGTTTGGTTGTTTGTGTTTGGGTGGATAAAAGGGCACACATAGGCCAAATTAGAACACCACTTGGTGGAGAGTATACTTCCACCAAGCTGAACAGTTTACATTTTGTATCCCAATGATAGGCCGGATCTGCATCCAAACTTAACCAAAATCCAATTGGCTTGTTCTCGTCACCTACCCAAATCATCCACCAAGTGTCATCGTAATCCATCCAAATTTTTTTGAAACATCATGAGCTATGTTTAGTTTTTGGCCCCAATCTCTCAATGGTGAAGAATCACTGAAAAAAATTATTGGATCCAGATCTTCACTAAAATCAAATCAATTCATCCTGGTTAAACACCCAACCTGTTCACCAAGTTTCGTCCAAATCCATCAATAACTTTTTGAGATATCATGCTACATATCGTTTTTGGCCCCATTACTCAATGTCAATGGTAAAGAATCACTTAAGAAATTCTATCATCCGAATCCGTATCTTCTCCATAATAGAATCAATTCATCCTTGTCACACACCCAACTTATCCACCAAGTTCACCGAATCCATCAATTTTTTGAGATGTCCTGCTGTATGTGGTTTTTTTGGTCCGATCAGTCACTGGTCAAGAATCACTTAAAAAAACAAAAACTTCTCATATCTGGATCCGGATCTTCACCAAAATCAAATCAATTCGTCTGTACCGTACACCCAAAATGTCCACCAAGTTTTAGCCAAATTCTGCTCGCAGACATACAGACAAACAGCCAGAGAAAGACAGGGGTGAAAACATAACCTCAATCCATCCACCTTCGATGGGGGAGGTAACAAGTGCAGACAGTTTTCGCAGAGCACTTTGGAAAACCTCCACTAAAGTAGACATTGTTAAAGTGGGCAAAACAGGCAGGACAATTGAAGAATTGCATGCTGCAGTCATGTCCTCTTTCACACAAAAGACTTCACAAATGCTACACAAGATGTCTAAGAGGACTTGGCGGTGAATTCAGTGGTGCAAGGAGAATGATGGAGCACATACAGATACAATAACTGACGAATTATTGTAAGTAGTACACGATAAAACCTTTATATTAAAAGAGTGTAAGAACGAATGCTTTACTGGGGAGGTGTAAAGTGACTTTTGGGCCACCCTGTGCAATGGTTTTACCATCTATGCAGTCACCAAGGTGGTGATGCATCAAGCACACTTCACAGACTTCTCTACTGACTGGATGGATCCAAGAGGTAGACTGTGCACTAGATGGAAAAACACCTTGATGTCATTTTTACAGTGCATCAGTTTGACTTGGAAAGAGGCAACACGAGTGGCACAAGACCTGGACTAACCTGGAGATATCTCATTACTGCAGCTACCTTGTGCAGCAATATGCTAGATGACTAATTGAATGATTGTTGGCACAACTCGAAAAGAAAAATTAAATGTGAGGATGTTCCCCAAGTGTCTTTGAAGGGAGCAAAAGGGCCCATTTTCAAGAGCCCATTTGAACATAAAAAGTGGATTTTAGATATGTTGCCACTTAATTAGCTCTATCCTGAAAATACACCAACATTATAAAAGATTATAAATAAGTTGTCCAATACAGAAGTAACTTTTATTGCAAGAAAACAAGAAGCACTTCTTGCTACCACATTACCAGCTCACAATGAAAATGAATGAGCATACATTTGTAAGTTCTTCAAGGTATTTATTTTCTCGTGCAACCGAAATAAAATGCTGTGTAATTCGCTCTACGACTACTTTCCTTGGTCAGACTTCCTCAGGGCATTACTCTCGGTGAAATCTCTCAGGACGCCTTGTTCAAAAAGACAATTACTTTTACGTTCTTCATACAGTTTGCACCTGGTGAGATGTGCATCGCAGTGAGAATTCAACGATACGCATTCACTACAGGATGCAATTTCGAACGACTTATTGTTAAGCTTGCCTCTCATTTGAACTTAGGCTATGCATATCAAATCAATACAAGCAAGATAATTATTAATGCTGGATTTTTTTTTTAATGAACAAACCAAAATTACAGCACAGCTAATTTGACTGTCGAGGCCGAGTGAATCAAACAAATAAAACGGAATGGAAAACGAAATTAAAGTGAAACAGAAGTGCATTTTGGTCAACATTGGTAAAGCATGGAAAAATAACTCTCGAGAACAATATCCTTGTGCTATTCCATTCACTAATCATACTGCGCTGGCACTATTGGGATGGAAAGGCAATTCGTATGGACGGACGGCAAATCGTATGTTTCCACTCATAGAATTAATCAGGCGACCTGAATACCAAAACCATGATTCAAAAGTCAAATTTAAGCCAAAGCGATCCAAACCTTGATAATAACAAAAAAGTAGGTAAGGGCAGGATTCAAACCTGGGCTATTCCAATGTCTATTCCATCTGTTAACCACTCAACCATCGCTGCTGAACATGATGGATTAAAAATGGGCATCTGGAAGCAGGTGGGAAGAGAAAGCCAAGATAAAGAGGAGCCAATCATGGTTGAAGATGTTTGCACTTCAAAGCTGCTTGTAGAGCCATGGCTACGATAAGTCAACTGAAAGCGTATGGCAGAAGGTGTCCCCAGGGCATAAGCAGCTCACAAAATTGCCAGTGTATCATGGACCGAGTCTCCGACATCATGAACGCAAGTTGTGAGTGAGCGTATGTGGAATGTATGGGCCAGCCAATCAATTGGCTCTGGTTACACATTTGTCCATCTTTTTTTGCAGGGGTTGTCTGTTTGCCAGATGATATGTCACAATGTCAGGAACATTTAAATACTGACCAAAAGTTGAGGGTTTCAGAGGATAAAAGGGGTGGATTTTTTAGGGGTTTTTCAAGTACACATGAAAAGAAAAATCATTTAAAGGGTTTTCATGGGTTTGTGCAAACCCTGATACTTGACAAAAGAAATACAGACAGAACTAGAGGGGGGAGCACTTGGTAGAGTGCAAAACCTCCGCCGCCAATACTGCTGGGTCACTTAAGTGAACCTGATATCCCATTCATTGTAGGTCAAAACGGATCAGACTCTACTGAACCACGATTGAATAAACTAAACTAGATCGACGTGCATGTAGAAATGCCCAAAAAATAAAATCGAATTTTTTTATGAAAAAAAGTTGCAAATTTTTATTTTTTTTCTCTAACAAATTTTTTTGGGGGTTGGAAATCACTTAAAACATGTAGAAATGCAAAAACAAAATTCAAATATTTTTTCAAAATGGCCGCCATTGCGGCCATATTGGACTTTGGACCAAGTCCAAAATCTAATGGCATGATCCTTGGACCATACTATACCTAATCCCCCCCACCAAGTTTCGTCGAAATCCGTCCAGGAGTTTTTCCGTAATACTGTTCACAAACAAACAAACAAACAAACAGACAGGGGTGAAAACAGTAACCTCCGTCCATCTTCGATGACAGAGGTTAACTGGAGAGATCATTGAACACCTTACTCCATGCATAATTGAGAAACAAGAAAGTTGGCGGGGGTCTATGAACGGCAAATTTGATTGGTCGTGGTGACGTAAAAAAGCCATAATATTTTGTCCAAGTACTGCTACACAATGTTCAAGTAAATGACAATAAGGAGATTTGTGTTCCACATTGTTCACATATATAATTCAATTGAAATAAAATAAAGATTTTAAAGGTTGAAGAATTTTTGTCCTGGAAGTTTACCATCATTGATGCAGCATCTTTTACACCACCTTGTTTAACACATCACATTAGTTATTCATGCCCGTTGTTTGTGTCCTTTATGACATCCTTAAAAACAGTAAGTTTCCTGGTTGGATGATTTTCAATGTTGTTTGATTGCCAGACAGGCAGATAGAAGAAAAAAAATGATCTTACCTCTCTGAGCATGTGTGATCGGGATAAATTCAGAGCCAACGTATTGCTAAAATACAAGTTAATTTTCAGATTTTTGTTCAAAATATAACATTCAATTGAAATTAAGTTGTTCCTCGATCCTAAACTGATGTTTGCAGACAAACAGACAAAGTGAACCAAATGCTTAACCCTGCTTTTTGCTTCGTGGGCACGTGGGGTAAAAATTACAGCTGAGGGAAGATGAATATGAGCCAGATATACATTCTTGTTGAAAGTGCAAAGTGCAATAAAAAATACAGCAATGCGAAATGGGAAAGTACCATGAGTGGGCCAACTACCAACTGAACTGATAAAGATAACTGGAGAAGAAGGTTACTGGACCTGGTGGCATAATGGTTAGTGCGTCCACTCTGAGTCTGGGAGGTTGGCGGTTTGAACCCCTGCTGTGTCATGCGAAAGACTTTAAAAATGAGATGTGCTGCTTCCTTGATTGACGCTCTGCATTTAAAAAGATACTGAAGTCGGAACCAAGACACTTTTTCACAAAACGAATGTCAGCATCAACGATGCAATAGTTTATTGTTCCTCAATTTCTTCAGGTGGTTTGAAGAGCACACGGGGATTTGAAAATTGTTCAGGTGCCCAGCCATATGCCACAGCCACTATATATAGAAAGAAAGCAACATATACCACTGTACTCTCATTTCTCTCCTGGAAAGAATTCCACCAAAGAAAATGCCAAACCCTTATTTGAAGGCTTCCCTTTCTTATTATACACCATGCCACCCTTGTGGCGAGTGTCTATCTGGTATTAATATCCTGCTGCCTCACCTGTCTCTGCAGATACTGCCCAGTCTCACAAACACTCATCCATGATTAAATTTACAAGCTATTAATTTTTTTTTTTAATTGGAAAAAGTTTTCTAAAAGTGGGCAAAAAGAGGCCAAGACACAATGATGCACACAGAATGAACGAGGCCGATTTAAAAAACTGCATCGACTTGTGTGATAGAAATAATACAATAATAGAGGACAAGCAATAGGCAGAAATAAGATGCAGGGTTGAAGTACACGAAAGTTGGTGGTAGAGGGGGAGAGAGAGGGAGGGCGTGGGGTATAGAAAGGACAAAATAAAAATACCTGTTTGGTGTTATTAACCTCTGCCATTGAAGATGGACGGAGGTTACTGTTTTCACCCATCTGTTTGTTTGTTCGTGAACAGTATTACGGAAAAACTCCTGGACGGATTTCGACGAAACTTGGTGGGGGGATTAGGTATGGTCCAAGGATCATGCCATTAGATTTTGGACTTGGTCCAAAGTCCAATATGGCCGCTATGGCGGCCATTTTGAAAAAAATTTAGAATTTTTGTTTTTGCATTTCTACATTTTTTAAGTGATTTCCAACCCCCCCCCCCCCAAAAAAAAAATTGTTAGAGGAAAAAAAAAAACATTTTGCAACTTTGTTTTCAACAAAATTTCGATTTTTTGTTGTTGCATTTCTACATGTTATAAGTGATTTCCAACAAAAAACATGCCAAAATTATAATTGCGGCTGATTTTGGAACTTCAGGTGGATATACCCACGTAAAATCAATTTCTGCCTCAAGGAATCTAATTATGACGAATGAATTGAGTATGTAAAAGTTAAAAGTAAAAGGGAAAGTTGCAAACTATAACTCTGTGAGCACTGTTGACATCAAATTGAATGAATAGGATATCAGGTTCACTTGAGTGACCAAGCAGTATTGGCGGCGGAGGTTTTGCACTCTACCGAGTGCTCCCCCTCTAGTTATCTGAGCAAATAGTCCATGATGTTGGGATCGCAAGTTCAAATCCCATTTACTGTTATCCTCTAATGCCCTAATTAATGTACAACAAGGAGCTGATTGATACTGGAGGTCCCCTGTCTTTTGGGTGGTATGGCGAATAGATATTTGCAATATGAAAGCCAAATCTTAAACGGTTTTTGAAATATCATGTACACAAGCCAAGTTACCGAGATGGTTGCCATGGTAACAAAATTCTGTCAATCACCACCGTGATCTCATGAGGTTGAGATAATGTCATGAGGAATAGATATCTGCAATACGAAAGCTAAATGTTCAACGTTTTTTGAAATATTGCATACACAAAAGTACATGGACGGACGGTCAGTCGGTCGGACGGAGCTCATTTTCACGTCCCCCGTTTCCAACCTTGTCGGAGTGCCAGGAGGCAACAACAAAAATAAGGCCTCGAAATCTTCGTTTTTCATGTAAAATGCAAGCTCGACCACAAGCCTTTGGATCGCCATTTCTCATAAAGTGTGAGCATGGAGAGATATCCCAAATCGAATGGATAGAAGCAAATTCAAGCAATGGACAAGGTCTGTGGATAGAAAATGATACAGCAGGAAATGTTTGACTTCAACAAAGGCACAAGCAGGGGTGTAGAGAAAGCGAGGGCTTTGATGTTTGTTTTTGAAATAACAACATCAGAGACAAATGCGATCAACAAGGACACTGCAGTGATCCCATCGAAACAATTCAGTGAGAGTGCAGTGCGACAACAATAGCTGATTTCTGCATTTGTTTTCACTCTAAGGTTCCAAGCTGTGATGGCTTTATTTTCCTTCCCCCTCCCTCTCCCCCCTCTCTTTCTTCATTCGAGTTTCATTGCTCAATTGCACAATCCATTTATGATACCAACCATCTTACCATCCCACACAAATTGGATGCAGATAACCACCTGATCCCAGTTGCACAGGGCCGGCCACATACACTTAAAGTTAGCAGGATAAAGAAAAAAAAAAAAAAAAAAAAAAAAAAAACATACCAAAGTAGCACATGACACTTGATAAAAACAAGCATTGAAACTATGATGCATGACATTCTGTCATTGATGTGTCATGATATCATCCATTTATTGGACTAAAATTCTCACATTTATACTCTTTCTCTCCCCTTTACAATACAAGTGATGGAGAGGTGGGATAAGAGGAATCAAAGTGGAGATAACAGGCTAGATCACTTTAGGAGGACATTGTGCTTTCACATCTTTCCTAGAAAAGTAGGAGGACATTGTGCTTTCACAACTTTTTTTTTAACATGTTATGAACTCTTCACTTAGCTTTCAGGGAGATGATAGGGCCAAGAATAAGGAGGCTGTGGACATGGGCAAAGGCTGGCAGAGGTGGTATGGAACTCGTCTGGGAAAAATAGGTGGGGTGAAATAGCTTGCTTCCTGCCTGCCGAATATAGGAGGAATGAAGTCATTAGCAAACTGAAAGGCAGACAGGCGGCGGGAGCAAAGCCACATGGGAATACTGGGTTTGGAGAATGCCAAGGGCTGCTGATGTCGGGCAGAAAGAGCTCGGACTACACAAGTTGTTCAGGGTTTCCACATTTGGCCGATAAGTGGATACAATTGGTCATGAAAGAATATTTCAAGTCGTAATAGACCAGACATGGATCAGAAAAATAAAATTATATATATATATATATATATATATATATATATATATATATATATATATATATACATATATATATATATATATATATATATACATATATATACAGATATATTATTTTTAATCTTTTGAGCATCCGCAACTAACTGTGCAATAGTTTTATTTGAGCAACCGCTTGTCTTCACATGTGCAGCAGTTACGGTTGTGTACACATATGTACGTGCACACACATACCAACGAATGGCACATCCTTCGAAGCAGTCTCGCCTGAGTTTGAATCCCAACCCAGCTGTAAACTGTCATCCCAGTGTTTCACAGGCAGGGCGATTCATTCCCTCTGCCACCGAAGGTGAAGAAGGTGATGTTTTCACTCCTTTCTGTCTGTTTGTTAATTGCCGGAATCCTTCGGATTTCGGCGATTATGTTGGTCGGTTGTGTGTGTCATTCTGTGTGTCTGTCTGTCTGTTTACCCTGTAGCAGCCACACCGTTTCAGCGGTCATGACCAAACTGGGTACAGACGTCGGCCATGGTCCAACCTAGACACTTGTCGTTTTTGGTGAATCTAGGTCAAAGGTCAAGGTCACCAAAAAACCGAAATTCTTAGCGGTCGGGGGTCGAATGTCGGGGGAGGGGGGGTCAAAACTTTCAAATTGCGATAAAAACGCCATTTCAAGTCCGATTGACTTCCAAGTTATGATCATGACCAAACTAAGTGCTATAACTCATTAAACAGCAGCACTATCGACTTATAAGAACCAAATTGATTTCCAGGTTTTTGTTTTTTCAGAGATCATGGAGATATGACAAAGTTATTCCAGCAATTCCTTGCTCAACGAACAAGTTCATTTGTTTGTTTGTGTACACGATATCTCAAAAAGTTGTGGACGGATTCGAATGAAACTTGGTGGACAGGTTGGTTGTGGGCCAAGGAAGAATTGATTCAATTTTGGTGAAAATCCGAACCCGGATGCGGATGTGATAATTTTTGAAGTGATTCTTCACCTTGAGAGATCGTGCGAAACCGATAAATGGCACAATATCTCAAAAAGTTGTGGACGGATTCAGATGAAACTTAATGAACAGGTTTTGGGTGTGTGACAAGGACGAATTGATTCGATTTTGGTGAAGTCCCAAATCCGGATCTGGATACAAGAAGAATTATTTAATTTCAAAAGTTATTCTTGAGGCCAAAAACGATATGGCACGATATTTCAAAAACTTATTTGGCCCGATATGTTCTCGTGGATCAAGCATTACGTGACGGAGGTATGCACTCTACCGAGTGTCCTAAATAATGTGCTTTTCAAATATATTTTTTTAACTTGTTATGAACTCATCACTTAGCTTGTGGGGAGGTGATAGGGCCAAGCATAAGAGGAGGCTGTGTACACAGGCAATGGTTATAATATTGTTGTGGTTCTGGAAACCACATCCCTCCAACACCAAGTGCAGCCAACATACAGTGGTCCCCAGTCAGTTATTTCATTAATGTACGTTCAGATAGTGGGTCGAACGGGAAAGTGCATTGTGTGAATCTCATAGCTTTGACTGATTAAATCTCTGAACTTCATTCCTACTCTGCCTTTTTCTCTTTTCCTGAGGTAGATCCAAGAAAGGGGTCCTCGCGAGGCCGGCAGGCAATCCTGGTTTTTGAAACGAAACCAGGTTTTTTTGAAACTCGGACACCCATCGGTAAAAACCACAGCCGTGCCCTTCGCTTAAGAATACGATCTTAACAGAAGACCAAAGGCAGCAGGAGAAGCCAACATTAAACGCCAGCGCTGCATGGAGCACGTGCAGCGCCACGATGACCCCCCACCCACTGTTCAGGCGATCAGAAGCATAACCAACACACCAAATGCTAACAACATACATTATGCATGCGGCGCACTCTTCTTCAATCCAAATCTCCATTAATAAATATATCTGTCCCCTTTTCAATCCAAATCTCCATCTAATAATTATATCCAATCCTTTCCCTCAATTCCCTGACACAGATCAGGGCTGGCACCGTGCATCCCACCGCCTCTGATAACCGTGAACACCGTGCAGATGGCTGGTGGACCCGCACGCTAACCACATGTACAATGGCGGACCCGCGCGCTGACCACGTGTACAATGGCGGACCCACAAGCTGACCACATGTACAATGGCGGACCCGTGCGCAGTGTACGAGGCATGCTCGATGGCGGGCGGACCTGCGCGCTGACCACGTGTACAATGGCGGACCCGTGCACACTGTACGGGGCATGCTCGATGGCGGGCGGACCCACGCGCTGACCACGTTTACAATGGCGGACTCGTGCGCACTGTACGGGGCATGCTCGATGGTGGGCGGACCTGCGCGCTGACCATGTGTACAATGGCGGACTCGTGCGCACTGGACGGGGCATGCTCGATGGCAGGCAGACCTGCGTGCTGACGTGTACAATGGCGGACTCGTGTGCACTGTACAGGAAATGCTCGATGGCGGGCGGACCTGTGCGCTGACGTGTACAATGGCGGACTCGTGTGCACTGTACGGGAAATGCTCGATGGCGGGCGGACCTGCGCGCTGACGTGTACAATGGCGGACTCGCGCGCAGCCCGTGATATTTTATCATCGTACAGAATGGGGCACGAATAACACACATCTTTGATCGGGTCTGCGCATGGGGTTACAATAACGTCTTGCCATCGGTCTTCGCTCACGACGGCCACAGATGTCTCCTGCGGACGGCAGACATCCTCCCGCATCTCCGCTTCGATGCAGCTGCTACCAGGCAGAGGCACGTCACGGGGTTCGGTGCATGACGATTCATATCATGGAGTTCGGTACAAGGCAATTTATATCATGGGGTTCGGAGCGAGACGATTCCGCATCTTGGAACCATCTTGCCAGAAGTGGAGTGGAGCCGCTTCCGGCTATCACGGCCGGGCCGCGCAGTAGCCGGGGCCCAACCAGAGCGCCCGATCCGGGTGACGACACATCGCTTCGGGTCGTCACCCCCGCCCCGCACCACGGGGTCTATAAAAGGATGGGTGGCGGAGCCGCTAGTGTGTCGTTCCTGCCCGTCGTTCCTGTTGGTTTGTTCTGTCTGGCTTGGGATCGACAGTCCGCCCATTCTTCTGCTATCTCCACCCTTCTTTACCAATTCGCCTGTTGACTCCACCTTCTTCACTACCTTGTCATCTCTTTCCACCCACTGGCTTTTGACTCCGCCTCTCTCCACCCACTGGCTTTTGACTCTGCCTCTCTCTCCACCCACTGGCTTTTGACTCTGCCTCTCTCTCCACCCACTGGCTTTTGACTCTGCCTCTCTCCACCCACTGGCTTTTGACTCCGCCTCTCTCCACCCACTGGCTTTTGACTCCGCCTCTCTCCACCCACTGGCTTTTGACTCCGCCTCTCTCCACCCACTGGCTTTTGACTCTGCCTCTCTCTCCACCCACTGGCTTTTGACTCTGCCTTTCTCCACCCACTGGCTTTTGACTCCGCCTCTCTCCACCCACTGGCTTTTGACTCCGCCTCTCTCCACCCACTGGCTTTTGACTCCGCCTCTCTCCACTCACTGGCTTTTGACTCCGCCTCTCTCCACTCACTGGCTTTTGACTCTGCCTTTCTCCACCCACTGGCTTTTGACTCTGCCTCTCTCCACCCACTGGCTTTTGACTCTGCCTTTCTCCACCCACTGGCTTTTGACTCTGCCTTTCTCCACCCACTGGCTTTTGACTCTGCCTTTCTCCACCCACTGGCTTTTGACTCTGCCTTTCTCCACCCACTGGCTTTTGACTCTGCCTTTCTCCACCCACTGGCTTTTGACTCTGCCTCTCTCCACCCACTGGCTTTTCACTCTGCCTTTCTCCACCCACTGGCTTTTGACTCTGCCTTTCTCCACCCACTCGCTGCTGGCTCCACCCAAGTCCCTCCCTTCACACCTGATAGTCGTGTCTCATTCTCTGTACCGACGCTAGCTGCATGAGTGCCACGAAGCAAGACGACGCACCAGCTGTCAGGGAGGTATCGCCCAGTGGAGCATCCCCCCAAAATGTATTGGTGGCGCAGTCGGGCAATCGTGCAAGGTATTGAGAGACCGTTAGCCTCATCTCCTCTCCTTTAACTCATCAGGTTGTGTGTGTGTGTGTGTGTGTGTGTGTCCTGGCGCCTGTCCGAGCTTAAGTTAAGATTGTACAAGAATTATATCGGGATAACTCTGCTCTGTGTCTGCTTTTGTAAGTTGCTTGTATTATTGCCGCACCTTTCACATTTCTTCCTATTCCTGCTACAAACAACAATAAACAACATTCACAGTGCCACATATCTTTCCTCACCTGCCTGTTAATAAATCCTTTGTAGAAATGTTCCCAGCTAGTTTTTGTCGGTTCTTTCATTGATCCAGCATGGTCCGTATCCTAACTTAGCCGGGACTTTATTCCGAACGATCCATTCCTTTTAGCCGGTACGTCCTTGGCAGTGTCGCTCGGCTGCATCTGATCCGGTAAAGTGATCCAATTCGGACATGGCATACCGAGGGCGTGTCCCCCGGTAATTAGGTCACGTGAGTACTTAGGTAACCCAATTAACCCATAGACGAGAGGACCCTGGGTCACGTGGTTGAGTTATTGACGTTCACGGTCGGTTAGCGACCCGCCGCGTCACGGAATTATCTGTGTGCAACGGCCTGCAATTCCGGGGAGTCTGGTCAGAACCCGAGATAGCTCCCCCCCCCCCCCCGCTGGTCTTCTCACCCGACCCCCGGCCCGCGCAACAATATGTAATGGTTCCATTACCAACCACATTTGCAAACAAAGTGCAGTGAAAATATACAAATGACGAATAACAATGTTGATCAGCGATGCTGGAACACTTAGTCCATAGAACAACCTGATTTCATTCCGCAAAATTCTTCGAAAGATGATATAAAGGTGGGGATGACAATTGAAGATAAATAAGTTCAGTATATATTGCTTAAGAAATGTAAATGGGATCACTTTTACAACCGTTAATGTCCCCATGCGTCTTCCTTATTTCAAAATGCTGTTCTCACTTTTGTTTTTAACAAATATTTCAGAACTCTACACATTCTGTTGTCAAAATTCCCAACAAGACAGTCAAAAAACTGTTGATGATAAGGAAGCAATGGAAGTACTTTTGCGACAAGATCACAATTGCCAAGATGTTATCAGCACATAAGCTTCATGTATGGGAGGATATGAAAGGATTTCAGGCATGACAAAGCCAAGGCTCTTTTGGTGCCAGTGCTTGGTTTCAAAAAAAAAAAAAAAAACCTTCACAAGTAAACATTGGGGCCAATCACCCCGTTTGTTGAATTTTTAGACAGTTTGATAACAGCTGGAATGTTTAAAGATCCATCAGGGTAATCAAATGTACAACTGTTTCCCCCCTTTACAGGCGTGAGGCTTACGAAACACTTGGATTGACAGAGGATGCCCAGTCTGTGGCTTGCTTTGAAGGCCAGCTTTGCTATGTGGTCAGCCCAGAAAGGGTCATGGCTGATGGTTTGCAATTGTGTTCCTTTTTGAAACCCTTTAAATAATGCTGAGATAAGTAGTACTTGAATAGGCATGAAGCCTGGTGATGAAGTTTGCTGGTTTAAGATCTTCGGGTCTTGAGTTTGAGCCCCCGTCATGCCTTTGAATAATACCAAGTGGATTGACTCAGCCTTTCATTCTACCAAAGTGGGAAAAATGAGTACCAGCTTACTGGAAACAGGGCACTGCATCAGCGGCACAGCCACACTCCCAGCAATGATGCAACCTGCAGCCACAGCCTGCATACGAAATGATGTTGACGAATAGGAATTTCAAGAAATTATGACAAGGAACCCCCAGTTTGAATTGCTAATAGATTTCATCACTGCAGGTTGGCCTGCTTGGCATTCCCATCTCAGACCATGGCTCATTATGCCGAGATCCCAGATTCATACCCAGTTCGCTGTGTTGATATATTGATTGCTAACTCGTGTTCCTGATATTCATGTAAATGTCCACGGACACTTTCAAATGTACTTGATCAGCATTTGAAATAAATATGTACATGCTCCTTCATGATCACCAAAGAAGATAGAGCAGAATTTAAAATTTATCAACAAACAATAAAAAGAAATTGACAATAATAGATATAATTACTTTCCAAAAGCTGGAAGTCTTGTTTTGTAGGGGTTTTAACATACAAAACAAACGTTAACACGAACACAGAGAACATCATAAACTACAATGGCACTCAATAGAGCGCATACCTCCACCAGGATGAATAGTTTACATTTTGTACCCACCGATAGGCTGGATCTGGATCTGGACCGAAAGCAAAATTTAATTGGCTTGTTCTTGTCACCTACACCAACTCACCCAAATAGTTTTGTCATAACTCATCCACAACTTTTTGAAATACCATGCTCCAGTGGCCTGCAAAAGTATTCATCCCCAACCAATAATGACACATTTGGATGAATTACGAATTATGAAGAAACAATTTTTCCAAATGAACTTTTTTATTAATAACTGAAGAGATCAAACGAAACACTGCTCGAGTTGAAGGAGGTTACGTGTCAGGAATAACTGCAAAAAGTTATTCACCTAACAAATCAAAAATTCACTGGTTGTAAAAGTATTCAATACTTGGTGGAAGCACCTTTCGCAGCAATGACTGCCACGAGTCTTTTAGGGAAGGTCTCTACCAGCTTTTCACAGTGAGATGGTGAAATCTTTTCCCATTCTTCACGTGAAAATTGCTCTTGTTCTGCCAAGTTTCATGGGGATTGCAAATGGATTACAAGTCTCACCATAAATGTTCACGTGGGTTCAAGTCAGGACTTTGACTGGGCCACTGAAGAACATTTATTTTATTCTTATTCAGACACTACAGTGTGGCTTTAGCTTTGTGCTTTGGATCATTGTCCTGCTGAAATATGAATCTCCCACCCAGTTTCAGATGCAGGACCAACTCAAGCAGGTTTTCATCAAGGATTCTCCTGTACTTTGCACCATGCATTATCCCTTCTATCCCGACAAGCTTGCCAGTCAATGCTGATGAAAATCAACCCATAACATGACTCTGCCACCACCATGCTTGACAGTAAGGATGGTGTTGACTGGGTGATGCGCAGTGTTCGGCTTTTGCCAGACATAACGATTTGAATTTAGACGAAAAAGTTAAATTTTTGTCTCGTCTGATCACAAAACGTTTCTCCACATGCCTGCAGTATTGTTAGGATGCTTATTTTCATGAACTCCATATGAGCTTTTAGATGTGCCTTTTCAGAAATGGCTTTTTATTGCCACCTGCCCATAGAGGCCAGCTTTGTGAAGGGAACGGGATATTGTTGATTGATAAACACTGACACCCATCTCGGATAATAGAGCCTTGCAGATGTTTCAAAGTCATTGCTGGATTTACAGTGATATCCTGAACCAGTTTCCTGTTTGTCCAGCTGCTGAGTTTGGATGGGCAACCTAGTCTAGGTCAAGTCTGGGTGGTATGATACATCTTCCACTTCATAATGATGGATTTCACCGTACTCAGAGGGATGAGTGACTGAAATCTTCTTATAACCCTCTCCTGAACGGTGCTTCTCCACCATTTTACGTCTGACTTCTTTGGAAAGCTCCTTGGTCTTCATGTTTGCCTTGCTGGTTGACCAAGAGAGTTGCACGTTAAACCACCTTAGATCAGTGGGAGAGCTTAATTTTTAAGTAAAACCACTGATTACATACAGGTGAAACCTAGTACACTTATTTTGTAATCTGTCAAACAAATAATTTGCTCCTGAAGTGATTTTGGGTTAATTGGGAAAAGGGTTTAAATACGTATGCAACTGAGAATCATCTGATTTTCTCTTTTAATCAAACTTATTTACACTTTATCTGCATTTTTTACCTTTATCACTTTGGAGTAGTTTGTGAACTCTATATATTGTTTCATTTGAAAGAATCATGAAATAAGCTCAGGTGGCATCAAAATGTGAAAACTTTGGAGGGGGTGAATACTTTTGCAGACCCCTGTATCTATTGTTTTTGGCCCCATCACTCAATGAAGAATCACTTGAAAAATTATAGTATACGGATCCGGAACTTCACCAGAATCAAATTAATTCGCCCTTGTCACACACCTTGAGTTGACCTTTGACCATTTGACCACAAAAATAGTTGGTTTCCAAATTCAGTGATGTACTATGCAATCGCTGCTCAACTTTCAAGTCAATTGGATGAAAATCGACGATGTTTCAGATAAAAATAGATGATTTTAGAAGTTTGACCTTGATTTGACCTTTGACATTTTGACTTCAAAATAGTTAGTTTTCAAATTCAGTGATGCAATATGCAAATGATGTTCAAATTTCACATCAGTTGGATGAAAAATGCCGATTTCAGAAATTTGACCTCAAGATGACATTTGACCTCAAAATCGGCTTCTCAGTTGAGACTACCTCGACAACTTGGTAAAGGTTCATGACAATTGGTTTAGAATTGTGACTTGTAGGTGACAGACATACAGAAAGAATAACATAATCAGGTCAGGTCAAGTCAGGTCAGGTTAGGTATGGGAGCATGTGTCAGAGCAGCGCATCGCTGTGTCCGCTTTCCGCCGGTACTCCATGGGTCTCCGTCTGGCCATCCCCCAGGCAGATGCCTGGCCCATCCTCATCTCCATGAGATGCTGGATTAACATGCTGCAACCACGAGGCACGTGGTAGGCCCATTGGCCTCCTCCACTCACGAGGCTCCCTCGCTGAGAGAATCTGGTGAGCAGGATCAGCGTCAGGGAAATGAGCAACAAGTCCATACAGCCGCAGTTGACGCTCACGGACTATGCATGTAACAAGTCTCATTTGAGTCTCTCTCAGCAACCGCTCATTGGACACAAAGTCCGACCAGCGATAGCCAAGGATTCTCTGAAGAGATCTGGTACCAAAGGAATGAAGTGTTAGTCTCAGATCCATGGTCAGAGTCCAAGTCTCACATCCATAGAGCAAGACTGGAAGCACCAAGGACCTGAAGACTTGGACTTTCATCCTCCCGCACAGGTACCGGCAGCGCCACACCCCATGATCCAGTGAATCCATGACCACCCAGGCTTGACCCAAACGTCTGTTGACCTCTGGCTCACAGCCAGCAGAGTCATGGATATCACTGCCAAGGTAAGTGAATCTCTCCGTGATCTCAACATCCTCGCCACAAACAGGTACAGACAGGATAGCAGCATCCAAGGTGTCACTGAAAGCCTGGATCTTAGTTGTGACCCAGGAAACCTGTAATCCCAGCAGCTCCGACTCCCCATTCAGCACCTCGAGGGCCCCCAAAAGGATATCTCGAGTCTCCGCAAAGATGACTGCATCATCTGTGAAATGAAGGTCAGAGATCTTCACATTCCCAAGTGATGCACTGCAGCTTGGTCTCTCTGACATCCTCCCCAGAATCCAGTCCATACAAGTGCTGAAAAGTGTGGGGGCCAGAACACACCCCCAACCAGCTGCAGAAACAACTGGAAATAAGTCAGATATAAGTCAGAAATAACAACTGGCCCCCACACTTTTCAGCACTTGTATGGACTGGATTCTGGGGAGGATGTCACCACAACTCACAGCACTCTGAGTGCCAGAGTCTAGTTTGGACATCAGATTAATCAGTTTTAGTGGCACCCCAAGAAGACCAAGAATACTCCAGAGGGCATCCCGATTTACTGAATCAAATGCTTTACAGAGATCAACATAGGCTGCAAGCAGCCCCTGCCGAAACTCTCGTCTGCGTTCGGTGAGGACCCGAAGAGCAAGGACACGGTCAATCGCTGACCTCTTTGGTGTAAAGCCTGACTGCTCTGGACGCTGGTGTTCAAGCAGATGGTGGTGAACCCTATCAAGAATTATCCGAGCAAAGACCTTGCCCAGCACCGAGAGCAGTCACCCTGAGGTAATTGTTGCACAGTTGCAGTCTTGGTGATCACCCTTCCCTTTCCAGAGAGCGACAACAAGGTCCCTCTTCCAGTCAGTTCGGATGATGCTTGTGTTCCAGGCAGAGCACAGAACTGCATGCAGCAACACGAGTACAGTATTTCCACCAGCCTTGGGAAGTTCAGCATGGATGCCACTTATCCCTGGAGCTTTACCCCATTTCAACCGGTTTATCGCAGCCTGTGTTTCCACAAACGAAGGTGGACCACAGTTGATTGGAGGGTCAGCAAAGGATAATAACACCCGTGACATCCAACTCGACAGCTGGTGGATCAGCCTGGTGCAACCGCTCAAAGTAACCAGCCCAGCGGGCCTTCACTTCGGACTCCTCTGCCAAGAACCCACCACCCTCTGCTCAAACTGCCGTACACTGAGGGATGGGCTTGGAAGAACGCAATGCGCAAATTACCCTGAAAGCAGGATGAGAATCACTTGACCACAGGTGATGCTCTACCCCCTCAAAGATTCCTCGTACATCGGCCTCCTTGTCCACCCTTGGTGCACGTACAGTTTTACGCCTCAGCTCCCTGAACAGCTTAGCTCTGCCATTCAGCCTGGCCCTGTGACTTTGGTCAATGGTATCCAGTGTCCCTTAAGAGACAAAATTCTTCTTCGCCCTCCGGTGAGTTCCAAGACATCTACCGGCAACATCAAGGACGGTGGTCTTGAAGGCACTCCACAACTCTTCAGGATCCCCCCAAAGCCCCGAGACCCCCAAATTTCCACTCAGCCTGTTCGCAAACTCCTCAGCTACCCTCTCATCCTTGAGTTTGCCAACATTCAGCCTCGACTGGGATGGTACAATTCTCCTGGATTTAAGCTGCAACTTCAGAGTTGCTACAACAAACCTGTGGTCAGTATTGAGGAAATGAGCACTCCGATAGACCCTGCAGTTCTGGATCATCCTCCAACAACCATCAAAGAGCACATGGTCAACCTCCTTTTCCACACCGCCAGCGTTGGAATACCAAGTCCAGCGATAAGCTTGTGGGTGCTGAAACCATGTGGGTGCAACTCCTTTGGCATGGTAACCATCAGAGTGACCAGACCAATAGTAGGTGTAATCACCCGCCATGATGTCGCCGCAATCTTCTCTCCGAACCTCAGAGAGTGCTGCAATACCGATGTCCAAATGCTTGAGCTCAGATGATAACAGAGACAGGTGATTATTCTCTCTTTGGGATAGGACATTCCAGGCACCCACCCGAAGGGACCGCCTCACGTTAACCGAAGGAGACCACCGTCTGGTGGATGACATCTCAGCACCAACCCGACACACTCTCCCACAATCTTACCCGGGAAGGTTACCCCGTGGTTTCCCTCCTATCATCAAAGATTGGGGGTCCTGAAGGCTTTGCCCCAATCCCATCATCCAGTGAGCTGCCCTGCAAAGGGAAGCTGCACAGGAGGTACTCCCATGGAGTGGGTTTTCAGATTTTTTTTTCAACAAAATCGATTGACCAATTTACTTGAAAAATCTTCGATTTTGCAACTGACAAGAAAGACGTTGTGCAGAGCACGATATTTGCAAAATCCCTGAAACAAATTTGACCATATAAATAATTAGTGGTTGATTTCAGTGACCTGATATGCAAATCCTCTTCAAATTTAAACTCAAGCGGATAAAATTTTTTATTAGAAATTTGGCCTATGTTGACGTTTTGCCATTTTGATATCAAAATCAATAGGCTTCTCTTGCTTACGACTAACTCTCCCATTTCGTGAAGTTTCATGAAGATCGGTTTAAAATTGTGAACTGTTGGTGATTGACATTAAGATAAACAGACACAAACAAACACACAAAATTACAGACCAGACCAACCAATATAGTACCGCACAGTACTACTTGCGAATCTTCAATTTCACAAGTAGCAAACAGACAAACAGAGAGGGGTGAAGACATTACCTCTGTCCACTTTCGGTGAGCGGAGGTAAAAAGGATCTCTATTTGCAAAGGTAAACATTTGTTACCAAAAGCAGCTTTCAATTTACTTGAGCAATTGAACACATGGAAATATTCAAAATGAATGTACAATTCCAGCACGCAGTAATAACCTTCCTCCATGCACAGACCGATGCACTCTGCAAGGATCCTACCATCTGCTCAGGCCTTTAATGATCCTGATATTTCCTTTCAAAGATGTTAATCTTTGATACGTCTCCATAGACCGAGCAGTCTCTTTTGCAAAGCCATTATACCAGCTGGGAAGAAAGATAAAATAAAAATATTTGAAAGCACGCACGCACATATGTACCGCACACACAAAGTTCTGCAGCTGCAGCTTAGTGATCAACAGATAGGGCACTCAATAAGTCTTCCCAAGAAAACCTCATTCTGCTGTGATTAGGTATGAAAATAAATGCCATGACATGAGGATTAATACAAGTTCCATAAGATGGTGGCTTGTGGTCCTTGAAGTGGGGGAAACAGTTTCCTGTTAAGATTATGACATGCCTGGCAAGCATTCATCGAACAAACACTTGAAAAAGTGCAACCAGGGTTAGAGATGCCTGGTACATCGCCTGGGCTCGCCGACAAGAACTTGACAAGACAGGCCCATCATTCTGCTCCGAAAAAATTTTTTTACTTAAATTTTGTCTTTTTGATGGGACATGGTTCATCCTTGGAGAGAAACCATTCAAGCAACACATCATAATCAGATCACTGGCTTGACAATGTTTTGGCAAAATAACTTTGATCCATCATATTTTGGTCATTTCCATCACCATGTGTCAAAGGTGGAAACATGTGCTGACAAACTACCCACAACAGGTGGGCCAACATGGGCAAGAGAAGGTGGGGTTGCAAACAAAATTCTGGCCACTTTGTGGAAAGCAGTTGAAGCGGTGGGGTGGGGCGAAGAGGTGAGTGGCGGGTGTTTGGCACCAACAATCATGCGTGACAGACAATAAGATGCCGTGTGAGATTATTTGGATGACTCAAAAGAGACTCAAAATGGTGGATTTACACTGCACGCAATTGAATTTTTTTTAACTTCATATCGCTTGGAATTCTTTCTACTAGTGAAATTACACCAAAAACAAACAAACAAACAAGGAAAACCTCCAAGGTGAGTGTGGTGCAAAAATGGAACTTCTGCAAGTTGCTAAATAATTAATCACTTGGATATACTGCCGGACTCTGCAATTCGCGGGGGATACGTTCCCAGAAAATGCCGCAAATGTCAAATCCATGAATGTTGGGGGCATTGTTTCAGTGGTACAAAGGGGGATAGGTTCCCAGCCATTTGCAATTCATAAGGGGGGGGGGGAAATCAAAAATTCCATGAAAACACAAACAAACCACAAATACACCCGTGGAAAGAAAGAAACAAACAAATAGGCCCATGAAAAACTGCAAAAAAATGTGAAAAAAACCCGCGAATACGCGAAACAAAGGGCCGTGAATGTAGAAGGTCACATTTTATCATCCGCAAATAGCAAATCCGTGAATAGCGGGGTCCGACAGTACGTAGAAAGATGACTGCATAAAAAAAACAACAAGTACAGTATACACATGCCCACATCGATGCAGTTTTGGGAACAATCAAAATCAAGAAATAAAGCTAGAGGCATTTCTTTTGCAGTGAACTTCAGAAACAAATTTGTATTTAAGCAAATTTTATTTCTTCTTTATAGGAGTGAGGTTCATGGAAGAGCAAGGCATAACTGATGGTGTGACAAACATCAAGGGAATGAGTGAACAGAAAAAGAGGAGAGGATGGGAGGAAACACTGAAGCTAGCCAGGAAGATGGTTGGGTTAGAAAAGGTTAATGGGGATAATAAATATCACGGATAAGAATTGGGGATGGCAAGAGATGGCGGTGCATGGCTTGTTTGAAGCCCTGGAGGGGAGAGCGAGACACATCAGCCTCTGGAAGGTAGTTTCGTAGAGAGAGAGACTCGACAAATAAAGGAGGTGAGGTGTGTAGTCAGTCTAGATTTTAGAAGCCTAACCAAGCAAATATAACTTTATACAAGCAAATATGGCCTTTTGGAAGCCTTCCTCAGAGAATGAAATACCAGGTGTTCACAGCAATTGACTTAGTGAGCGATGATTGATTGCTCCTGCTAATTGCGGATGAAAGGACTAATTGGGCTCAAGGTACAGTACATAACATGGTCCAAACACTAACGCTTTCACGGGCCTCGACTATGTATACAAAAAAGCATGGAAAGTTATAAATTCTCTCACATTCACATGGCGCTGAACCTTGCGTTAATAGGACCCCTGCTTCCTCCTCCACAAACTAGGAAAGAATGGGAATCAGTCAGTAACTCAGTATACATGGTATGTTGGTCTTTTTCAATACAGTCGTTTCCAGGGAGTCACACATTTTTCCCAGAAGTGGATGAGTTCCCTGATGGCCTTCAAACATAATTTGTGTTTTTAACTTTTAAATCACCATTGATAAATTATCAGAAGAGAAACATTTTTACAGCTCCTCATGTTCATCCTTGTTTATTTAATCCTCTTTCCCCATCATTAGAATATCGTTCTTCTCTACATCCTTTACATGTCGAATACATCTTTAGGCTTGAATAATATACTGGTTAACCTTGACTAAACAATAATGAAGAATGATAAAAGTAAGAAAATAATTGTAAAATTTCCAGTATATACACAAGATGAATGATCCAATATCGAAATATGTAGAACGAGAACGGCACTCAGGAGAGCGCATACCTCAATGAGGCTGAACAGTTTAGGTTTTGTAGCCCACTGATAGGCTGGATCCCAATCCGGATCCTCACCCAAATTGAATGATTTCATCCTTGTCACACACCCAACGTATTCATCAAGTTTCATCCAAATCCGTCCATAACTTTTTGAGATATTTTACAATACTTTCGGACCCCACTATTCACAGATTTGCGGGTCATAAAGTGTGACCTTTGACCATTCACGCTTCATGTATTCGTAGTTTTTTTAAATTATCATATATCTATTATATATATATATATATATATATATATATATATATATATATATATATATATTCACACCTCGGGACTGGTCTCCTATATCCACTTGGGAAATTGGAAATTAGCCAACATCAAAGCGTTACATAAAAAGGTGCAAACACGGATCCTCATTAACTTCAGCCCAATTAGCTTTCTGCATTTCCAATCATCAACAAGGTCATGGAATCCATCAGCGCAGTTGACCTAAAATCATTCCTTTCCTCCAACAGCCTCATCTCAGATCATCAATTAAGATTCAGACCATGTCACTCCAACTTGGACATGCTGCTTCCACTCTCCCAACAATGGTGGAGGTCCTCAATTTCAGACATGAGACCAGGGCCATCTCTCTGGACATATAATTGAGCTTATGATTGTCTGGCATCCTGCCTTACTCTCCAAACTGTCTGCCTATAGAATCCAAGGCCAACTCCACTCTTGGATTACTGACTTCCTCCACTCTCATAGCCAACGTGTGGCTCTCAACGGTGGCCAATATTATCTCTGCTCATCATCATCAATGATCTCACTGACTCTGGAAAATCCTCTTTACCTCTTTGCTGATGACTCCACTCTCTGCCATGACATCTCTCATCCTTCTGACAGACATGCAGCAGCCTCTCCCCTCTACAAAGACCTTGACAAAAATTATAAACTGGTTTAACACAATTTTGACATGTATCCATATTGTCCACCCTTAGGATTCTCCCTTACCCCTCGTCGTTACCTGTATCCCTTGTTTGTCCGTCTCTGTCTACTTTCTTCCTCTGCCCTGCCGTTGGCATTTCCCATTCCTCCTGCTGTTCCCTTTGTTATGTCGTGTCCTCATTTGTTCTGTGTCATCAGTCTTCCACAAGCCGAGACCATGTAAAGAAAAGGAAAAGAAAAAAAAAAGAATAATAAAAAGGTCGACAAAATAATTAACAGCCTAGGAACGTAATAAGCCATTCGAGTATCCTGCGTTAGTGGCGACTCGTCCAGAATTTTACTCCTGAGCCAAATGGAACTACCTTGGCAGGCTTATGAACCTCACAGCATGAAAGGAATGGTGTGTGTATATATATATATATATATATATATATATATATATATATATATATATATATATATATATATATATATATGTATATATGAAAGACCCACCCACATCTCTCACTTGTGAATGGAGGGAATAGCCAATCAGCTCTCACCTAAGCAACAAAACCCAGGTGGCTAGGATTATACAAATAAATTGACACCTTCATTGATCTTCCAGCTGAAGAATGATATGATATGACAGATCCAATGTTCTTCTTCACCATTACTTTATTGGTTATTATGCCGTTTTAAGATCTTTGATTTTCTCAGCTTCTCTGTTCCAGCTCTAACAAAAGATTAAAAAGGATGTTAAGTTGGAAGTTTGGTCACTTCATGATTTATAAGCATGGCCAGCTGTATTTATACACATGTAAAGGCATTTGCAAACTTCAGTTCCTCTACATTGTGTATAAATGAATTGGCCTACATATATACTGAAACGCAAAAGAAACTTACCACCTTTTAAACCTTCAAATATCAACAATAACACTGCGTGTAGTAAATGTGTGAACTTATTTGTGGACAAAAGTGTCCTCACTGTCAGACAAAACAGTCATGGATGGTCACTTGAACCTTCAATGGTCACTTCATAGCACAGCTGTTGAACAGCCATTTTGACTGTCAGTGATTAGCCAAGGGGTACGGGATGATTTTAATGAGCTGCACGTGATGTCTTGATATTGGCTTTAAAAAGGCCAGTGCAAAATGGGCATTTCAATCAACATGCCACGATTGCCAAGGAATCGAGAGCAGTGTGCCTTGGGCATACTGCAAGGCGGATTGAGCTACAGTGAGGTGGCACGTCGCCTTGGCTGTTCACACCAGACGATATCGGCCCTGGTGGACAGAGACATCCTCCACAACTCTGCAGATGACAGACCTCGATCAGGGAGGCCAAGAGTCACCACTGCAAGGCAGGACAGGCAGATGGTCCAAAGTCAGATGGCTTCAGACATTGAGGACTGAGTGGGACAGAATCCAGCAGCAATCCATCCAAAGACTGGTAGGCAGTATGCGCCGATGATGCACTGCATGTATCCAAAACAATGGTGGCCACACACGCTATTGAAAGGGGACTGACATTGCACCCTGTGCTGTTCTGTACTGTCGAAAAAACTTATGAGATGGTGTATCTTGGTCAAAAACTTGACATGTCATCAATAAAACGCCAATGTTTCAATTAGCAATTGTTGGTTGGTTTTATTTTGAACTGTTACAATTTTATTACATTTCAAACAAGTGATAAGTTTCTTTTGCGTTTCAGTATACTTTCAGCTTTATTTTTTCCTAGCAGTGTACATTCTTCCACGCTCTATAAACCTTCCTCAAACATATTGCTATGTGGTCACTGCAAATTTGTCAGCGACCAATAAGACTCATTTTTAATCAGTCATAAGATTCGACAATTCTGGATTACGAGTACAGAATTGCGTTTTTTTGATTTGGTGGTTACGGCTTATGCATCATAAAACAAAAACTTATGATTGTCTGGCATCCTGATTGATTGTCTGACTGTCTGGCTCAAAAAAATTGTCATGAATGTCATGAATGATTTCAATATTGCTCTTTCTTGCTTCATGCCACAGGCACAATACAAACACAACAATGTTTACATTTGAGATGAGTATTTCTTAGTATTGATATGACATAACAACAACAACAAAAAAAGTTGGACATATTGGGGATAGACGAAGAAGGCTCACAAGAATGGCTAAGAAGAGTTCAGCTCAACTGGGATGCAGAACGAATCATAATAAATGTGCAAGACCAGGGACACTTTACCGATGGCTTTAAGAAAATGGCAATCGGACAAGTATAGATTTTGCAAGGAAGAAACAAAAAGTACGAGCCACCTCCTATCGGGATGTAAAAATCTCATGTCACACAGCTGTACACACAAAGGCACAACAAGGTATGTAGTGAATTTAACCACTAAGGATACAAAGGCAGTCTGTTCTGAAGATGATGGGTTCAATCCTCTTTTCATCGACAAAAAACAATTAAATATCCCAGTTCCAGAAAACTCAAGGGGCCATGAACCAAAAGCAATCACTGAAAATAAAGAAGTAATGCTCACGTACAACCTAATGATCCCATCGAGTATGAACATCGAAAACAAAGCATTGCGACCGGATATCATACTTTGGTACAAAAAAAGGAACCAGAGTTGGTGTCAAAGCCACCCAATGCTCGCCTGTTTATACATTTATCGTTTTTAAGACGTCTAATAATAATTAATATTTTTTATAATTCTCTAACAATTTTTTTTCTGGGGGGGGGGTTGGAAATCACTTAAAACATGTAGAAATGCAAAAAAAAAATGTTCCTCTAACATTTTTTTTTGGGGGGGGGGGGTTGGAAATCACTTAAAGCATGTAGAAATGCAAAAAAAAAAAATTTCTCTAACAATTTTTTGGGGGGGGGGGACCAAGTCCAAAATCTAATGGCATGATCCTTGGACCATACCTAACTCCCCCACCAAGTTTCGTCTAAATCCTAATCACTTAAAACATGTAGAAATGCAAAAAAAGAAATCGAAATTTTGTTGAAAAAAAAGTTGCAAAAACATTTTTTTCTCTATCAATTTTTTTTGGGGGGGGGGGGGGGTTGGAAATCACTTAAAATAAGTAGAAATGCAAAAAAAAAGATATCGAAATTGTTGAAAAAAAAGTTGCAAAAATTTTTTTTCTCTAACAATTGTTTTTGGGGGGAGGGTGGGGGTTGGAAATCACTTAAAACATGTAGAAATGCAAAAAAAAATTTCTCTAACAATTTTTTTTTGGGGGGGGGACCAAGTCCAAAATCTAATGGCATGATCCTTGGACCATACCTAACCCCCCCCACCAAGTTTCGTCGAAATCCGTCGAGGAGTTTTTCCGTAATACAAAAAATTTCACATTTTCACGCTCACGCCGGGGGTATCGCTATAGATCTCTGTTCTTTGAACAGGCGAGCTAAAAACGGCATTGCTCATTGAGGCGTCATAAACCAGCGATTTTGGCCTGAATGCAGAACTCAAGAAAATTACCAAATATCGAGATCTAAAAAAAATGAAGTCAAAAGATCTTGGAAGATGAAGAACACCACAATTGTACCAGTCATAATTGGAGCAATGGAAATGATAAACCCTCATTGAGATCATTAAAAAAACATCCCTGGGAATATTACTACAAACGAACTCCAGTTCGAAGCTGCCCAGCGCTTGGTGACAATCCTGAAAAGAGCCCTCGGAACAAAACTTTAAGAACAAGAAAACCTCACAGCTTGGTCCATGAATTGTGATCAGTTATCAAAACAGAGGTGGATACTTCAAGACCTGGGAGGACTCCATTCCACCTGCTGAAACCCACACATGGAGATAACAACCAAAGACGCACATAAAGGTTTACACAATAATGTTTTTAGGGCATGGAACCTCAGGTAAAGTTTTCCAAGTAATTATTGTCATGAATGGTTTGCTGCTAGTTGCCTCTGACAGCAAAATTAAAAGGTCAAGATTACAAGTGAAAGTTTGAAAATCTACACTATAAGTCAGTTAACCATTTGATTTTAAAAAGAAAGAGGCAGGCAAACGTCAGGTAAAGTTTTTCAAAAAATTATTGTCATGAATGGTTTGCTGCGAGTTGCCTTTGACAGCAAAATTAAAAGAAGCACAAGATTACAAGTGAAAGTATGAAAATCTACACTATAAATCAGTTAACCATTTGATTTTAAAAAGAAAGAGGCAGGCAAAACTGGTAATTCTAAAATTCAGCAGTCAAGGTAGAAAATTTGATATTTTGGTGCAAAACTGACAAAGCAACACCAATCACCCAGAGTATTCCTTACCGTGAAATTACTTTGGCAGCACCGGTGATCTGGAAACAGTATGCAATAATAAAAATTTGGTGGAAATTCAATAATGGTACATTTCCGAGTTCTTTTTATTTGCTTTTGTGGTAATGTTTGTTTCAACTCTTATACATTGTTAACACTACCTCTTTCAATTTGCAATTCATTCCCCAAAGAATAAAACTTAAACCCCTGTTACCTTTCGTATTGCTACCTGGCACTGTGCTGCTGCCTGCTTACCACCCGTATCTATTACCACAGCCAGATCCGACTCCTGTGTGACACGCTCCAACATTGCCTCTTGCATCATGTAATCCCTATTTTCATTATTCTTACCGAACCCCAGCAGCTTACATTTCTTTATGTTAAACTACATCTGCTAATCCTTAAAGCATCTATACTTTACTCAATCTGATCACCTGCTCATCTTTTACCTACTTAATCTACAAGCTTTGTGTCGTCTGCAAATTTAGAAAGCTGACTCTTAACCACATTATCAAAATCGTTGATGGAAATAATAAATAATAATGGTCCCAATACTGATCCCTGAGGTACCTCACTAGTTTCAACCTCCCAGCAAGACATATTCCCACTCAGCCACTCTTTATTTCCTTTCTAGTTTGTTACCTGACCAGCCACTCCCCAAGCCCTCAACTTAGCCAACAACCGCCTGTGGTGCCTCATCAAATACTTTCTGAAAGTCTCGATACATTACATCCACTTCACTTCTTTCATCCACTTAGTCAAGATCTGCTTCAAAGAATTCCAATAAATTTGTCAAGCATTTGCTAACTTAACCCTGTTGCTTTCTGATATGTTTCCTCCACAGCATATAAAAACACACACACACACACACACACACACACACACACACACACACACACACACACACACACACACACACACACACACACACACACACACACACACACACACACACACACACACACACCAGTTATCAAAGTGTAAGACCTTGGCCTGGACTGTGCACTCATCAGATAATGATTCATTTTATGCTTGTAATAAGAAACTAACTGTGCCTACTTGCCGCTTGGCTGAAAGATTTAGTCAAAAGATGGCATTGTACGTCATAAATATATTGCACATCTATCTGAGTCACAATGAGGCGTGTAAAATGAAGCGAAACATGCAAAAAAACTATCTTTTATAACATGTTGTTGTTACTGCTGCTGCTATCGTCATGGCTATGGTTGTTGTTGTCGTTTGTGTGCTCCTTTAGGGTTGACACTTGTTCGCAAAAACTGGGTTCGGATCCGGCTCGGAAATTTGGGCACAATAATTTGCCAGGTCCCAGATTGGCTCGGAACTCGGATTAAGTTTGCATTGCATCAAGCGTACGTAAAATCGATCGCAAGGAGACGCATGACCTCAATTTAAGCTGTGATGACAGGTACAGCCTGCCACAGCACTGTTCCCATTACAAGAAAATGATGTCCTCTGCAGGAAATAATAGTGATGAATAATTGGTTACTTGATAATATAAAGTTTATTTCCTTTCCTTCCATCCTATAATCTACACAAGTAAACCTTCGGCATTAACGGTTCTGGCATTCCCCTTCCCCAATTTCATCGGCAAGGCCCGGACTTCAGCTGGGGTTGGGGGAAATCATTACCTCGTGGCTCAGGTTACATTCTCCAATCTGTCTCGGTTAATCTGCTGCTGTGTCCAAAATGAATAAATAAGATTAGATTGAAATAAATAAATAAATAAGATTAGATTTGATTGAAGAAATAAGATAATGAAATCCTCACCCCACCCACCCAATCCTCCACACTTTTCCACAAGAAATTTTGCAGCTTCTGCCTTGCAAAAAAAAAACAACAACTCTGCTCTTAATTCTCAAAAATCAGAGAAAACAAACAACCTCACGTGGAGAAAGTCCAGTTTGGTGAAACAATCCAACTGAGAGCAGTTTCATACGTTAACCCACTCACAAGGTTATGAAGGCAGCGACTGATTGTATGATTAATCAAGGTAAAATATTGAGCCAGGAGGAATTTTGAAGTCCAGCAAGCCCACAAAAGCAAAAGAGATCAAATAACATAGCGGACATCCATTATTTCTCTACTCTACTCGTAAATCAGTGAAAATGGCTTCGACTTCAAAAGATTTCCTCACGTGGTGAGTATTGAGACCAACTTCCAAAACAGAGTCCCATTACATTGAACATTCAACATTTTTACTTTGGGTGTTTTTCATGGATGCAATCCATTTTTTAATAAACTTATTTGACCTTGATATAACTAACAACGAAACATAGAATTTATATTGTCAATTTTTTAAATCAAAATTTGCTTGGCCAAGTGAAACGACAATTATGGTTACTTCATTAAGCACTATTATGGCGAATGGAAAGTTCTAGGTTGCTCATATTCCAGGTGAAATGTTGAATTGGTTGTGTTTTTGGCCAAATGCCACATTGGTGTCATGCTCACATGTCATAAACAACAGGGAGGGGAGGGGGGGACCCTTGTTTACTGGTGCGGGGGCTGGTGGAGGAAGGTCTCAATGTGATGAACTATATATTTCAACAATGACCAATCCATGAAAAGCATCTGTTCGTTTTAATAAGACCAGTGTAATAAATCGGTGATTGCTGTGGAGTAGATTGGCTCCAACGCACAAAACTGTTGATCAAAGCAACTGACTTGTGGTTTGCAAATCATGATGTGAACAAATTGTTGAATGTCATGGCTATGTATTCGCATTGGCTCAACCACTACACTGAAGGGATAACGGCACAGCAATTTGGGTCGATGCAGCTGTTGCATAGGGTAGATATAGAAATTCTTAGATTCTCAAGCAACTTCTCATTGTATGTATAATCGTGCATCAACAACGCCCTTCATTCCTTTAGCCAGATGGAGACCCTCTCCAACACTCCCAAGAGACAATCAACCACATGACAATGGTTATACAGAAACGATGGAAAAATGGCACACCGGTGCAAGTCATAAAAATGACAAACACCATATTCGGCTGAGGAAAAACCATCCAGAGACATGATATACCTAACACTAAGTCCACATTCTTGGTTATTTTTTATTTTTTATATTTTTTGAGTTCTCAGAAGAAAAAATAATAATAATAAACTTCACGACGCCAAACAATTTTGACTTTTGGTAAAGGCCGTCAAGATGGCAATCAACAGAATCTGTTTTTGGCATTTTAGACTGAGTAGCAAAAGACAATATCACTAATATCACTAATAACCTATAACTAATAACCTAATAAAATATAACTAATAAATCACTAATAACCTCCAAAACCAACCACGAGGCAAGTACTTGAAGACCTTGTTTAAGACAATTAGCTCCGTTCAAGCTCCAGTTTCAAGAACAGCATTTGTTTCACCAACGATAAGTAACAGTTGGACCGTTTTGGATTTCCTTGCTTTTGGTATTATTTGTTGAAACTACAAAATGGAATTGCTGCAGTGTGATTTTAATAATGTCATGAACATGACATGAGATCTGTGAAAGAAATAGGATGTTGCAAACAGGGAATAAGTAAGAAACAAGACGTAACAAAAACAGAAATTGGGTTAAAAAGCCGTAGTCAGGGAATCTTCAGGAATAAATGTCGTTCCCGACAGACTATTGCTACACACATGACTTTGCACTGACCTAGCAAGCCACTGCCTTCATTCGTTTCTCACAAACAAAAGCAAGCTGTTTTACAATTCAAACTCTACTGACATGAAAAGGATATCTCTCTAAAGGACATTCTCACGGCCCATGATTCAAAAAGGGCAATGTGCAATGGCTACACAAATTGGAAAAACTTGACATCAACATCAATCTTGCGGATTTGGACAGCACAGTTTGAGAATGGATGGATTCGTCACCAAGACAAAAATGTTTGGGTTTTTTTCCGATACAAATTCAAGGCTCGTGGAAGAGCTGGAACACAAAATGGACCAGGCAACAACAGAACAAAAGGAACAGCAGAAATAGATGGGGGAAATACCAACAGCAGGGCTGAGGGACAATAGACAGAGATGGACAATCAAGGGATGTGGCTAAGAATGAGGGGTAGAAAAGGACACAGGGTGGACAAGATGGATACAGGAGCAAACTCGTAGGAAATAAAAGCTGGAAATTTGGAAGGAGGGGGTTCAGTGTGGTGAAGATGAGGAGGGATTGGAGGGGGTTAATGGGGTAGAAAAAAATCAAGGTTTTGGTTGAAGGTGACCTGAGATGGTGGTGAACAGCTGTCATGAAGACCTGGAGGGAAGAATGACATTGAAGAGAATGTGGAAGTTAGTTCCACAGGCAGAAAAAAAGAGGAACAAATGAGTGGAGGTGAACAGTGATCCTGGATTTTGCAAGTTTCACCAGAAGGGGGTTGATGGTAGACCTAGTGAGCCATGCAGAAATCTGGGAGGGGACGACGACAAAGAATGCAGAGGGCAGAAGGTGCAAGACCAGAAAGGAGGCCATAGGAAACAAAGAAACCACCATTCTATATGCGATAGGATAGTGATAGAATTCAGCTCGAGACAATTAAACCGCCGACCTCCCAAAATCAATGCATCGTCTTTGGTGTCATCATTATGCCACCAATTCTGACATTTGTTTCTTTCTCTCCTTCCCAGTAAAGGGTTTTGTAGCTTGAAACCTTATATTCATCGCATCTTGGAGCTTTTATCATCATTAACGTACCATACTCTTTACAGAATAATGGTGCTGCCAAACCATTTCCTGGGGAAGGGTTATGCTGGGTGGTTTGTCATTACCTTCCCAGCTATCAGCCAGGGCAGGAACTTGGAATTTGTTCAGGGTGCCGGTGATAAGTCATCTAATCTTCACAAAGATCACCCTGGGATCTTTCACGTCCACAAACTAATGATAGCAGACGGGACGCCCAGTTTAACGTCCATCCGAGGGATGGCAAAGACCAGCTTCATCACAAGACATGCCAATGATCGTGAAGGCCTTGGTTGCTCCAATGCTGATGGAAAAAGCTGTTTTCTGAGCACTTGTTAAAAGATACATGGCCTTGCAGGATAGCCTCGAGGATATACGCACTCGCTTGTGTCTAGCCTCGGTTTGAATCCTGATGCAACTATAAACTGTCATCTGAATTTTTGCAGGCAGGGTGATTCATCAATGTGTTTGTCATCCCTCGGATGGATTGTCGGCCCAAGACCCTTGGGCCCAAGAAAAGCAGCATCAGGAAATGGTGTAGCAGGTACCCCGGAATTTACATCACTTCCCCAGAGCTCAGCGGCTGTGTTAATCTGTAGTGAAGTCCGGTGTTGTCTCATGATCAGTGTCACAGTTCCACCACGAGCCTTCGATCTTGTTAAAAAAAAATTTGATGAAGAAAGACAGAATTAGAAACCATGTAAAGTCAGAAGAAGCAAAACAAACACTGAAGAATATCTTACTAAAACTGTATTACGCCCAAAAACAAAGGGAGGAAGACAGAAGGAGCCGCTCGCTGGCTGCCAAATATACATGAATGGCTGAAGATTTCCAAAAATGCTCAAAATGGTCAATATGCATCCCTTTCCAGCAGAAAGATTAACTGCTCCCAGAAACCCCTGGCAATTAAACAAGGTTCATAGGCATCACTGTAAGTGGTTGCAGCCACCACCATGGTTACAAATTAAGGGTCTGTGAGATTTTGGTCAGAAGATTAGAGCTTGGAAGTCTATTGTTTTTGGAATTCTCTTATTGTCCAAGGTTACAGCTTAGAATCCAAAATATATAAAACACTACTATCAGCGAAAACACGACAAACTCACAAAAAATAAAAACATAATGAAGACGGTGAAACATAAGGAGTGGTAATCCCCCTTGTGTATTTGTGTTTAATTGTATACTTTCAAGTCTGTGTAGTACTTTTGTGAATGGGCAAACATGGGCCAAATGTAAAAAGGATAGAATAGTCAGTCAAGTATCACACAGACTCTTGGTTTCCTCCACCTCAACTTTGTTTTTATTCCCTGTGCTTTTGTGTACCCCTGGAGGCGAACTCACTGTGTTTAAGAGATGTGTAGCACTACAAACTGCAGAAGATGGACTGGCTGATCGAGACATGCTTCAGCTCGTTGTGTGAAGGAGGCAGAGCAGGGTGAGACAGACGATAGAAAAGCGTCAGAGCCTGGGTGGGAGAGCATCTTCCCGAGAGGTCATCAGAAGCAGAGCTTTTGTGGGAACTCACAGCTGAGCACGGTGCTGGTGTCAAAAACAGTCCCCGAGGGTTATCCTGTTGGACCAGCACACGCCGCCGTACACGTTTTCTTCTGCAGCCTTGGAAAAGCAACGAAGGTGGCAGCCATCTGAGAATTGGGATGGAGTTTCTTTTATTTATGTGTCCTCTCCCCTGTGCTTTCAATTTCATCCTTGCCAATACTCCAGCCAATCAATTGCGTTGCCTGTATATATCATTTCCAAAACTATGCATCCTAGTTGATCATAATCACTGTCATCAATAAAATGCTTAAAGTTAATAAAATAATTTAAGTTTACTTTCAAGGAACTTCAACGCCATTCAACGGGGGCCATTCAGTCGTCAAAGCCTGTGCTTGCACTATATTGCCAGCTTATGTTTGTTTGTCCATGCTCCCTCCTTTTAAATGCTAAGCGTCAAGCAAAGAAGCAGCATATACTATTTTTAAAGTCTTTGGTATGACTCGGCCGGGGTTCAAACCGCCGACCTCCAAGACTCAGAACAGATAGTCCAACCATTACGCCACCAAGTCTGGTTGAAGTTGCAGGACGTTGCCCTCTCATCCCATCATCGACAGTGTCAGCTTAAGGCCCGGTCACACCTTGACGTTTTAGCCAACGTATGCCGAGTTTTGAATTTTTTTTTCTAAAACGCTGGCACACGTTGAATACGTTATGGGTAAGTTTTGATAACATTGAGAGCACGCTGAAAAACACTGCCATACGTCGTTGTACGCTGGCTTTAAACGTTGTACTTTTCGGTTGTCCTCAAATTTTTTCATGCTTGAAATTTCACGACGTATGCCGGCGTATGACTCACACGTTCCGCTACGCTGGCCACAAGTTGTATGCACGGTCTGCGATCGTTGACAGACGTCAACACATGCTACTTGTAAGTTAATCATAAGTTGAGACACGCCGAGGTAATGTTTAGCGTACCCGAAACTTATTTCTAACCTATGATTAACGTGTTGTTGGCACGTTACGCGATCGTTGCCACACATCAACAGACGTTACTTTTAAGTTACTCATAGGCTGAAAGACGTCGGTATAATGGATCGTCCTTGCGTCAGCGTCCACGGCCACGGCCAGGACACTTATTTGCAGCATTCTTCAAACTTTTCTTCAGCATGACGAGGATGTTCACACTTCGATGTCGAGCTTGGCTATGATTCCAATTGTCCATCGGCAGCGTCTATTTAAAATAGTCGAGTTTGAGTGTTTTAACACGTTCAGAAGAAACGCTTCAAATTTCCAAACCCCAGCGTCAAAAAACAAAGTCGAGTGACAGCTATTTAAATCGTTCATTGTAAACAATGAAAATAGTTGAGTGGTACCGTTTAAAAGTCGTTGAGTGTAAAAAAAATCCAATTGTTGAGCGCAAGCGTCTACTTTCAATAGTGGAGATGCAGCCATTTAAATCGTTGAGTTTATCATTTAAATCGTTGAGTTTATCATTTAAATCGTTGAGTTTATCATTTAAATCGTTGAGTTTATCATTTAAATTGTTGAGTTTATCATTTAAATCGTTAAATCGTTAAACGCAAGGACGATCCATCATAACCCACACCCTCCCCCTCACACTCACCTACTACTGCCAACATGAACAAACTACTACTAATACTAATACTAATACTGATACTGATACTGTTACTGCTGACATGGACATCGACTCAAAAAGGAACTCGAAAACACTGTTGGGTTCCCCTTTTATGAACACCATTTTTATATACCAATTCCCAAAACCGCTGGGAACACGTCTTTATATGGCAGTTGTAAGTTAGAAACACGTTCATTTTTTTTTTTGGTCGACCGGAAGACGTCATTGGAATACGTCTACATACGTCGATGTGTGTTGGGACTACGTAAAGAATTGGTTCAAAGCACGTCAAACATAAGTTAGAAATAAGTTTCGCGTAAAAAAGACATTACTGCGACGTGTTTCGACTTATGAGTAGCTTATAAGTAGCCTTTGTGGACGTGTGTAAGCGTCCACATATCGTGTGTAAAACTTATTCCCATCGCATGCGGAACGTGTGTCATACGCCGAGTACGTCGTAAAATTTTGAACATGTTTAAAATTTATTGACGTACTCTACTTACTACGACGTATGATAGCGTGCTTTAGCGTTGTACTCACGTATACCAAACTTACTCATACCGTATTTGACGTGCCCCAACGTTTTAGACACATTTTTCTTCGGTCGGCATACGCTGGCAAGATCGCCAAGGTGTGACCGCGAGATGTTGACACTTCCATTTCTACGGCAGTTATGATTCGAATCGTTGTGCGTCAGCCTTTTAATAGGCTACGTCACGACATCGTCGGCGATGCGTGCAACGCGCTATGCCTAAGTTAGACTATCGTTGGGCATCGGTTGTGTAGGCCAACAACAGGTTCAGCATTCGTTGGTATAAGTTATCTATAACACAACAAAACGTTCTGTGTCCATTACCAATGCGTTATACATAAGACCAAATCGCAATGAATACGTCCGAATCTTTAAAAAAAACATCAAAAGTTCAACGTAAGCCAGCGTTTTACATACATTTTAATACGTTGCCATCGCTGGCTAAAACGTCAAGGTGTGACCGGGCCTTTAGAAAAGCAATAAAATTATGGGAGCAAGGACCATCTTCCCCACCAACAGCTTATAAGTGGGCTTATCAGAACATTTGGTTTATTTTGGGGGCATTTATGTGCAGCATACCATAACCCATCAAGGTGCCATCACTTTACAACAGTATTTGAAAAGTAGCAAGAACACTTCGGTCACCAATTTGATCTCTTGGAAAGATTGCATGCCTGATCCCTTTTAATTGTCTTTATTACACTTATTTTTTTGGATACATAGTTGAGGCTCGTGGAACAGCGAGTACACTGAACAGATCAGGATGTAACAGACAAAAATAGGACACAAAACATGCATGCATGGGGTGGACAAGTTGGACACAAAAGGAAACTCCAAGGAGGAGAAACTGGAAAATTGGAAGGAGGAGGGATTTGAGTGGGGTTAACGAGGGTAGAGAAGACAACTGTTTTGGATTGGGGACGATCTGAGACGGTGGTGAATAGCTGTCTTAAGGAACTCGAGGGAAGCCCCTACCCGTCCCTACCCGACACAGACAATTGTTTTGGATTGGGGACGATCTGAGATGGTGGTGAATAGCTGTCTTGAAGAACTCGAGGGAAGAAAGAGATTGAAGAGGATGTGGAAGTTGATTCCACAGGTGGGAAAAAAAAGATGAACAAATGAGTGGAGGTGAGCAGTGATCCCGGATTTAGGTAGTTGCACCAGAAGGGAGTTGATGGTGGACCGCATGGGTCCTGCAGAATCCTGGGGGAGGCCAAAGCACAGAAAGAGCTGAGGGTGCAAGACCAGAAAGGAGGCGGTAGAAGAAAGAGACCACCGACCTGTCTGTGATGGCAAAAGTGACAGCTTCATCGTGAGAGATTCCAATACAGTAAACCCTCCAATATTGCAGATTTCTACCAATTGCGGACAACCTATTGTGTTCCGATTTCGTTATCGCGGTATTTCATTTCGGCCAATCACGTTTTTTGAGCTGAGAAGAGGCCTCGTTTACTTCCGTGTGTACAATTATGTACCATTACAAGCCTTTTGTTGTTTCTCGCACACCTTTAATTGCAGTAATCAGACCAACATTCGGGAACGAAGCTAAATTCAATAATGAATCTTCATCGAACAACAAATGGCATATGGAGATCCTGTAACACTACATCTACAAGAACTAGTACACACACAACAGATATAATCCATCCATCCATTGGGACCATACTCTGTACAGAGCGTTGGTGCTGCCTAAGCAGTCTCCTTGGCTATTGGGCACAATCCTGGATGGGTCACCACTCTGACACAGGCTACCAGCAAACTAGCACTCATTTTGTCGACCTCGGAAGGATGACAGGAAAGATTTGTTCAAGAAAGATAATGGCTGACAGTGAGACCCAGGAATTTGAATGACTGAACTTCCTTAAAATGCTTGTTCAGAAAGTAGATTGGGGGGGGGGGGGGGTTGCCAGACATCCCTTTTGAAGAGAGCGATTGTGAGAGTGCGAGATTTGTCAGGACTGAAAGATATATTACAAGTGTTTGACCGGCTTCTGACATTTTTCACGGTCTGAAGAGAGGGAAGAGGCTGCAGCCTGCCTGTTTGAAGGTTGAGGAATGTCACGACAGAGGGTGGAGTCATCAGCAAATAGATAAAGAGGATTTTCCAGAGTCAGAAAGATCATTGATGAAGTTATGGAATAGGACTGGGCCCAGAACACTGCCTTGGGGCACTCCAACCTTGACAGGGAGAGGAGATGAAAGGATTCCATTGAGTTCCACATGTTGGCTATGAGAGGAGAGAAAGTCAGTAAGCCATGTGTAGAGTTGGCCTTGGATGCCATAGGCAGAGAGTTTGGAGAGTAAGGCAGGATGCACGAAATATGTCCAGAGAGAAGACTGCTGTGAGGGCAAGGTCGGGGGCTATACAAGCTGTGAGGGGACAGGTGAGGGCTTTACATGCTGTAGGGGATGGGTGGGGGTTTTACAAGCTGGGGGAGGGGCAGGTGGGGGCTTTACAAGCTGTGGGGGGCAGGGGGCTTTACAAGCTGTGGGGGGCAGGGGGCTTTACAAGCTGTGGGGGGGGGGACGGGTGGGAGCTTTACAAGCTGTGGAAGGGGCGGGTAGGGGCTTTACAAGCTGTGGGGGGGGGCTTTACAAGCTGTGGGGGGCAGGGGGCTTTACAAGCTGTGGGGGGGACGGGTGGGAGCTTTACAAGCTGTGGAAGGGACGGGTAGGGGCTTTACAAGCTGTGGGGGGGGGGGCAGGGTGGCTTTACATGCTGTAGGGGATGGGTGGGGGTTTTACAAGCTGGGGGAGGGGCAGGTGGAGAGACAGGTGGCATACTCCAGAGACAGACTTAACAAGGTGCCACTAGGTTTTCGAGGAGGGAGACAAGTTTGAAAGTTCATTATTGAGGTTGGACAGATGTTGTTTTCTGGCTCTTCTGAGAGTGGACACACACTTTTGAGGACTTTTTGGAAAGCACTGAGAATGCCTTCAGTCAGATTTGCCTTTCAGGAAGAGAAGGCAAGTTGTTTCAGAGCAAATGCCTCGCCACAGGATTCAGTGTACCATAGGTGGGAAGAAGGGTAGGACAACTGAAGATGAGATCAGATAAATCTTTGGATGAGAGAGCAGGATTCTGTGGAAGAATTCCCAGGCTGAGTTAACATCAGCGGTCGTTGATATGGGAGACCAGTCCTGAAGAGAGATGGCTGTTTGCAGTCCCTGACAATATGCTTTGGGTGAAATGCAGAACTCACCAGCATTGAGGCAGCTCTGAGAATAGCCAGAGAGATTTTGACTTTCACAAGCTGACAAGCACATGATCAGATGAACCAATTGAAGCAGAGGAAGATCAGGAGCCATTTGCAGGAAAGTTATTCATCACCAGGTCCAGAAGGGAGGATATTCCATTGGGAGAAATCCAGGTTAGAAATGTTACAGATCGAGTCAGTCCCTTGGAGTCACAGAAGTCTTTTGCTGAAGTGCCATGGTTGGGGAAAGGTTTGAGTGTGTGAGGTGTGGGGAAAGGTTTGAGTGTGAGGTGTGAGGGAAGGTTTTAGAGGGTGAGGTGAGTGGGAAGCATTTAGGAGGTGGGGTAAGGGGTAAGCATTGAAAGGGTGGGGTGAGGAGGGATGCAGAAATGGGGGACACAAAGCTTTGATGGGATTGGGGGGGGGGGGATTGATGGTTATTCTGATTCCAAATTCCCAAGTTTTACAAACAGAGATAAAGATCATGGCATGGGAGATTAAAACTTTTGGTAAACACATGGAGAAACGCTTCACTGTTTGAGCAGGGGTGAAGGGTGAGGTGTGTGGACAAGGCATAGAGCAGACAAGCGATTCAGAAAAATAACCCTTTTGAAGAAGACTTGTATCATGGTAGACAAGAAGAAGAAGAATATGAGAAATCATTACAGAGTAAACTAGAGGGGGAGCACTCGGTAGAGTGCAAAACCTCCACCGCCAATACTGCTGGGTCACTCAAGTGAACCTTATATCTTATTCATTTAATATGATGTCAACAGTGCTGACACAATTATAGTTCTTTTCTCCAACATTTTTTTTTTTGGGGGGGGGGGGGGGGGTTGGGAATCACTTAAAACATGTAGAAATGCAAAAAAAAAAAATTCAAATATTTTTTCAAAATGGCCGCCATAGCGGCCATATTGGATTTTGGACCAAGTCCAAAATCTAATGGCATGGTCCTTGGACCATACCTAATCCCCCCACCAAGTTTCATCGAAATCCGTCAAGGAGTTTTTCCACAATACTGTTCACAAACAAACAAACAGAAAGGGGTGAAAACAGTAACCCCCGATCTTCGATGGCGGAGGTTAATTAGAAGGGCACTCAGTAGAGCGCATGCCTCCGTCACGCAATGCCTGATTCATGAGAACATATCGGGCACAATACATTTTTGAAATATCATGCGATACAGTACTATATCGTTTTGGCCCTCTCCCTCAATGTTGAGGAATCACTTTACAAATTAAATAATTATCGTATCCAGATCCAGATTCGAATAATCACCAAAACCGAGTCAATTCGTCCTTGCAACACACCCAACCTGTCACCAAGTTTCCTCCGAATCTATCCATAACTTTTTGAGATATCGTGCTATATATCAGTTTCGCACGATCTCTCAATGGTGAAGAATCACTGAAAAAATTATCAGATCCGGATCCGGATTCCGATCAACACCAAAATTGAATCAATTCTTCCTTGTCACACATCCAATAAGTCCACCAAGTTTCATCCAAATCCATCAACAACTTTTTGAGATATTGTGCTATATATCGGTTTAACACACTCTCTCAATGGTGAAGAATCACTCAAAAAAAATTCTAGGAGCCGGATCCAGATCGTCACCAAAATCTAAGCAGTTCAGCCTCATCACACACCCAACCTGTCCACAAAATTTCATACGGATCTGTCTACAACTTTTTGAGATATCCTGCACACAAACAAACAAACAAACAAAAACAGACAGACAGAAAGGGGTGAGAAAACCCAACCTCCTTCACCTTCGGTGGCAGAGGTAAATATAAAGTATTTTTTGTTTGTTCGTTCTGATTTTTTGAAGCAAGGAGAAGAAATAGGATAGGATAGAGTTAGGAAATTGAAGCACGATACCGAGGAATACACCCAGGAAGTAGAAGGGCGCTCGTTAGAGTGCATACCTCCGCCACACAATGCCTGATCCACGAGAACATATCGGGCCCAATACATTTTTGAAATATCATGCCATATATAGTTTTTGGCCCTCAATGGTGAAGAATCACTTTAAAAATTAAATAACTCTCGTATCCAGATCTGGATCTTCACGAAAATCTAATCAGTTCCTCCTTGTCACACACCCAACGTTTCCACCAGGTTTCATCCAAATCCATCCATAACTTTTTGAGATATCCTGCACACAAACAGACAGACAAGAAAAAGACGTCGTGCAGAGCACGATACTTGCAAGATCCACCCCCCCACCCTCTCCAAAAGTTGCCATGGATACATCAAATTGTCCATTTCATTATGATTAAAATTGACAATCTTAATCAAAGCTCAGGTCAATCGGATGAAAATTGATTATTTTTCATATCGAAATTGATGATTTTAGAAGTTAGACTTTGACTTGACCTTTTGACCGCAAAAATAGTCGCTTTCCCAAATCAGTGATGGACGATTCAAATCCTGTTCAACTTTCAACTAAATAGGATGTAAATTGACAATTTTAGAAGTTTGACCTTGAGCTGATCTTTGACCATTTGACCTCAAAAATAGTTGGTTTCCCAATCCAGTGACGCAATAGGCATATCTTGTTCAAATTTCAAGTCAATCGGATGAAAAATGCCGATTTTAGAAAGTTGACCTCAAGATAACCTTTGACCTCAAAATCAATAGGCTTCTCAGTTGAAACTACCTCTACAAGTTGGTAAAGTTTCATGACGAGCGGTTTGGAATTGTGACTTGTAGGTGATAAAGATAGACAGACAAACAAAATCTACAGAGCAATATACTTGAAAAATCTTCAATTTTGCAAGTGACAAAGAGACCAACAGACAGACAGTGGTGAAAACATAACCTCCTTCCACCTTCGGTGTAGGTAATCATCTATGTCTCCCAGAGTTTCCTTCGTGACACAAATGTTTTTCACGTTTTGCTCGGTTGATGGCAACACCAGAACCCCCAGAAAAAGAAAGAAAAAAAAAGTGAGACAAAACTCGAGGAAACTGAAGTGGAACATTGACTCAGCAGATGCTCGTCAGTACAATGAAGTGTTCTGGCCTCCAAAAGAGACTCCATCTGGTACAACTTCTAGTCAGTGTTGATGCAAAACATCCCATCACCCATTCCAAGAACACACATTTGGTCTCTTTTCACAAAGGGATTTGACCAGAGATTGATAGTACTGGAAAGTACATTGTTAGGATGATACATAGGGAGCACATTGTACAATTCATTCACGTTTTTATTTTTAAACAAGTTAAATTATGTATGTATATAAATAAATAACTATATAGCATACATATATATAGTTATTTATTTATATCACTCACTGATGTACAATAGATTTAGATTAAGGCTATTGACCATTAAATGGATAATATAACCGCATGACCATTTTACAAATAGATCACTCATCAATGTACAATAGTTTAAAGATATTGACCATTAAATGGATAATATACAAGCAAATGGAAAACTTGCTCACTTGTTATACAGCAAGTTAATGTTTTATGCAAATCCTTGTAAAATGATAAGCCAGATGATAAAATATTTGAGATCTTTTATTAGATCTTTCAAAAACTTTTAAAAACAAAAAGGAAGACTTCCAAAAAGTCTTGGATAAATTAATAATTAAAAAAAAAAGGATTACAAAAAAAACAATTCCTCATTCATTTATCTCAACTGTTTTTGCAATATATTTTTTCAATCAAAACTCTCAAAGACTATCATTTTAATGAGTAATGAAACGGAAGACGAAGAAAGAACCCGAATAAGTAAAGAGCAAAGATGGAGTCATCAGGAGGAACCTGGATAGGATTAGTGTTTCAGCCGCTACTCCACTAATGCAGAGTAACTAAGCAAATGTGAATGAACCATGAAGGATTTTTTTTCTGTCATTCTTCAGCCAGTTATGATATATAAACCGTTGCAAAACTAAAACAACATCTGAGAACACTGCTGAATATAAAACAAACTAGAAAGAGCAATCAGAATTTGCAGACCATCACCAGAACTTGTTTTGTGTAGTGTATTTTGTGTGGCCTTTGTGTACTGGTGTGTTACGTAATTAAGAAGAGAACTGCTACTTTATAACTGCTGGCAGTGATGACCGGGTACTAAGACATCCCGCTTTGCTGCAAACCCGCTTTGATTGGACACTTGCATTGGAGTCATTAGAAAGAATCCGAATGAGCAAAAAGCAAAGATGAAGTCGTCAGGATAGGATTCGCATTTCAGCTGCTATTCCTCTACCCTTAAACCCATCCAGGCACAGCTTAGTGTCTTATTCCAGAAAAAAAGAAAGAAAAAAAAAGAACCCATATCAAAAATTAAATAATTCTGGCAGCCAGACCATGTGCCCAATCAAGTTGAAATTTAAAGTCTATATTCCCCATAATCACTCGATCATAATTGTGAAGTTTCATGTCAATTGACTAAGCGGTTCCAGAGAAAACATTATTTAATATTTTCTTCAATCCAATATGACTGCCAAACCATGTGACCTATCAATTATTCCTTAACAAACTTGTACACCCATGGATTGGGGAACATTTCTGTGATGTTTTCCCTCGATCTGTCCAGCCATTCTGGAGATTATTTTATAGGTTTTAGGGTAAATCCAATATGGCTGCCAAACCATGTGACCAATGACATCATATGTGTGAATCTTTTGTTCCTCATAGATGGGCGGTCATGCTTGTAAAGTTTCGCCTCGATCTATTCAGCCGCTTCAGAGAAGAAGATTTTTGAAGGCATATAAAAAATATGGCTGCCGAATCATGTGACCGATGATGTCATCAAAAGTTTTTATCCCTAGATGACCCTCAAAAAATTTCCTACTGATCAGATGTAGTGATCTACATATGCAATTATGATTTCATCATGAAGGCACGTATGACACATGAAAAAAATCCCACTCATTCCCCACGAGGAGCACTTGCCATGTGACAAGTTTCAATTTTTTCCTTGGTACGGTTTCAGAGATACAGAGGTCCAAAGTTTTTCCATTTTTCCAACATGGCTGTCACACCATGTGACCTATGACGTCATAATTACGATTATAACATTATACAGGAGTAGTCGCACCTATGGTGAAAATTTTGTCTCAATCCAACAAGCAGTTGCGAAGAAAAACAGAAAAGTTCTGTAAAGACAAACAAACAAACAGACAGACAGAGACAGACAAACGGTTCCAAACGCAATACCCTCTTTGGTGAGGGTAATAAAACTAGAAAATGAAAAAGTAAAGTGGTACAACAACAAATCTACATGAATAAAATGATGATGTCTGTCCCTTTGTCTTAATAAGTATATGAGTATATAATAATATTTAAATGACTTAAGGGAATGAATTACAGTTAACAGCAATACCCAAGTCAGGAAGATCTTTTGCACCATGTCACCATTGCAAACAAAATTCACAAGAAAAAAAGGAATGGGCATTAAATTTGAATGATCCAAAATATGAACAAAAAAAGCAATGACAGGTCACAACTCAAGTCACCTGTGGCAAGTTCTGGGAAATGCATCATTGTGTGGTACAGACTGGTCTGTCTTATAACAAACAGCCCTCTAAAAATTGCTGAGAATTTTTGTGAAGCAATACGAGTCAAACACCAGACTGAGTGATGTAATAGTTAGAGCGTCCGCTCCGAGTCGGGGAGGTCGGCAGTTAAAACCCCGACCGAGTCATACCAAAGACTTTAAAAATGGAATGTGTTGCTTCCTTGCTTGATGTTCAGCATTTAAAAGGATAGAGCACGAACAATCCCCAATGGGTGACATCCGTCAACGTTGCTGGCACCCAAAGTATCCCGGAAAGTGACAGCATTTCCCACAAGCTCAGTGGTTGTTAAATGCTCATCTCGTCAGCATGTCTATACGTGTGAGTGGCAACTCCGTTACGAGCCTTAAACCTTGTAGCAAAAAAACCCCATAAAAATTCACAACTTTGACACAATATGTAAGTCTTTTTTTTGTTTTTAAGAAAAATATTCTTTTTAAAAGAAACACCATGCTGACCCAGAAAAGTGTGACTATAATTTCGTATGCAGCCTTTAATTGCTGGTTGCATCATTTCTGGGAGAAAGGCTGTGCTGCTGATGCAGTAACCCATTTCTAGAAAGCTGGTACTCATTTTGCTGACCTCGGAAGGATGACAGGCTGAGTCAACACATACGGTGGTTTTTAATGGCAAGACAGAGGCCCAAACCCAAGACCCTAAGATCTTAAGCCAACACCAGGCTTGAAGAAAAGTGTGATGATAAACATTTACATTAATGTTGATAAATGATGAAATTGGGAAAATAGTATACAAGTTCGGGGTGACTTGGTTCGATTGTTTACGTGTTTAACGATTTCACATTAAAAGCCATACACAAAGCAAAAGCACAAGTTTGATTTCCACAGTAATTATCAATTTTCTCTTCATGGAAAACCTGCCTTTACTCAACCACATATCTCATAAATATTGCCAACAACAATACAGTACTGGAAGGGCACTCGATAGAGCGCATACCTCTGCCAAGCTGATTAGTTTACGTTTTGTACCCCACTGATTGGCTGGATCTGGATTTGGACCTGAACTAAAATCTAAATCGGCTTGTTCTTCTCACCTAACCAACTCATCCATCAAGTTTCATCTGAATCCGTCCATAACTTTTTGAAATATCGTGCTATATATCGTTTTAGCACCATCAATGGTGAAAAATCAATTCAAAAATTCTCAGATTCAGATCTTCACCAAAATCTAATCATTTCATCCATGTCACATACCCAAGCTCTCCACCAAACTCCACCCAAGCAGCATGAACAAATTCCATATTCCTGGCCAAATGTACAGGGGCACTGCATCAGTGGCATAACCATGCCTCAATAGTGCAACTGGGAGGCTGAATTCAGAAATGCATTTGCTGCAAGAGGTAGTCAAAGATGCATTTGCTAACAACTCTACAAGCCTTGAGAGGTGGGACTAAGTTTAGAAACTGAAAAATGAAAGGAGGGAGAGTGAAGATAATCTTTTGAGAATGTTGCAAACTTGGGCTTATTACCTCGGCAATGAGTGATTGAGATTTGACCATAAATCATCATTCAGGTAAGGCACATCCATCAATCCTTCCTTATACAACGCTAATTTGGGTAAATGCAAAATTTTGGAAAATAAAAAATTCATGTTATCACAACATCAGTAATTGTCAGCCATATAATTTAAAGCGAGTCTATCATATATGAATTTATATGGATGAATAGTCTCAATATTGCTGAGGCTTCACAGCTTCACTTAGGCTTACCACACCATGGACTTTGCTTGTGAATAACTTCAATCCTCCAAGTACAAAGTGTAGCATGTTCTTCTCATTGAATGAATCTCCCATAATTTACCAGATGCTGTCAATATCCACTGTGCAGGAAGCTTGTCAAATACACTACATGGCCACAAGTATGCGGACACCCCTTCTCATTAGTGGATTCGGATATTTCAGCCACACCCATTGCTGACAGGTGTATAAAATCAAGCACACAACCATGCAATCTCCATAGACAAACATTGGCAGTAGAATGGGCCGTACTGAAGAAATCCCGCGACATGTCCTTTTTTGATTCTTCCCCAGGGGGCGGGACCAAAAGTGATACTGCTCTTGCACATTCTTGCCATGTGGTGGTCATAACTACCAATTTTGGTGAATTTCTACATAACCATTTCAGAGGAGATAATGTGACGGACGGACAGACAGACAGACGGAGCCGAGTAGAATATCCCCCCCCTCCCGTTTTTTTCAAAAAGCATAGGGGTAATGAAAATTCTGGTAAACGACAACATCGTGCTTGTTGAAATCTGATGGAGGATCTATTCCACAACTTGGCAGTGCAATAAATAAATAAAAATTAACTGAAAGCGTGTGGCTCAGCAGAGTTTCCAATGTCTCCCAAGAAAAACTACAAATTCATATTCCACCAACACCACCAGAAAAATAAAAACTTATATTGTTTTTAATATTGCAATATTGATAGATATATATCATTGAAAATATTGCAAAGGTCAATTTATATACATTGACATGCACAGAAAGGGTGAGCAGGAAGGAGAACTTAGAGTTATGTTCACTCAACTATAAGGTGTCTGGCCTGGGATTGAATGTTGACCTCACTATAAACTGCTAACCTAGCATTTCGCAGGCAGGGTGAGGCATCAATGCGTGCCGTGCCGTCAGTCGGATGAACATTAAATTGTGCATCTCGTCTGCTCGCACAAGTTGGGTGACGTTAAAGATCATTAACGTCCCATGCACAACCCACAATAAAGTTAAGGCAAATTACAAATAGAACAATACCAGGACACCAAACTTTACACATTTCAAAATACAAGTACAAATAATTCGTAAGAAAAACAACTTGTGTATATGTGTATATATATATATATATATATATATATATATATATATATATATATATATATATATATATATATATATATATATATATATATATATATACCTGGTGTTGGCGCAGTGGTTAGGGCAGCGGCTTGGGATCCAAAAGGTCCCGAGTTAAAGCCCCGTTAGGCCACTGAATGAACACACCAGGGGGTTGACTCAGCCTGTCATCCTTCCGAGGTCGGCGAAATGAGTACCAGTATACTGGGCCGGTGTATACCCCGGTTAAAATAGGTGTACCATATCCCTGTGTCGTAAGAGGCGACCAGGGTTGCGTCAGGAAGGGCATCCGGCGTAAAACATGTGCCAAATCACTATGCGGATCATACGGATGATCCGCTGTGGCGACCCCTAACGGGAGCAGCCGAAAGAAGAAGAAGAAGATATATATAAATATATATAAATATATATATATATATATATATATATATATATACATATATATACATATACACACTTGTATGTTGAAAAAAAAAACCCCCAAAACATTGGTTTATTGGACTTGTGTGGAAAATATAAACTTGGACTATTGTGATCATCTGGTTGTTGAACATTTTCAACACTCCTCGTATCAGTTATTGCTCACACAGACAAAGAAAAAGCAAAAAATATGCAATTTTTTTTTTTTAGCAAATGTTATCTGCTTTATACAAGATCAAAGCCTCGTTAGTAACAAAAAGAAAACAAAGTCATAAAGGCCTGCAACAAAATATCTCTGGCAAGTGTGATTATTTGGTGTTCGGTGATACATTTATGAAAGAGTACTCATGTGCTCATTTGACTTTTATTTTTGCAATGGTTTATGGTATGTGCATGGGGCTTCATCTTGCAACTCAGCAATAAAGATAAAGGTGGGGGAGAGGAGGGTGTGATTGTGGGGGGAGTTTTAGAGAGAGTGAAGGGGGTTAATTGAGCTGTCTCCAGGCATCCTCTGCCTGGAAACACATTTGACAAAGGAACAAAGGTTTTAAACTGGTTGTGATACACATTTAAACTAGAACGGGCACTCGGTAGAGCGCATACCTTCGCAGCTGCTACTTTTTTCCGGGCACATTTGAAAAACGTCATTTAAAAACGTCCATGACGTCACAATCATCAGTCCGATGGACGTCAAATTTGGTGTTAGACGTAATTGAGGGCAGTCCAACAAAATGGAATGATAAACACTGAAAAAAAATCGAAAGTTTAAAAATGACGTCATCTTGTGGCGTCATTTTGACGCACTTCCAATGACGTCACTACAAATTGCGGACTACCATCCTGAAAGCTCTTATTTCACGGAACATTTTAATGATGGTTTCATGTCAATAGCTCTATTAGATCTGAAGTTATGCCTACAAGTATATTTTGACCTTGAGTGTGACATTGACCTTGACCATAGAGTTAATTTGCAAAACCTGTTCATAAATAAGCAGATATTTTGGTACTGATCATAATGCCTGGATTTGGGACAATTTCCTTAACAAATTAGATAGATATTTGAATATAAAATATCAGGACATTTTAGCCACAATTGAAAAACGTTATGTTCAAACGTCAATGACGTCACAATGGTCAGTCCGAACGACGTCAAATTTGGTGTGTGACGTCCTTAAGGTAAGTCCTACAAAACGGTATGATCAAAACTGATGAGGTCGAAAATTGAAAATTTACGTCATCTTGTGACGTCATTTTGACGCACTTCTGATGACGTCACGTCAAATCTGACACCACGTACCCGAAAGGTATTTCGTCATGGAACAATATGGCATTGGTTGCATGTCGATAGCTGTCTTATGAAGGAAGTTATGCTCAAAAGTTTGTTTTTGACCTTTTCATGACCTTGACCTTTGACCCAATCGCTCCCAAAATATAATCAAATCGTCCTTGGATAATCACGAATCATCCCACCAATTTTCATGCAATTTGGTTTAATACTTTCTGAGTTATGTGAATAACAATCAAACACACATATTCACAAATAAATAAATACACAGCGACCAAAACATAACCTTTCGCAGAATGCGAAGGTAATGAAAGAGGTGCAAAGGAATCAAAACTTATTTACGAGCAATGGCCAAAGCAGATGATGAACAGCACAAATGCAAAAACAATAACGTATGCACTAAAGCTACAACCAATATATAAACACAACTAATATCTTTATAGCTACAGGACACACTGTCATGAAGGTCACAGAACAAACCCACACCCATAGACAAGTGTATTAGTACTATCAAAATCAAAATCTACTTATAGTTAGAAATGATGTGTGGCAGGATAGCTTCGAGCTACTCCCCTCTGAGCTGTCTCGCCTGCGTTTGAATGTCGACCCCGGCTATCAACCGTCACCCTGGTACTCTGCTTGCAGGAGATGCATCATTGTGTATGCCATGCATCAGAAGGACCCATCTGGAAGCGATGGTTGTTGAAGGATGTTAAAGATCCTACATGGTGTCTTTCATAAAGAGTAGGTGACTTATCACCGGCACCCTGAACCAATTCCAAATTGTTGCCCTGACCGACTGCAGTGAAAGCAACAAACCACCAACATAACCCTTGCCAAGAGACTGCTTTGGCAGCACAGATGCTCTGTTAAGAGTCTGGTACATGTGATCGGTTGCATTAGAAACCACAAGGCATGCCTGCCCATCACTTCACTAATTGGTTTAATCAAAACCCAGCATGTTGTACAACACAACATATTGCATGTCTATCTCCGAGTGTCAATGAGGATGGAAAATGAAGCAAAACACGCCAAAAATATCATTTTATGACATACTTCTTTTTGTTTTTTGTGTGCTCCTTCCATGTACTATTACATATATTTTATTGCTTTGAGGGGTGTATATATATATATATATATATATATATATATATATATATATATATATATATATATATATATATATATATATGTGTGTGTACTCCCATGTCCTAAAGGGTTCCTGGTGTTGTCGAATAAATGTTACCGTTGGAACCGTTGCATGAAACTTCAATTCCCACATCTTCTATTGTTCCGAGTAAATTGATTATTGGCTTTCCGAAGGTACCATTTCTTGTATTTTACGGCAGCAGGAACCTTTTGGAATGGAAGCACGGGCACGCACGCACACACACCTTTTAGTAACAGATAGATTAGCTACAATTGTTTTCCTTTTATATTATTTTCCATTTATATTGTCTCGTATCTAATAATGGTTGCAATCGTCTTGACAAACTGGAGCTTCATGACCCAGAATCCCAGAATAAATACAATATGGTCCAGAGGAGTCAATCGCTCGACCTTTCTCAGAATGGGATTGCACCAAAAAAACCGGACGCAAGAAAGTTAGGCCCAGATAGACCAAATATAACTAACTGTTCAAACGAGGCTCAACAGGAAGGTACCATGAATCGCGACACCATCCAAACACACGAAAATGAGGAGATTCAACGATGCATTTGAAAATTCAATAACTCGCTGCAGGAACAGCCTGGCGTGTTTTTCCTGGCTATATCTCGGCAAACAAAGCCCATGCAAAGGGGAAATAAAAGAAGATAAAGCACGAAAGAAGAAGAAGAAATAATTTCCGAAAAGATTACAGTGACAAAGTGCAGCATTGTGGAGTAGATCAAATGTTTTAACCCACTGGAATAAGCAATGGTGGAACCGCTGATCACCCTTTGTTCAATTCCTGTCTACGCAATCATGGGTCGAAGGCTTCTTCATAAATCACTGCATTGCTCTCGGATAACTTGGCTACAGTCACGGCCATGACTCTTCATCATGTCCAAGAAAAGAAAGAAAAAGAAATAAATAAACAAACACTTCACAACCTACACAGGCCATCCAAGGTTATGAGAAGCCTAACAGGGAGTGAGACTTCAAGAGCTACACAACAGAGGAAGAAAAGAAGAGAATTTTAAAAGATGTGGGAAAGATAGATTTTAATAAATATCATCTTTTTGTGACACAGTTGCCACAAGCTCAAAGTGAACTGCTTCACTAACAGACAGGAAGGTTAAAAAAAACAAAATATGGGGGTTGGGGCTAGGGGGAGGGGGTGGTGTGTGGGTCTCATGGATTACAGAAAGCAAATCCATGAACATAAACACCAGGAGGAAAGCCAACCAAAAGACAGTGGTGGCACAAAGGTGACATCATGGAAGAAACTTACTCAAACTGTCAAAATTTCTGTAATAAAAATTGTTCAAATGAACTCAGAATGGGAACAACACACGAAAAGAGACGAAATCACGACATGTCACCTGCGGTGTGAACAGGATGAGCAAAAATGCGCATCAGCTTCATTCGAAGATTATTATTATTATTTATTATTATTATTATTATTATTAAATATAAGAAAATAAAAAAGTAGTTCTTCAAAGGCAGTCCATGCATTTCATTGATGCAAAATAAATTATGGATCCACACGAACTCTAACATGTCAGAACTACCGAGCTGTGTCCAGAACAAGAGAACAAAGCTCGGAGATGCACAACCTGTCACCAGTCTTATAAAACATGTACACAAGACCACCGTGCTTGAACGTCTCGGCCACAAGCTAGCTTCCAGAAACTAAACTACAAAACCACCACAAACTACCACCATCACCCCCAAACACTGACCAGTAACCACAGTCACCACTCAACCACAGATCACTGCCACCACCCACAACTCCGACCATAGACCATCATCAGCGAACTACGATGACAGACCACTGCCACGACAAAACTAGGACCACAGACAATCACCACAACCTGCAATTCACGACTACAAATCACCACCACCAGCAGCACTCACACACACTACACACATCGCACGCAAACCACAGGCACCACCATCGCACGCAAACCACAGGCACCACCATCGCACGCAAACCATGGGCCCCACCATCGCACACAAACCATGGGCCCCACCATCGCACACAAACCACAGGCACCACCACCACCACGCGCAAACCACAGGCACCACCATCGCACGCAAACCACAGGCACCACCATCGCACGCAAACCACAGGCACCACCACCACCACGCGCAAACCACAGGCACCACCATCGCACGCAAACCACAGGCACCACCACCACCACGCGCAAACCACAGGCACCACCATCGCACACAAACCACAGGCACCACCACCACCACGCGCAAACCACAGGCACCACCATCGCACGCAAACCACAGGCACCACCATCGCACGCAAACCACAGGCACCACCATCGCACGCAAACCATGGGCCCCACCATCGCACACAAACCACAGGCACCACCACCACCACGCGCAAACCACAGGCACCACCATCGCACGCAAACCACAGGCACCACCATCGCACGCAAACCACAGGCACCACCACCACCACGCGCAAACCACAGGCACCACCATCGCACGCAAACCACAGGCACCACCACCACCACGCGCAAACCACAGGCACCACCATCGCACGCAAACCACAGGCACCACCACCACGCGCAAACCACAGGCACCACCATCGCACGCAAACCACAGGCGCAATCCCAAACCACCACGATCATGCACAAACTTGCATCACCATGAGTACTCGCATGAAACCACGGAAACGCTGCAGAACATCTCGCCGGAAGCAATTACCTCGTACGACCACACGCACTGCGTTCCTCCGAATCTCCGCACGCAGCGTCCCAGCTCCACGTCCTCGTGCGTGGTGTGCAGCGTGCGCAGGCACTCGGACACGTGCGGGGCCGTGCGGCGGAGCGCTTCGCGGCTCAGCACGACCCCCGGACCCCCCATACAGAAGTTGTCCCCTTGTTCGAGAGCGAGCTTTCCCAGCTCTTGGCTCACGCCGAGCCCCGTCTGGCCCAGGTACAGCGGCTCGCTGCTGTTCAGGCGCCGCAGAAACGCTTCCAGACGTTCACCCCGTACGTACACGTCATCGTCAGCACGCACAAACCACTCGAACCGTTCCAAGTAGTGGTCGTGCATGTACTTGAGCATCAGGAAGGACTTCTTCTGAGGCGGGTACGAGTCGTCCACCGTGGGCAGCGCCACCACCGGCAGCGGCAGCTTGGTGCGGGAGTCCTCGCTGGAGAAGAACTCGACCCGCCCGGGGATCGATCCCGCCCAGGTGCGCTGCGCGGCCCACGCGCGACCCTCCAGGTACTTGGCCGCGGTCATGACACCGACGTACAGAAAGGACGTCGCTCCCGGCACCGCTCGGCCATGCTTCACCGAGCTGGGCTCGTCGTGCCGCTGCTTTGCGGGCTGGGGGACGCTGTCCGACCAGGCAGGAGCCCCGCAAGCACTGGGAGCACGGCTTCGCCGGGAGCCGCTACTCACGACCCGAGGCACGACGAACCAAGTGGCCGTGGTGAAGCCCAGGACAAGACCGAGGGCGACGCTCACCCAGGCACGGCGCTTCTGCAGTGCCATGCCGGGCTCCGTGCCCCCACCTCCCTCGAACTCCTCGTTCGTAACCGCCTCCACCGTCTCCAAGCTCTTTCCTTTCCTCTCGTCCTTTTTCTTTATTACATTTATTCTCCAGCCCCTCCTCACCGTCCTCACAGCTCTGCCTCCTTCCCGCCCTTTTTTTCCTCCTCTTCCTCAATCGATCTCCTTATCCGCGTCCCCCCCTTCAGCGCACTGTAGATCTCCTCCGGTCCAAGAGCCCAGCGTGTCCCGGCGTGGGGAGCTCCCCATGTGCGGGCTCGAGCTGCTGCATCCCCGCGCCACGAAGCGCGCACGGCTCGTGCATGGCTCTCACGACACCATGGCGACGCTCCGGAGGTTGAATCGGACAAAGAGTTTGGAAACAAATGCGGGAATGGAAAAAAAAAACTCTGGAAAACGTTATAACCCTAGCCCGTCGCCATCTTATCCGACGCACACGTCACTGGCGGCTTTACCACAGGAGGCAGAGGAGGAAAACGTGGGCGGAGCAAAGGGAGGAGAAAGGGCGATGATTGGGCGGAGCAAAAGGAGGAGAAAGGGCGGAGCAAAGGGAGGAGAAAGGGCGGTGATTGGGCGGAGCAAAGGGAGGCGAAAGGGCGGAGCAAAGGGAGGAGAAAGGGCGGTGATTGGGCGGAGCAAAGGGAGGCGAAAGGGCGGAGCAAAGGGAGGAGAAAAGGCGGTGATTGGGTGGAGCAAAGGGCGGTGATTGGGCGGAGCAAAGGGAGGAGAAAGGGCGGTGATTGGGCGGAGGGCCGGAGATCGCCACCCGCCGAACGGCAGGAAAAAAAAAAAAAACGTATCACGTGAGTGAATGATCACGTCACTCCCTGTTTGTGAATAATATAATTTATAAATCAAACATCAGGTTTTGTATTTTTAATTGAGGAAATTTACAGAAATAACGTTTTTTTTTTACAAATCAAAACTGTTAACTTTAAAATAGCAGAAAATAATCATTCATCACATTTCATTACACCGGCCAACGTCTTGCTGGAAAGCGTGGCTCCCGTGGTTGTGTCAAACTACCGGTGGTTATTTACAGTTTACACGATCCGCCAGCACACGTTCGAACACCCTGAACACTCAACAGCGAAGCTCCTCCTCCGTGAGTTTTCCCATTGGCCAAAGGGACAGACGTCTTTATGACGCGCAACAGCACAACGTGCGCATGATGTAGGGGGCATGGTACATTGGTAAACTTTGTTCTAAATGATGGACAGCGACAGGACGTGTTTCTCACAACAAATTGAGTAAATAAAAACCATTCCACGTGTGTTATCCCTAGTTGGACCAGACTCGGTGTGTGTCAGGGTTAGAGCGTCTGCTCTGAGTCTGGGAGGTCTGTGGTTCAAACCCCGCAACCCAGTTATAGCTCTAGCCTCGAGTAATTACACGATATTAAAATGATACGTGCTGTTTCCTTGCTTGGTATTTAGGATTTATAATGATATAGCACGGACAAACAATGGTGGGACAGCAATGGCAAACCACCCAGTATAACCCTTGCCAAGAAAATGCTTCGACGGCACCAACGCTCTGTAAAGAATATGGTACATCAAATGGAACATCCCAAGCAGGACCACGTGAGGTTATCCCAAGTTGGATTGTGAGAGTCCTATGTGGGTTCTCCCAAGTTTAGACTGGGTGAGGTTATCCCAAGTTGGACTGTGAGGTTATTCCAAGTTGGACTGTGTGAAGCCCTCATGAGTTATCCCAAGTTGGACTGTGTGAGGCCCTCATGAGTTATCCCAAGTTGGACTGTGTGAGGCCCTCATGAGTTATCCCAAGTTGGACTGTGTGAGGTCCTCATGAGTTATCCCAAGTTGGACTGTGTGAGGCCCTCATGAGTTATCCCAAGTTGGACTGTGTGAGGCCCTCATGAGTTATCCCAAGTTGGACTGTGTGAGGCCCTCATGAGTTATCCCAAGTTGGACTGTGTGAGGCCCTCATGAGTTATCCCAAGTTGGACTGCGTGAGGTTATCCCAAGTTTGACTGCGTGAGGTTATCCCAAGTTGGACTGCGTGAGTCCCAGTGGGTTATTATTCTAACCTGGACTATGTGAGTCTCCATTCACTGTGGGTCATGCTCTTGCCCACTGGACAAAATCGCGTGTTGCTACCTGCGCATCTTCATGACAAGAGTAGGGGCATGCTCATTTTGGGATGAGGACGCAGCTATAAAAATTATGTGCCAACTCCACTACTCTCGTTGCATGTAATCAGTATTCTTTAACGGATACTGTAAGATCGTGCACTTGACAAGGGGGGGGGGGGTTCTTTTGCCTACACTGTGCGAAATTTTGAATGCTGCACAGAAATAGGAAAGAATTGGACATTTTCATTTTGGTGCGAAGGTTGTGGAGATCATCATCATCAAACCCTGCCAGACTTTCAGCAGCAGACCATTTGTGGTCTGAAATTGCAGGTGTGAGATAAATTGCATTCCACTCTTTCCCATCAGAGTCTGCAGGTAACAGGACCTCTCTGTTCAATGATCTTGAGGGGTTGGCTAAACTTGGTTTGTCCTTTCTTGTGAAGTCCATGTTTCTGAACTCGAACTAAAAGAACCACACTGAAAGGTGGAGCATTTTACTCCATGGCGCTTGTCCATACATCATTTGGGCTTCTCATGTGTCTGTTGAACACACTGTCTCACGTCCTTGTAGTCCAGTCAATATGTGGTTTGAGATGGAACTAATTGCAAAATAAATATAAAGAGTAATCAGAGATTGCAGACCCTTGCCAGGACTTCTTTTGTGTGCGTTTGTGTACTAGTGTGTTATGTAATTAATGAGGCATAATTATAACTGCCACTTTATAACTGCTGGCAGTAATGACCGGGCACCAAGATGTCCCGCTTTGATCGGACACCTGGTCCTGACCCATGACGTTTTTTAAAAATTCTTCTTTTTCATTATTCAATTGAATTTAGAATGGGATTAAAATAAATTCAATTCAAATCAAATGGAAGATCAAATCCATACAGTCCTGCATTTTAATAATCAGAAGGAACCCAAACAAGCAAAAAGCAAAGATGAAGTCATGAGGAGGAACCTCGATAGTCTGTAGGTGACAGTCACATTTCAGCTGTCACATAGTCCAGGTTAGAATAATAACCCCTCGATAATCGCGTTTCAGCTGCTGCTCCTCCACCCTCAAATCCATCCAGGCACAGCCAAGTGAGCCTAATTCAAACAACATCAAAAAATCAAAAACAACCCGTATCAAAAATTAAATAATTCTTCCTGCCAGACCATGCGTCCGATCAATTTGAAATTTAAACATGTATTCCCCATCACTACTAGATCATAAAATGTGAAGTTTCACCTCGCTTGATTAAGCAGTTCTCGAGAAAACATTATTTAATATTTTCCTTCAATCCAATATGGCTGCCAAACCATGTGGCCTATCAATTATTCCTTAATAAACTTGTATACACATGGCTTGGGGAACAATTGTGTGAAGTTTCCCCTCAAACTGTCCAGCCGTTCTGGAGAAGAAGATTGTTGTAGGTTTTAGGGTAAATCCAATATGGCTGCCAAACCATGTGACCGATGACACCATTTGTGTGAACCTTTTGTTCCTCATGGTAAGGCGGACATACTTTTTATTAGTATTATTATTATTTTTGTATACATTGTCGAGGCTAGTAAGAGAGCTAACACACAACGCACAACAAGGGGGGCATGAGACGAGGGGCGGGAGAGGGAAGGACAAAACAGTGGGGAACAGAGACATTCAGAGATCTGTGGAAGGGAGAGGGATCTGGCGGGGAACACGGGGGTATACAAGATGGACACCACAGGAACTGTCAGGACCTTCCACGACAGGGAACTTTCAGGAAGGAAGGCAAGGAATTTGAAGGAGGTGGGTTTGGTTGGGGTGGATTAACGGGTAGAATAGATCGTGGTTTTGTATGGGGGCAGATAAGAGGTGGTAGTGAACAGCTGTTTTGAAGACCTGGAGGGAAGAATGGGATTGAAGAGTGTGTGGGAGTTTGCTCCAAAGGTAGGAAAACAAGGAATGAAAGAGTGAAGGTGAGCAGTGATTTGTGATTTTGGTAGTTTCACCAGAAGGGGGTTGCTGGCGGACCTTATCCGCCCTGCGGATGTATTGGGGAGGGGGGGACCAAATCGCAGACAGAATTGTGGGGGGGGGGGTGAGGCCAGAGAGGAGACGGTGGAAGACAGAATTAATGATACAGGTTGCATAAACTTGAATCACAGAAAGCTTTACAAATGTAGAGAAGAATCCAGTATATATTAATTACCCTATCATTAATCGGTTTCCATTCAAGTAGTGATTGCTCAACCTTCTTGGGCATCATAATTGCAACTCCATGGTGGTGTAAATTATCTTCACTCCTTGAAAATATGACATTCTCTCCAAAATTCAACTTGATTTTTCCATACCCTGTCCACCTGCATTCATTCACTAATCATCAAGATTTCAATATCATATCTTGCCATCTCATGAGCAAGGTGAGCAGATTTACCAATTGTGGAAAGTGCTCTTACATTCCAGCGTCCTATATTAGTTATTTATTTTGACCTGGTTATTGACATTGTCGGCCGCTGGACGTCGTTTAGGCTTTGGTCTAGAAGCGCCATACTGTCCACAAACCTGATGTCATCATCCTCCGAGACTTGGACCATCGCCTCACCATAACCATGACCAGCATGAGCTGGTATTTGAGTTTCACTTGAAGTTTCCATAACAACAGGTTTGAACTGAGTGGCTTATTTTGGGTTTTTTTCTTCCCTTAGCCAGAGCCTCGTCAGCCTAACACCGCAAGGTGTTAGTTTCCAAGGTGCACCAACATGGAGATGAGGTTGACTTGGGTGCTCTACAGTTCAACTGAGCTAGCCGGCCCCGACATCAGTGGCTGTGATGCCGAGCGCAAGAACACCCTCGCTTGACAAGGTCTAACAAAAACTGGATGATGAAATGGCTGCAATATGTGGTCATTGTATTGGATGTCTCTGATTACAATACATGGAGATGATGTATGCACTTCACCAATTCATCGTCAGAAATAATGGGAAATTGGGAACTTCATCTCCAGTCACTTCAAGAAATGCTGCCATATTTCGCAGCTGCTGGGCACAATCTGTATGCAAAATCTGTGCACATTTATCTACAACAGATGATCCAACTGGAGAGTTGGATCCAGCATCCAGATATGATTGCTTTCTGCCAAACTGGGCACCATGTTTTTCGACGGAGTGACCGATATTTGGCCGGGTTATCATCACATTTGATTATCGATCAAGTGTTACTGAAAACGATAGGACGACTGACACATGGTCATGGAATGGTGAAGTCTCAATGCACTCAATGGCTCCTGTCTATGCCAGCATGTGCTGATTTGAATGGTGCCATGCAGGAGGTAATGGAGACGGAATATTTGACAGTATGTGAGCAACACAAAGATATGACAAAAGCAAAGTCGGCAAGACACAACAATGAAACAAATTGTCTCTGAGTTTCTTCTGGATAGGAATCCTTTATGTGCAGATGCGAATCTGCATAACATCGCCACTGGTGATACAGCTGACAAAACTGTAAATGTGAATAAAGCAAAATAAGTGGGTTGTACAAGTCTAGAACCAATGGTGGGGAACAAAGTTATAAACTATATGTTCAATAAAAAGGAACATGTTGTCACTTTGGCCAATAAGGTTTCTGCTGAAATTGATGATGAACCCATCCTTGTTTAGTAATAGCTGCGACTGAAATCACGGACAATAGAGCATATATACTTTCAAATATGAGCTGTGCAACCAACCCTCATCTTTTTTTGAGTCATTGGGACTTCTTTGAGAGGCAATCAAGCCAGCACTTGCTGATGCAATATGGACTGCAAGAAGAGGTGCTGACATGCCTTCGCCATCGGAAGGAGAAATGAAGTACGTCCTTGACGGTGGTTCACCACTCCAACGTGATGCTAAATTTGACTCTGTTAAAAGAAAGTACAAATATCCCATCATTGTTTTTGATGGATTTGGAATCGGTCCATCTACAAAGGATATAACACATCTTCGTCAATCAGGAGGTACTGCTGGTCTCAAAGTCAACTTTGTCAGGGGGTTGCCCATCAAAAAGAAGAAGGAACACTTCTTGGCCAACAGTACAAACAAAGAGAGGTTCATTATCATGCTCAGTGAGAAGCTGCAAGGAAGTGAGTGCAAGACTGTTCATGCAGAAAGTGATGCAGATTTGTTAATTGTCCAGACAGTGGTAGAATCTGCTTCCACCTGTGCCACAACCGTCATCGGAGAGGACATGGACCTCTTGATATTGCTTTGTTTTCATGCTGACTCCACTTCCTATGATCTTTTGCTTAGGTCAGAGAAAAAGCAATCCAATGAGACTCAGAAAATCTGCAACATTCATTGGCTTCAGAGTGCTTTGGGTCCAGAGACGTGCAACTTGCACATTTGTGCAAGCACTCTGTGGCTGTGACTCACCGTCATGCCTGTTTGGCATTGGGAAAGGGGTTGCTTTGAAGTAGCTGTAGAGCAATACTCATTTCAAGAAGCAGGCAGATGTATTCCGCCGAGTAGCATCTACAGATGAGGTTACCTCAGCTTGAGAAGAGGTGCTTGTCTACGTGTACAACGGTACCCCAGGTGATGGACTGGATGCACTGTGTTACTGGCAATTTTGTGAGAGTTTCTGCAAGTACCTCTTCTGTGTAGGTTCACACTCTGCCACCAATGGCTGCAGCAGCATGATATCACAGTGCCCATGTTTATTTCCGAGTTCAGCAGTGGATGGGCAAGAACCATGAACAACAGATTTTCCACCAGCTCCAGACGCTCTACTGAAGGTGATCAGACACAAGTGCAATATGGACTGCAATATGAAACGGTGTACCTGCAAAAAACATGGTCTTGAATGCTCAATAGCATGTAGTGAGTGCAAGGGAACCAGTTGTGCAAACTCACGCTTAACTTATATGGACAACATGGATGAATAACTGTGAAATGTCATATATGGAGTGAAATTGGCTGTTTAGTTTTGGATAGCTGTTTTTGATAACAAACGAAAGTTATCTGTTGTTCACTATTAATATCAACATATGTTCCAAATATATGGCACGAGACACGTTATGTTCATAATTAATTGATTTACCATATCTAGTGTACATCACATGCATCGTGTGTAATATGAATAATTGAATATATTCCCTCACGTACCCAGTATGTTGATCGATTACACTCAAGAACGTATTACATATCGGAACTATTATCCCATCATGTTGTATAATCTCATTACCAGACGTGACCACGATCGCATATCGGACATATTATCCATCCACTGGGACCATACTCTGTGCAGAGCGTTGGTGCTGCCGAAGCAGTCTCCTTGGCTATTGGGTACAATCCTGGACGGGTCGCCACTCCGACACAGGATACCAGCATGCTGGCACTCATTTTGCCGACCTCGGAAGGATGACAGGCAGAGTCAACCCCACCTGGTATTAATTCAACAGCCGAGTGGGATTTGAACTCAGGATACTCGGATCCTAAGCCCACCACCCTAACCATTAAGCCAACACCAGGCATACATATTATACCATCAAATAACATAACTTGTTGAAGTGCTCCCACTTTGAACAATTCCTATAAAGGAGTTTGTGAGACAGAATTGTACGCCTACATTTTACCAAAAGTGGCGCTTAAAATGCACGCAATTCACCTGCAGTGAAAGTTCAGTTTACTGATGTTGCACCAAATCCTATTGTGTACATTTTGGATAAAACGTTCATAACGTATTCATCAATGTAACACAGTAAATACGAAAAGGGCACTCGGTAGAGCACACACCTCTGCAATGAAATGCCTGATCCACGAGAACAGATCGGGCCCATTACATTTTTGAAATATCATGCTATACAGTCCTAAATCGTTTTTAGCCCCGACTCTCAATGGTGAAGAATCACTTTAATAATTAAATACACTTCGAAAATGAACAGGATAGGACATCATAAATATATATGGAAAAATTACAGGCCCAGACCAAGAATCCAGGAATCAAACCCAGGTCCTTGAGCAAAGTGCACTAGTGCTCTGCCATCTGAGCTATCCTAGCAAAGTGTACTAGTGCTCTGCCATCTGAGCTATCTGGATGACCCATCACCTGAGTAATGCAATTCTTCTACATATACAGGTGCCACCCTCTTTCCCCCACTGCTTCCGGGGCGCTCGCTGCCAACCAAAGGAGCAGCTCGGGCCTGTTCTCGAGAGGGTCTTACCCCTGTGGGGGGACCTCTGGAAAACCATACCAGTGTTCTGGCATCTGAGCTATCTGGGAGACTCACCAGCTAAGCAACGTAGTTCTTCCACATATACAGGTGCCACTCTCTTTCCCCCACTGCTTCACCCCCATAGGAGGTGTCCACAATTGAACACCACAAGAGGCATAGTAATATACTCAAAAAAGCAGTGGGGGAAAGCTCGTATGTGGGTGAAGCAGTGGGGGAAAGCTCGTATGGGGGTGAAGCAGTGGGGGAAAGAGAGTGGCACCTGTATATGTGGAAGAACTACGTTGCTTAGCTGGTGAGTCTCCCAGATAGCTCAGATGCCAGAACACTGGTATGGTTTTCCAGAGGACTTGGGTTCAATTCCCAGTCTGGGCCTGTGAGTTTTTCACACATATTTATAAAAATTAAATAATTCTCACATTCAGATCTTCACCAAAATTGAATCAGTTCATCCTTGCCACACACCCAACCTATCCACCAAGTTTTGTCCGAATCCATCCGCAACTTTTTGAGATCATGCTATATATTGGTTTCATGAAGAATCTCAATGGTGAAGAATCACTTCCAAAATTCTAGTCGCCGGATCCGGATCCAGATGTTCACCAAAATCGAAATGGTTCGTCCTTGTCACACACCCAACCTGCCCTCCAAATTTCATCCAGATCCGTCCACAACTTTTTGAGATATCCTGCAGAAAGACAGACAGACAAACAGACAAGCCGGTAGGCAACATGGGTGGTCGCTATATAATTGCATACTAGTCATACAGTTTTTGACGGATCTGGCTGAAATTTTTTGACAAAGAAGTTGATCATAGTGCGCATAAAAGTGCGGAAGCCGATTTTTGATTTTCGAAAAAAAAAAATATATAAATATTTTTCAGATTTTTTTCAAAAATTCAAAGTCCCGTTGCTAGGCAACGGTGGCGTCCATAGCAACGGTGCTCAAAAGCATACAACTAGATCCTGGTATGAACGTACCAGTCAACTTTCATCAAAATCGGTTGACTCCTCTGGTCTCCAGAGCTGTCCATTACATACATACAGACAGACGGAAAACCTGAGAATTACGGTAGTCAAGCGACCACCCAACAGAAAGGGGTGAAAACATAACCTCCTTTATCTCCAGTGGCGGAGGAAATAAATTTCCAAGGAGGAAATGCAATTCGTTCTAAATTGACCCTTTTTCCTGCTAGATTGACTGGATTATTGTGTCTTACAGCAAGTGCGCTGACCTGTAGGCCTGATCTACAAAACACTGATCTACAACTCGGTGTGCAGTGTACGTCCATGTAGACTGTAGAGGGTCAGCAGGAGTCTTCTAAGTTGCTCCGTGTCTTGTAGCTCGATGGGTTTACACGAAGTCGGCCACAAATTATTTCTGATAGGACTTCCCTTAGAGATTTCCGGTGTGTAAACAGTCCTTGAGCACTCTGTTAAAGCGTTCTATCTTCCCGTTGGATTGTGGGGAATTGACAGAACTGCGACATTGCTTGATGTTTCAAATTCAGCTGAAACAAACTGAGAGCCAGTGTCAGAGATTCGTTCCTGCAGGGTTCCTTCGTGGCTGAACACTGTTAGTTGTAAAAAAAAAAAATAACTTGTTAACAATAGCAGAGGTCACTTGGAAGGTATAGGGTACTCCTGATCATCTTCTGAAGTAGTCAATTAAGATAATGGCAAAGCAACTGTCTGTTGGGGGTTTATCAAGCAGTCCTAGAAAAGTGGTGGCAAGTTTTTCCCATGCAGCATTAGGGAGAGGAACTGGTTGTAGTGATGGCACCGAAGTGACAGCTCTTTTATCATGAATTTGGCAAGGAATGCATGAGTTAATGGCACCTTCTGCTTGAGAGTCCATCCCTGGCCACTCACGGATACCTTTGCTTAGTTCTTACAATTTGTTGATGCATATCAAGAGCAACTTGGATAAACTTTCATTTAATTTCTGTAGGGTGAGTGCCACAAATTAAGTAACCATCCTGTAGATCTAGTTCATTCCGAAGGCTATGTAGGGAAGTACATTTGGGTCAATGCGTTTTGCATTGTGAGCCCATCCTCTTGAGACATATTCTAGCACCTTCTGTGGAAAGGGCATGCGTTACAAGCATCCTTGAATTGTTCTATATGCTCAACAGAGAAGTCACCAAACACTGGAGCCACCATTTCAACATCCGGTTCACAGTCAGGTTCAATCACGGGAAGTGGTTGGTGAGAGAAACAGTCTGCAGTCACATTTTCATAGTTGAATGACAGCATCCAACATGCAATTCTCATTCCAGCTCGACCAAGACCTTTTGTAGGTCTATCAGTGGACTGTGTGGTCAGTGAACTGCGGTCTGTGTGCAGGATAAATGTGCAGGATAAGTGCAGGATAAGTATGCCATTTCCCAGACGCAGGCAAGTGCTTCCTTTTCTACTACTCTTCTACTTTTAATAATTCTGTTCACATTCTGTGAGCATGCCCCATGCAAATTCTACCTCCTCTGTGGAGTTCTCATGAATTTGAGTGAGCACTGCTCCAAGTACATAATCTGAAGTGTCTGTGGTCACAATAGTGGGCAGAGTAGGGCCAAACAAATAAAATGCAGGACTGTTGGCAATTAGATCTTTCACTCTTTCAAAATTAGTGTGTGCATCATCAGGCCAGGGGAAGTCAGTAGTCGTGCACGGTGGGGCACGGAAAGGTTCCACGACTGCAGCATAATTGGGAATGGACTTGGAGTACCAGGAAATCACACCAAGCCAAGAACGCAGGGCAGAGGTGTCCTTTGGTGGTGGTGCTTGTATTACTGTCAACATATGGTCTGGGTTCGTGCCCATGCCATTTTCTGAAATCACCTGACCCCCAAAATATAGCTCAGTCTTCCTGAAGTGTTTGGTTCAGGGTTGCTCCACGTGCTGGTCAACTGTGTAACTGCTCTTCCACCTCAATGAATGCTACATTTTCCGAACTGGATCCATCGTGCTTCTCCGTTATATTTTCGTCCCTGTGTTGCTGTTTGTGTTTTGTCAAATTTTCCGTGTTAAATCGTAACTTGTTGTGCTATATTGTTCGATTTGTTTTCGTGTAGCTGACACCTACTTCACGGATAGCTGGCGAGCAAAATAGTCTCGGTCTTGAGGTTGTTTCTCATTCCGCTTCTTTTTTTCCCAAAAAATTTTGTCCTATTCCCCCTCCTCGCTTTAAAAAAAACCCCAAAAACTATTTATCACTGCAAAGCACGATGTTATTATGCCTTCATCCTGTACCTCCTTCTTTTCCTCCCCACATTCCTCATTTTGGCCACATCACCCTCTATTTTGTCCCTCAACCTTACCCCTGAGCCCCCCCTCTTTCTACTGTTCCTTTTGTTCTGCTCCATCCTGATACATTCATTGTTCTCATTCTTCCACGAGTCTTGGCTTTGTATTCAAAAAAGTTGCATTTACGAACTGTAGACAATGATGTCGTCTCGGACGATAGGTAATGCTGAACACTCTCCTGGGCAGCTCAGATCTGTGACGTAATTGGCTGGAATGCACTGGCAGCAGAAGCAAGACCACAAGAGCACACAGTAATACTGGAAAAGTCCATCATGTGTGATGATTGCCAAAAGGACCATTCGCGAAAATTGCTGTACATCTTATATGTTATGATACCTTTAACAAGATGAAGAGTCAACTTGATCCAGCCCAGTTTGGAAGTCTCCAAAATTTTTCCACAACACGTTGCCTGGTGGCAGTGATGAACATGCTGTGGATACATGCATGCCTGGTGTTGGCTTAATGGTTAGGATGGTGGGCTTGGGATCCTAGGATCCTGAGTTCAAATCCCATTCAGATGTTGAATTAATACCAGGTGGGGTTGACTCTGCCTGTCATCCTTCTGAGGTTGGCAAAAAATGAGTGCCAGCTTGTTGGTATCCTGAGTCAGAGTGATGACCCATCCAGGATTGTGCCCAATAGCCAAGGAGACTGCTTCGGCAACACCAATGCTCTGCAGAGTATGGTCCCAATGGATGGATGGATGTATGGATAAACATGCTGACAGATTGATGTTGTTGCTAACGGGTTCTACACACGCGTGTTGATGTATTGCAGGGCGATCGCGTCATTTTGAAAGTCCCGTATTGAACAACGCCGTCTATCTTAACTATCTCTCAATACCACTATAATTCAAGGACCGGTGTTTGTGTGTGTGAGTGTGTTTGTTTATTTGTGGGGTTCTTTGTCATGCTACTACTCCTACAATTCTGGGCCAATTACATCCAGACTATCTACAAAGGATCAGCATGACCCCAACTCATGTATAGAGAGAGGTGTTTTATCTTTGACAGGGGAGGGGGAGAGATGCAAATTCTCTATGTAAATGTGTATCGTGCAGTGCCACCTCCAGGTTTCTGTCTCTCCTTGTCTTACACACACACACACACACACACACACACACACACACACACACACACACACACACACACACACACACACACACACACACACACACACACACACACACACACACACACACACACACACACACACACACACACACACACACACACACACACACCAGTTTATCCCTCCTGTCTGCAGCTATCCATTGTTTAGGCCTTGGTGCACTGAATCTTTTTGCAAGACAGTTGCAGTCAAGTTAATTCCTTTCTCAACATGGATGACTAACTCAACTTTCGGTCAACTTTCGGTCACTCTGGAGGGCATGCAAAAAATATTTCGATCCTTAGACAAGCCAGAGAAAAATAATCTTGCGAATATCAAGACCAAACTCTCCAACCAGTCTCCTTTCTCCAAGTCATGGTGGCAACTTGTCAAGTCAGTCTCCAGTGTATGTTCTCCCTCCATTCTCCAACCTGTCCCTCACCTGTGGTGGTCGTATGGCAGCTTAGCTGCCGGGGTTGCTATCATTTCTTGAAGCGCGACTGTGTCACTGATGTAGTGCCCCTCTACCAGTACACACACTGGAACTGATACTCATTTTGCTGACCTCGGAAGGATGACAGGCTGAGTCAACCCCCTGGTGTATTAATTCAGCGGCCGACGGGGCTTGAACTCAGGACCCTAGGATCCCAAGCCACCACCCTAACCACTGAGCCAACACCAGGCTTGTCCCTCACCTAAAAAGGGCATCATTACCGATTCTGCTCAAGATAAGGCAAAATGTCTAATTCAGTATTTGCCTCCAAATCTCGTGCACCCAACTCACCCCACTTATCCCCACCTTACCCTGTTTCATCCATTACCTTTTGAACACTGTAACTTTCATACATAAAGGTAGAGGGAAGGATTTTACACCTAAACGATTTTAGAGAAGGCAGAGAACATTCTGTCTAGCCAACTCTCTTAATTGGTGATGAGCACAGAGAGCATCAGTGTCCATGTTTTCAAATCCTGCTCTGCACCTCTGGCTTCGCCTCTGTCTGTGTTTTTCAATCCATCGTCCTTTAGTTGCCTCCTATCTGCCTGGAAGTCAGCAAACATTACTTCCATACACAATAAGGGTACAAAAACAAATCCTACACGGCTGACATGCCAATGAGCTTACTTCCAATTATGACTTGTCATGAAATCCATCATTGCTGCTGATGTCAAGTCGTTCCTCCTCTCAAACTGCCTGTTCTCTTGACTATCATCTGCCACGGTCACTCAACTCTGGATATGCTTCAACTCCTCTCTCAGCAATGGCTGCAGGTTCTCAATCTAAAGCAAGAGGTTTAGACCATCTCTCTGGACATATCTCAGGCATTCTACACAATCTGGCATCCTGCTCTGCGACCCAAGCTTACTGCCTATGGAATACAATACTGCCTTCATTCCTGGATTTCCGACTTTCTCCGCTCGAGCAATAAACGTGTTGCTCCTCTCCTCTTCTCTCCAAATGGAGGTTGGAGTTCCACGAGACTGTGTCCTGGATGAGTGTTGTTCCTCATCTGCATTAATGACCTCTTTCATGCTCTGGAGATCCCTTTCTTTTTGCAGATGATTTCACATTGTGTCATACAGTTCCTGTCTCAATGACAGGCAGACAGCAGCTGTGCCACTGTGTAGATTTGGAATTGATTATATGCTGGTCTGATTAATTTAACATGCCATTCAATTATTGTAAATTGAACAATCTTACCTTGTCGCTCCATGTGGATCGTGAAATGAACTAATATGCCTCACCAACAGCTATGACCTCTCCTGGGTCGACCATATAGCAAATTGGCCTCTAAATCCAGCCACAGACTGGACATCCTCTGTCATTCCAAGTCATTCCTTGATAAATCAGAACTACTCACAGCCTACAATATGAGGCTTTGTCCATTGTTAAATTATGAACTTCTGCTCTCCACTTTGGGCCGAGCACTAGAATCACCTCTCTTCACCTCTCTCTCTCTCTCACTCTCTCTCTCTCTCTCTCTCTTGAATTCTGCCAAATCTAAAGCTGTTAACATAATTGCCATATCTTGCGACGACACTGAAGCAAAAGTTCCTGTTGCTCTCCCATAGCAGACAAGTCCTTGACTTTTCTGTCCTGTATCGACTCTCTTCTAGTCTCGCTCCCTCTGCTCTCTCAGCCTTCTGAGCCTACCTATCTTATCCAAGATGCACGTGGTCTTCTCGTGAATGACTTCCTTGTGGCTCAAATCCCGAAATGCAGACTCTGTGTACACCTACATTATTTTGTTCCTCGTTTTCTCCTCCAGGGCTAGAAGTGATGCAATGCCATCTCATGTCACCCCCATCCCTACCTGCAATGTTTTGCACCCCCATTGACCCTACCTCACTCAACCCTTTTACTTGCAGGTTACTGTATTTACTCCCCTCCTCTCCTTTGCGTTAACTCATTCCTTTGCTTGTTGTATCCAACTGTGGCCCCACTGTAACTAGGTTGACTGTTTACTCTTTGTCATTGCATTCTTCTGGGCTGATAGGATGGCTGAGAGGTATGTACACTCACCTCTAAGCCATCAAGCCTGGGTTTGAATCTGACCCAGCTATAAACTGTCATTCTGGCATTTCACTCTGGATGATTGAAGACTCGTCGTGAAAAAAAAAAATTCATATTAAGGTTTGTTACCTCACCACAGCTTATCATTCCCCCAATGATGTATGTTTAATATAGAGAGAGAGCAAGTTTGGAAGATATGAATAAAGGGCTATCAATATATTACATCTCTATCAATGGTTAGATTTTAACCCAAACCCAACCCACTCCCCACCCTACGAAGATACTTTATTGTATCATTACTTTTTAACCTTTTTGATCATTTTCTTTAGGCTATAGCTCAAGGAAAGCGACTTTTACGAGCGGTAAATGCAGGCAAGGACACGAGGACTCATCAGCACACTCGCACATTAATTACAAGGTCATTGTGAAATTGGGAACAAAGCTAAACATGGAATATAACAAGGTCATTATTAAGAAGTCAACGCAGGTACACGCTTACTCATTTACTCGTACGCAGCCTATGCGTGCTTGGCTGCATCATTTTCCTGGGGGCACTAATGTGCCACTGATGCAGTTGCCCCTTGTGACAGCATTAATCTCGTACTCATTTTGCTGTCCTCGGAAGGATGACAGGCTGAGTCAACCCACCTGGTGTTAATTCAATGACGCGGCAGGGGCTTGAACTGCTTGAACTCAAAAATATAAGATCTTAAGATCTCAAGCCAGCCACCTTAAACCGTTAAGCCAACACCATGTTTGACAGGTACACCTTGATCCCAGAGAAAGAGGTGTTTACAGCCACACCAACTGAAGCCAATTCGGTTTTGAAGATACACTTATTTGACAGTTGGACTACCCCTGAAATATTTGATAACGATGATGAATGCATAACTGGAGTTAGAAAGTCAGATTGTGCACCTTATCGTAGCAGAGTCCGGAATGATCAAGCCAAGCCATAATAGGCGTTTTCTGGATCACAGATTGCCTCGAGAGGATGCGTGCTGTGACTTTGCGCTTATCTGTACTTGTTGTTAAATTAATGAAAGCAACTGCAAGCACAAGTGCAAACATGAATACATGCACTGCAAACGCGTCCCTTTATATGGTGAACCCAAAGAAGATAAACGAAGCACTGACAAAGTCAACGGAGCCAAATGTGAGAAAAGGGACAAATTTAGACTGTTTTCCTTGCAATAGTCACAATCCGGTGTTGCTCGAAGTTTGAACTCTTTGCTATAGACTGATAGAGAACAGAAGGGAGGAGGATAGGAATGGAGGTCCTGTTTGTCTTTATTGTGTACATGTAGAGAGGGAGTAAATTGAGGAAAATAAGAGAATGTATGGCAGTAGGAGAAGGAAAGGTGAGCGGAGTTTGGGAGATAAGGGGAGGAAGAATGCGAGGATATAAGAGTATATGGGGATATACTAGAAGGGAAAGGAGCAGAGAATGGAGTGAGGGTAAAGAAAAATTCTGTCATGTTGGCATGCAAAACAAATAGATGACTCCAAAAGTGAAGGACAACAACGTAGCAGAATGTCTGAGTGGAGATGGAAGACACGGTAATATTGGACAGAAAATTGTGGGAACCAGGGAAGAGACTTGTATGAGATATATCATTGAGGGGATGTGGGTCGGGGGGTTCCTCAGGTGGACTCCCCTCAAAATAATTTACTGGATGAAGACGTCTTTGGCATCCAGATTGGGAAAGTAGAGTTAAACAAGTCAGAAAAAAAACATTTTAAAAAGATGAAAAAAAAAAATGTCGAGATGGAATCCCCCCAAAACAGCCAAACAAGGTAGGAAGGAATGACAAGCAAGTAGGAATGACACCACAATAAAACACCACAATCCTTTTGCCGGCGTTAGATTCCTTTGGCATTTACTGCTAATCTTGATGACGGAGGTGGATTCGTGCCCTCGTTCGTGAGTTTTGTTTTGCTCACGGTACAGGTGATTCAGGTGTGAACAATGAAAGCCAGTACTTTTGCTGGTAGACAGAGCTATCACGGGGACATTTTGTCTCGGCTAGCCGTGGAACGTCTCCTCGAGACTACTCTTTGGGAAAGCGAGTGTTTGGGGATGAAGAGGAACGGTGTGACATGGAGTGATCAATCAAATGGTATGATGATTAGGAAGTGCATAATTGAAGTTCTGTACATGTATAGATCACACATCGATTTTCCAGAAAATCTGATGGCCGTTCAAAAAGTTATACGAGTCACATATTCACATATATAGTTCAAGACACCAAAAAGAGAAAGTGTACAACGAGGTGTGTGTTAAGTTAAGTTCAGTTAATTTTTTTCCACTCCTGAATTGATCAAACACAAAGTACAAGAAATATACATCGAAAAATGAGAACCTTAGAGGAACCTGAATAAAGGCATGGCTTCTGACTTGTAATATGTCAGGTCCCTATGACAATGGATTGTGATGAAAAATAGGAAGAGATAGAGATGAGAATGGAGGGAGGAGTGATCAGATTCAGGAGGGTCTCAATACTTTAATAGATTTGGCAAAAGATTGGTGAATACAGTTTAACATAAAGGAATGTAAGGTGCTGCGGATGGGTAAGAAGAATGAAAGTAGAGATTACATGATGCAAGGGACAATCCTGAAGCATGTCACACAGGAGAAGGTTCTGGGGGTGCCCATAGATATGGAGGGGGGAGGGGTGGGTGTAGGCGGATTGGACAATGCCAGGCAGCTCCAGGTAAAGGTAACAGGGTTTTAGGTTGTATTCATAAGAGGATAAATTATAAATCAAAAGAGTTAGTGCTAATACTGTACAGGAATTTAGTGAGGGCTCATCTGGAATATTGTGTTGAGTTGTGGTCACCACATCTGATGAAGGACATGTCTGCCACAAAGAGGGTACAACATCAAGCAGCTAAATTGATTCTGGGCCTAACTCGACTAAGCGATGAGGAGAGGCTGAAGAAGATAGGACTTTTTGCATGAGAAAGGAGGTGATTACGAGGGGATATGATGGAGATGTTTAAGATAATAAAGGGCATAGCAAGTTCATGTTAAATTGAAATTGCTGCAACCGATTATGAAAATCCATTCAACTGAAACTGATCATGTGTCATTGTGTACTGCAAATATATTTTTGATCAGTTTCAATTTTGAGAAACTGTGCTCCCCATTCACTCACAACTGTGACTGGCAGTGTCATTGGTATTCTCAGAAATAAATGTATTTGGAAATATGGAAGACATATTGCTTTTAGCTCATCACATCAATTAACTACATCAATGTCTTTTGAATCACTGTGTGTAAGAGCCATTTCAAGAATGCTGTACTGGTAGAGTATATAGTTTGTTTCCATTTCAATCATTTTGAGGATGTTGTACGGAATTTTGAAGACAACACTGTGTTCCTCAAGTTGTGAAAAACGTTCTTCCACTGATGGTATAGCAGAGTCAAATACCTGATTTTAAAAGTTAACTTTGAATATTTGTTTGGGGTCATTGATCGGCTCATCTTCTGCCTCAAAGTGCAATTGTTATTTTTCTGACGAGATCAAATTCGTAGTTTAGGTGCAAAGTTGACATCGATGTGAAGTTCCTCTGCCAACTCCCTTGTATGTGTCAATGTCTCTGCAAACCCCTTGTCTGTCCTATAATTTTGGAGACACGTTTTTGTTGTGTCGAGCTGTTAAATTGCTTGAGAGAGAGATCGAAGCTAGCTGCCTGCAGATTTTTGAAGTTGGCTGCTGTGCAGTGTATCGTACCAAACAACTAGGCTGCACACAAATTTGAAGCTGAGCAGTTTTACCTGAAATGCATTTTGCTTCTGCCCATGATTTAACACTGTTGCTTTCAGTGACTTTACTGTCCTCTGCAATTGAGAGAAGTGCATCGCACACTTTGCCAAGTACAAGTTGATATTGGATTGCCTTCACTGCTTTAACTCGGCTTTCCCATCTCGTTCCATGGAGTGCTTTCACTGGAAGACTTTTGATGGGTTCTTTTAGAACATCCCAACGATGTGTGGAAGCTAAGAAAATGTATATATATATATATATATATATATATATATATATATATATATATATATATATATATATATTTTGTATCAAGCTGAAAATCTCAACAGCTTCCATACATCAATGAGCCACATTGTTTAGCACAAAGCTAAGTGAATGGGAGTTATATGGAAGAAAAAAGCACATGGGTTCAAGTCTTGTGTCCTTTTTTATACCTCACCATTTTTGTTTTTCATGCTGGCCTCATTGTCATAACTCTGTCCTCTCATGTCTGCAATCTCAAGTCCAAGCTCACAAAGTTTCTGCAGAAGTTATTCGGTTATTCCAGTCCTAATTTAATTATTTTAATTCCATGAATTCCAAAAAATGTTCTTGGATGTTTGCACAGCCTGTCACATGACTACAGGTTTCATACACTGACAAATTTAACTCATTCATTTGTTCTTTCATGTCGGATGTGCAGTCCAGAATCACCGAGTTGTATTTTGCTGTTTGGAGCATTGACAGGACTGTTTCCTTGATCTCCATTGCCAATAACTGGATGATCTCGTTTTGAATATTTTTACCCAAATAATGGTCGTGGATTTCGTGTGATGTGATTCGTCGGGGATGTTCTTTCATGACACCATCAAACATCCCCATTAGTTCCACAAATTTAAGAGATTCCATTGTTGGACTTGAACAGTTTATCTGATAGCTCGGTGTTGGCTTTGTGGTTAAGGTGGTTCGGGTGGCTGGCTTGGGATCTTAGGGTCCTGAGTTTGAGCCCTGTTTGCCCCTGAATTAACACCAAGTGGTGTTGACTCAGCCTGTTATCTTTCTGAGGTTGGTGAAATGAGTATCAGTGTACTGGTATTGGGGCACTGCATCAGTGGCAAAGTTCTACCCCAACAAAATTATAGTTACCTGGCAGCCAAGCTGCCATATACAAGAAGAGGATGTTTATCTGTCTTCCCATGCATTGCTGTTTTGAGTTCCCTGTACTCTTAATGAGACAGAGTCTTTCCAATGCATTCTGTTCATGCTGTGTTTCTACTTTAATAATGTGTTGATTTTCATCATCAATAGCTGTGTCGGTGTTTAGTCTTGTCTCCAGTTCTTTCCATTCTTGGAATGATTCCAGGTGATTGAGTGACTTTTCATGCTCGTTTAAAACTGAATTCAATTTTTTTTTACAATCTTTGTTACCATCTGAAACAAGATGAAATTTTACATTGAACAGGAAGAATTTGCAGCAAAAGCAAAATTCAGCATTTTTACTCATTGAATAAACCAGCCAGGGCCTGCCTACTTGTTCTCTGTTTGCCAACACTCACATGTAATGTTTAGCAGTGGATCTCTTGTTGCTGCTCTCTTGAGTAAAAATTAACACTTTCACATGTTCCGGTCATTTCTGCACAAACAATTGTCTGAATGTACAGTCCATTTTGCAGGATCTTTTAAAACAGAAGCATCTGAGCCGTTACTTTCTGTTGTGCTTGCATCCACATGACTGTCGGTTATGTTCTTTACCTACATCGTGGTTTCCCCTTTCCATACTTGATGCCATTTGAGGTGAAATATGATCTCTCTGCTGATTTTTTTGATTGCCTCATCATTTCTATGTACATAAACAAGGGCGTTAGTAGACAACAGACAAATGCATAGTGTGTGGGATTTGAACCTGGGTTCCCAGTATCATGAGCTATATGAGCTCTGAGGGGAACAGTGTACTGGGAAACCTGAATTTATGATTTTTCTCCAAGTATGTTGGAATTTATCGTGAGATCACTCACTGTGAATGCCTTTCAAATGACCACATATCCCACCACATTATAACTGATCTCAACAAAGCATTCTGACTCATGTCAGGGCTCTTACGACATAAGCAAAGCTGCTAATTCCCAGTAGGTCTAAGCATGAGCTTTCAAGAAGTGTGCAGTTCCTGTAACTCAGGAAAGGCAAATAACTTTCTTGGAATGAGAACGAGAGGGGTAAATGGGTGCAGGAATATCAGACTTGCAGGAGGTGGTGAATATTTAAAGAGAAGATTGAGACAATGTTTTATGGTTTGAAGAATCGGTGGTTGTAATGGTGAAAGGGGGGGGGAGGGGGTGCATGGGAAAATTGTGCATGAAGTCCGTATCGATAGGCCATGTATTTTGAAATTATGTACATATGGGGAAGGCAAAGAAAAAAAAACTGAAAGGAGTTAGAGAAGGGAGAGAGAAAGTTAGTTCGGGAGGTGGAGGAGTGCTGATAGAAGTATATAAATTCGATGGTAGAATGAATAAGGGAAATTGCAAGTGGCATGTATAGAGAGGTGTGGGGTTAGGGGGGGGCTAAATCTATATGTATATAAATGCCATTCTCTCTCTCTCTCTCTCTCTCTCTCTCTCTCTCTCTCTCTCTCTCTCTCTCTCTCTCTGGCTTTTTCCTTGTTCCTTATGCACGGCCACATCTTTTAAGTTACAAACGGGGAACAAATACAACTTTGTGTGGGGGGAAACATAGGCTATGTGGCCGTGGTGTGGGGGGCATAAATTTTCTATGCAAATGTGTACTATGTAGCACCCACCTGATGGTGGTGGCAGAAGGTATTACAATTTCCTTTTTTACTGGGCAACGCTGAGGTTAAAGCACTCTTTGCACTGGTAAATTTGTTTTCCTTCACTTTTCCACCACACACACACACACACACACACACACACACACACACACACACACACACACACACACACACACACACACACACACACACACACACACACACACACACGTCACTCAAAAAAGATTAGAAAAAAAAGAGCTGCCAATGCTGGAAAATGGAAACCAGAAGTGTTTACAAATACAGTACAAAGAACACAAAAGACATGGACTTTAGAGTTCCATTCTTTTCCGTAGCTCTTGGTTAACAACACGCAGACTACAGTTGTGGATTGAATGTGGACAGACAGAGAGGTCTGGGGTCAAGAGAGGGAAGAGTGAAGTTTGATTCCGTTTCTACAGCAAGACATATTGAAACACTGGGTGCTAGGCAATGACAATTGCACGGATACGGAAACACTGGTCTGCTGTCAGCGCAGCATCAAGTTTTCAGCCCATGCTTCTAACTTCGAGTAACTGCAGGGAGTTTCTTTGACCCAGGCTGCTTCCAGCATCTCTGTCCTCTGCATTGCCCCTTCCATGCCACAGCTCTCTCCTTACGCTAACATGCGAACATGCACGATGAAATAACAATTCCAATCTATCCCCCATTTTACCCCCCGAGACCATATCCGTAACAATATTATTGCACATTTTGCAAGTAAGATGATTGAACATATCATACTCCATAATGCTGAACTTACCGGGCGTAGTGGTGTGTGCCTGTAATCCGGCTACTCGGAGGCTTGGGTTGGAGGATCACTTGAGGACGGGAGCTCTGCACTGGGCCGCGCTATGAGAGGGTGTAGGGCAGCCCAGAATCATGGCGAAACCCAATCCATATATCTGTGTCGTAAGAAGCGACCAGGGTTGCGTCAGGAAGGGCATCCGGCGTAAAACCTATGCCAAATCAGTATGTGGATCATAACGAATGATCCGCTGTGGCGACCCCTAATGGGAGCAGCCGAAAGACGAACAACAACTCCATAATGCTGAACTTCTTAGTTCGTAACAATCTGCCTCACATACCACTGCTATCTGCAAAGTGGGAATTTTTTTCAATAAATATCACGTTTTATGTCTTCTATACTTATAAATGTGTGTGTATGTGTGTGTATGTATGTGTGTATGTGTGTGTGTGTGTGTGTGTGTGTGTGTGTGTGTGTGTGTGTGTGTGTGTGTGTCAATGCGTCTCCTCCATAACTCTAAAACCATGAAACCGAGCAGCCTGAAACTTTGCATGCAACACAAAGAAAACTCCAAGGAAGTGCATTCCTGAAAATTGGGTGTTTGGGTTAATTTAAACACATCTTGTGAAGATAATTAATGTCCTTATTTAATTATATTCTTTATCATGCGCATCCTCAGACACCTCGCCCTCCCTTGATTGGGTCTTAAGTCGCCATTTTTTTTTTTTTTGGCCTGCTCAACAATGCCTTCACTTGGAACAGGCCGCAACGATTTTTTAATGATAAAGTTTTTTTCTTCACTTTCTTCACTCGTATTATCGAATTGAACCTGGGTTCATCATAGCTATGAATCGCTGGATACATTGCAATGCTTAGAAACGCCTGGAGAAGCCAGCGTTCCTTGCTTTATTTTATTTGCCATAACCTTGACAATCTGTTAAACTAAGCTGAATTACAAAATTTAAGCTCCAGAATTGAATTTAGCTGCAGGTCCGACTACTAAAAAAAGTGTTCATTTGTCCAATTTGGACATAGTTTGACATTTTGGGCGTCTCCAGGAGGTGTTCAATGTGACAGATTGGCGATCGCCAATCGCTTGCCGAGCCAGCCGTCCATTCCCTATCAATCATTTTGTTGGAGTGCTTCCTTGAGCGCTTAAGCTACTTGGCGAGCGCTCCACAACATTGTGGATTTGGAGTGGTTCACACTGTCACTGAATACTGTAATTCGATTGACTTGAACAAAATTCAGGAGCCACTTTCCTGCAATGGCCCTGCATTGTATTGCAGTGCATCGGGCAGTGGCTGGTTCACTGAAAATGTGCAATATTATTTTACACCATGTTTCCCCTTTTGTACGATCTTCTTTGATTTTGCAACACTTCACTTCGGCATAGATAAATACATATGTGGTACTAAACGTTTTGTTTGTAAAAACTTCTTCAAGCGTTTCGTTGGAGTGCTTGATTAAGCCACTTGCTCTTCAAGCTTGGATGGTAATACCACGGTATGATACAGGAGCTAGGAAGTCAAAATAAATTAGATGATTACACTTAGTAAAAAATGTTTTCAGTTGTTCCAAAACATTGAATTTCCATATCACAGCAGGAGCTCGGTATGCACGCTCGCTCTATGGTATCTAGCCTGGGTTTGAATCCTGACCCAGGTATAAACTGTCATCCTGGTGTTTCACAGGCAGGGTGATTCATCAATGTGTGTGCTGTGTCTCAGATGGACGTTAAACAGGGCATCACATCTGCTGGAATTCCCCCCCCCCACCCTTTCCTCTCCCCTCCCTCTCCCTCTCACCCTCCCCTTCCCCCTGTTTCATCATCTCCCCCTCTGTTAAGGGGACTGTTAAGGACTGAGGGTTTCGTTTTGAATTTAAAACTGCTTCCCCATAGGACAGCTTGTATGAATCAGATTCGGAGTGATCCGACCGGAGGGGTGCAAAGGCCACTTCATGTGCGAGCATGCATGCATACAGGCAGGCCTTTGCCAGAAAGACAGTGTGGGTTTTAAATGTTCCAGCTCAGTTTTATACAGAACCTGGTGGTTGAAAAGAAAATGTTTCTGTTTGGGTGCATTTTATTGCCCTTCTCTTCCCCTCCCCTCACAATGCCTTCCATTCCCCACCTCTTACACCACGTTCCCTTCCACTCACACTGCCTTCCATTCCCTTCCACTTGCACTGCCTCCCCCCCCTTCACACTGGCTTGCCTTACCTTCCCCTCACACCACCACATTCTCTTCCCCTCCCTCTTCCTTACCTTCCCTTGCCCTCATGCTGCCTTCCCTTCCCATCATGTTGCCTTACCTCCACTTCCCCTCACGCTTACCCCTCCCCTCTCCACTCCCATGGACATCTCCTGGTGGTCGACGCATGCTGTATTGATGTGCTGTTTTAACATACCCCATTTCGTTCAAGCCTGTACTACTCTGCCTCCCCCCTCCTCCACAAGTCTCTCCACCAAACGCAATTCAAGAACCCCTCCCCTCATGCTTCCCTCCTCCTAAACCCCCTCCCCACTTCCTCACCTCCTCTCTCTCCCATCCTCCTTGTTCCCACCCCCCTCCCTCCCGGTGTGTATTGAAATGTTTGGTGATGGGTTGCTTTCCCCACCCCACCCCCTTCCTTGCCCTCACTCTTCTCCCTTCCTAGCTCCCCACTTTCTCACCCCTCCCCCTCCACCTTCCCACCCCTCCCCCCTCCACCTTCCCAGCCCTCCCCCCTCCACCTTCCCAGCCCTCCCTCCCTCTTTTAATATTCCCGTCAGCAAAGCGACAGGTTGTATTTGCTAAAATATATATTTTAATGCACACACTTATTTTTCCAGATCATGCAGGAAACAGATGCAGAGGGAGCAGACAATCAATCAAGGATGATAAGCGTTAATAACATGGAGAAAAGTAATAATATTGTTTGCCACTCCGAACATTAGTGTGCTGGATCGGAAGAGGATTAACCCAGAAGAGGATTAACAGAAGGCAGAATAAAGCAGGACACAAACTCGATTGTTCATGGGGATTTGACGAAGTTCATGTGTCACGAATGAAACATCGCCTTGAGACTTGATCAGCTCACGCTCGTTTGTATTAAAATAGGCGCAAGTTTGGTCGACTTTTATCATTTTGGTCGGCTGTGCACTTTAATAGTTACAATAGATCATCCCAACTGCAAAAACCTTTACATATATATATATATATATATATATATATTAGTACGTGCCCGTACATGCGTGCACGTACGTGCGTGGCCGAACGTGCAAACACAAAAAAAACAAAAAACTTTCAAACAAACACACAGGCCGTTCCTTCGCTCTCGTAAACGACGACTGGATTGGGGCATTGTGTTTATCTATAAATGCGGATAAGAAATCGAGAAATTATTAGAATACAGAAAGTCATCACGATCCGGAAATGGTACGTGCCCGTACGCAATGTTCACATGCATTCCACGAATTATCGCTTGCATTGAAGTAACAACTGCTGTGATACTTACACACACAGAGTTAATTAAAATCAAGTTTACCTCCCTGTCTTTGCTTGCAATGACATTCACTGCCATTGACCATTGCCACTCCTACGCTATGGTAACTAAATGGCGCCCTTTCCCCATCGGCCACGCCTACGCAGCAACGCGTCTCGTCATTGGTTTGGTAAATAAATGGCCGCAGCAATGTGTCTTGTCATTGGTTTGGTAAATAAATGGCCATAACTTGGGAAGCACTTGTCCGATTAATATCAAACCTTGAAAAGGCACATCCTCAGGTCCCCAGCAATATACCTGGCAAGTTTCAATTACATTGGAGCAGTGGTTGTCGAGAAACAGTGGTCACAGACACACACACAGAAACACAGACACAGATTGCTGGAATTATAGATAGATACATACAGTCACGGATTCGAGGTTCGAGGCTTGCCACAAGGGGAAGCACTTGGGTCCCTCCCGAATGCCTGGTCCTGAGGTTGCCAGGCACTGATAAATCCGCACAATGGCAGGTTGCTAAGCAACCACGAACGCTTATTGGCACGGACAATCCGGGCAGGGTTACACGACTTCGTGTGATACCTTCCCTGTGGACGACCGGCTAATCGGGGTAAGTGCCTTCAGTGCACACTCGGATTACTGCCGACCATTACAGTGAGTGTGCGCTGGCTGACAAATCAGGTGGGGTACAACTTCCCGTCTAACCTTAATTGTGCACTGCATCAGACCAATAACGGAAAAGACAACCGAGACAGATTGGAAATAGCAACAAACAATTATTTATTACAAACACGCAAGCAAGCAATCACTGAAAAGCGAGTATTTATAAGCAAGAAAGCAAAAACGGCACATAAGAGCAGATTTAACCAAAACACATATTCTTATTCAATCTTACTTAATCAAAAGACTTGGCCATCATTCACTCAGTGACAAAGAATAAAACAAGGACTTGAAAATAAAATAAAAGTAATGAATGGATCAAAGGAAAGCAGTCTTTCCTTTTCTCTCTCACCTCACACAAACATACAGAAGAATGTGGAGGAAAATGGATGGGGAAGATGAACAGTGGTGATTGGGACACTCAGCAGTGTCCCTGAGGTGCCCGGACCCAGTCGGCGAGTCCTCTTCAGCGTCCCAGATATGCGAGCTAAATGTGTGACTCACCCTCCTCTGCCTCAGTCCTCTTGTCGATGAGGTGCCGCCGTTCACTCTCCTCGTCCATCCTGGCTGACAGGATCGAGAGAGAAGGATGACGCTCATGGAAGGAGTGTTCTCCCCCCCCCACACAAGCCCACAGCCGAAACGAGAGCCCCCAGCCCCATCCTTCGTGCGGAAAACACCCAGTCATAGTTTTGCACTGTACCATGCCCGCGAGAAACGCTGCACCTCGTAGGCCATGTCGAGCACGAAGCGCCATGAACATGTATGCAAGAGCACCTGATGGGTTACCAAGCAATGTGCAGATGGAGGAAACATGGGAAGGAACCCTGCTCAACCAAGGGATGACCGAACAGCCACGGGATTGAAGGTAAGACTGATGGGGTGAAGGAGGGATCGTTGAAAGGATGTTTGATGGAGGGGAGATTATTGGTGGACCATAGAAATGGGCCGATGGGGGTAATGGAGGGACGATTGAAAGTAACAGAGGGATTAAACAGAACGATGGTGTGAAGGAAGAAAGCTTGAAAGTAACACAGGGGGAGGGGGGGGGGGGGAGACATTACACGGGACAAATACGGCCGAGCCAACGCATGCCCCCCAAATAGCCCTTTGACAAGGGTCGTTGATCCAGCTTTGCATCACTGAGTGAATATGAATCTCTGGTTTCAGCAAATACAAGTGGCTCGTCAATGTGATTATAGCCATCAATTAATATCATCCCTTGTAGTTCTCTATGCATAGGTTTTGTACCTTCATGTTTGTTAAATCATCGCCTATCCTTGTCCTGTAACACACTTCCATTTAAGATGATCGAAAATGGATGTTTCAAACATATTGGAAAGCCTGGCTTCACAGTGAAGGTGGCTGCCTTAAGATCTTCGGGTCTTGAGTTCAAGCTCCTGTTGTGGCTGTTGAATTAACACCAGATGGGTTGACTCAGCCTTGTCATCCTTTCAAGGTTGGCAAAATGAGTAGCAGCATGCTGGTAACAAGGGGCACAGCTGTAGCCCCAGAAAATGATGCAGCCACAGGCTGCATACAAATAAAATAAAATAAAAACCCAGGTTGTTATTGATCATTAAGTGATGGTTATTTTGATTGAACAAGACATCTTGCCCCAAGCAATACATTTACCCAGGGAACTGACGCACAATGACCTACTTCTTTCGAAATCTACTCGAGTCATTGGAGTTAAGCATGGTGACATTCACAACCTATATATAGACAGGGAAACTGGGTTTATGTCACCATCTGAAGAACATGGTGCTCCAACTTACATTGTCGACTGTTATCAATGCATTGGAATGGCAGTTCTGATTAAAAAGCAATGCTATCAGGGATAACGAACAAGGTGTCAACATTTGAAAAAGTTCAACCGACGTTAGTTAATTTACAATTAGATTTTGGGAGAGTAAAGTTTGAATCAATGGGAGTGTAAAGGCCTCCAGTTATTACTTCAGCCTGCCCATCAGTTGTAAAGTGTATAATTAACCGTCATCTTCCCAATTGTTCATTTGTTTTTACACTGCACAGCAATGCATATTAAGACAATAGAAACATTATTTTGTTAGCGTCACGCACTGATACAAAACTCTTGGAAAGCTGTACACATTTTAATTGGACTCTTTTGCTGACTCCAGTAACTGGTGACCCATAAATGAACCATGCCCCAAGATCTGGTTTCCTTTGCCCGAACCTCTTCTAATGGAAACTCGAGCAGTCTCACTCACTCTGTTTTATCTCAGGGCAAACCTTCACATTGTTAGTGGTGGCTTAGAAATGCCTTGGAACTGGAATGGTTATCACATGCTCGAGGAAAACTGCTGTCCGTACCAAGGGCCTGGTGGACACAATCGCCGCAGGAATAAAGGATGTGTGTCTTCGCCAAAGATGGTTTGGAACACATTCACAGGTCCTTTTTATGCATATTTGATATGTATTTACTTAATTGTTTCAAAATACTGTAATTTCTAATTTGTTGTCAATTCTCAAGGGGACAATTCCGTTTTCACTGTGTGTTTTTCACTTGCTGACTCAACTTATACAAATGCACTTAAAATTTTCACTTTTTTGTATTATGGTTTCAGCAAATACAATTTGGTTAATCTTAAAACTAAAGCACTTATAAAACATTGCCATATCTACTGTACAATATATATATATATATATATATATATATATATATATATATATATATATATATATATATATATATATATATATATATATATATACAGTGGGGAGAACAAGTATTTGATACACTGCCGATTTTGCAGGTTTTCCCACTTACAAAGCACGTAGAGGTCTGTAATTTTTATCATCGGTTCACTTCAACTGTGAGAGACGGAATCTAAAACAAAAATCCTGAAAATCACATTGTATGATTTTTAAATAATTAATTTGCATTTAATAGCATGAAATAAGTATTTGATACATCAGAAAAACAGAACTTAATATTTGGTACAGAAACCTTTGTTTGCAATTACAGAGACTAGACGTTTCCTATAGTTCTCCACCAGGTTTGCACAGACTGCAGCAGGGATTTTGGCCCACTCCTCCATACAGATCTTCTCCAGATCCTCCAGGTTTCGGGGCTGTCGCTGGGCAACACAGACCTTCAGCTCCCTCCAAAGATTTTCTATTGGGTTCAGGTCTGGAGACTGGCTTGGCCACTCCAGGACCTTGAGATGCTTCTTACGGAGCCACTCCTTAGTTGCCCTGGCTGTGTGTTTCGGGTCGTTGTCATGCTGGAAGACCCAGCCATGCTCCATCGTCAATGCTCTTGTTGAGCGGAGGAGGTTGTTGGCCAAGATCTCGCGATACATGGCCCCATCCATCCTCCCCTCAATACTGTGCAGTCGTCCGGTCCCCTTTGCAGAAAAGCATCCCCAAAGAATGATGTTTCCACCTCCATGCTTCATGGTTGGGATGGTGTTCTTGGGGTTGTACTCATCCTTCTTCTTCCTCCAAACACGGCGAGTGGAGTTTAAACCAAAAAGCTCTATTTTGGTCTCATCAGACCACATGACCTTCTCCCATTCCTCCTCTGGATCATCAAATGGTCATTGGCAAACTTCAGACGGGCCTGGACATGCGCTGGCTTGAGCAGAGGGACCTTGCGTGCGCTGCAGGATTTTAATCCATGACGGCGTAGTGTGTTACTTATGGTTTTCTTTGACACTGTGGTCCCAGCTCTCTTCAGGTCATTGACCAGGTCCTGCCGTGTCGTTCTGGGCTGACCCCTCACCTTTCTCATGATCATTGAGGGTCCACGAGGTGAGATCGTGCATGGAGCCCCAGACCGAGGGAGATTGACTGTTATCTTGAACTTCTTACATTTTCTAATAATTGTGCCAACATTTGTTGCCTTCTCACCAAGCTGCTTGCCTATTGTCCTGGAGCCCATCCCAGCCTTAATCAAGTCTACAATTTTGTCCCTGATGTCCTCAGACAGCTCTCTGGTCTTGCCCATTGTGGAGAGGTTGGAGTCTGATTGATTGAGTGTGGACAGCTGTCTTTTATGTAGATAACGAGTTCAAACAGGTGCAGTTAATACAGGTAATGAGTGGAGAATGGGAGGGCTTCTTAAAGACAAAACTAACAGGTCTGTGAGAGCCGGAATTCTTCCTGGTTGGTAGGTGATCAAGTACTTATTTCATGCAATAAAATGAAAATTAATTATTTAAAAATCATACAATGTGATTTTCAGGATTTTTGTTTTAGATTCCGTCTTTCACAGTTGAAGTGTACCGATGATAAAAATTACAGATCTCTACGTGCTTTGTAAGTGGGAAAACCTACAAAATCGGCAGTGTATCAAATACTTGTTCTCCCCACTGTATATATATATATATATATATATATATATATATATATATATATATATATATATATATATATATATATATATATATATATATATATATATATATATATATATATATATAGTAATTAGCATTGTATATATATATATATATATATATATATATATATATATATATATATATATATATATATATATATATATATACAATGCTATGAGATCTCATGAGATAAGTACATTTAAAAACTTTTGTTCCCTCCTTGTCACATATATCGTAACTAAAAGTAATGGAGGAGAGAAGTTTCTCCAACAGGGAGGTCAAAAAGCCATCAGAGACGAGTGTCCCTCATAGTGGTTTGCAGCTTTGTTCAGAAGCACGAGGTACTTAGGAGTCATCTGGAGTCTTTGTCACCACCAGGACATTAAGCAATCAATGAAAAAGAAGATGACCTCAAGGCTTCAAGCCCAAAAACATCCATCATTCAAGGTGCAAGAAAGCTCAAATCAGGAAGGCATAGCCATGCAGACCAGCCAAACATCAGTGCCAGTGCTCTTAAAATGAAACGACCACCTGTTTAAGAGTTGGCATAACCACAGAGGTTGCATTGACAGGGCCAAAAAGGGGATTTTGCACTCTAAGAACAGCAGGTGATGAAGTCGTGCGTTGAACGTCTCAAATCGTAGACATGACATGTTCAGTCTCCATGGCTTTTCAAGGTAGAAATGGTTGGGGCAATGAAATGGCTGTAGAGGAGGGGGTCTTCATTTGTCATGTCCAGTTGGTATAGAACACAGAGGAAATGCATGAGGACACCATACTCCTGTTCACCGTCCATCACTATGGAACTTTTTTTGAACCTCTAAATACTTTTTTCTTTCCACTCGAGCATCTGTGTGAATTGTCTCACTTTGTCACTATGGCCATCCGTCAATCCAAAAGAAACCCAAGCACCCTACTAAGAGCAAGCAGACAGCACTAAACATGGCGAGTGGAAACCTTTCATGTTCCAGTCTACAGGCTGCCAGCTAGTCTTGCTGTCTAACATCCAAGGCCTGATAATTCCACCCACTTTAAAGTAAGCATCATTATTTGTTTCAACTATACAAATGATTTAACCTTAAAATTTTTGTGCTGCTGAAGCAACCCCACAGAAAGTAATACACTGGGTGGTTTGCCTTTGCCTTTGTCATTACAGCGGTATCCAAAACAGAAATTTGGAATTTCCTCAAGTTCTTATGCACTAACTCGCCTCTGCACAAGAGACACCACTGAATCTTTTATTGTCCACAAACTAACACTAGCAGTTGGGACACCCAGCTTAACGTCACGCCTTGCCTGTTAAGCACCAATCCAACAGTTAACATTGGGGTTTGGAAATGAACCCAGGCGACACAATGTATAACCCAATTTGATTGTTGGGCACACTATGTGGGTATGACATAATTTTCAATGGCTTATAAGAACTATACAGATTACAGTAGATCTAGGTGTGGACAAACACTCTCAAGATGAACGGTATAGATTACAGTAGAGCTGTGTTTGGACAAGAACACTCTCAGGAACAGGTGTGGCAAACTTGGACATGTCCCCATTCAAGCTATAAAATAAACTTTCATGTTCCACACTACATTTTGTTCATCCAACTTTTGAACATCATTTTTTTTCTTTTTTTTGAATTTCTAGTCGAGGTTTGTTGAGGAACTCGTACAGTGAACAGACCAGGACACAATCAGACAAAAACAGGATGCAAAACATGCATGCATGGGGTGGACAAAATGGATACAGAGAGAAACTCCAAGTTGGGAAAACTGGGGGAAAAAAGGAGGGATTTGGGTGGAGTTAACGAGGGTAGAAAAGATCATGGTTTATGATTTGGGGATGATCTGAGATGGTGGTGAACAGCTGTCTTGAAGATCTGGAGGGAAGAATGAGATTGAAGGGGACGTGGAAGTTGGTTCCACATGTGGGAAAAAGAGGAACAAATGAGTGGAGGTGAGCAGTGATCCTGGATTTACAGTGGTGTGAAAAAGTTTGTGAACCCTTAAAAAAATTCGTTATTTCTGTATAAATTTACGTAAAATGTGATCAGCTCTTCATATAAGTCCTCGTAATAGATAAAGAGAACCCGATTCAACAAATAGCACACAAAAAAAATCTATTTTTTCATTTATTTATTGACAAAATGATCCAACATTCAATTTCTTTGTCAGAAAAAGTATGTGAACCTTTACATTCAGTAACTGGTGGCACTTCCTTAAGCAGCAATAACTTCAACCAAACGTTGCCTGTAACTCTTAATCAGTCCTGCACATTGGTTTGGAGGAATTTCGACCCATTCCTCCTTACAGAACTGCTTCAACTCAAAGACATTGTGTGGGCTTTCTTGCATGAACTGCTCACTTCAATTTCTGCCACAACATTTCAATTGGGTTAATGTCTGGACTTTTACTTGGCCATTCCAAAACGCAAAATCTCTTCTGCTTCAGCCATTCTGTTGTGGATTTACTTATGTGTTTAGCATCGTTGTCTTGCTGCATGACCCACTTTCTGTTAAGCTTCAGCTCAAGGAAAGATTCCCTGACATTCTCCTGTAGAATTTGCTGGTACAATCTAGAATTAATCACTCTATCAATGATGGAAAGGCGTGCGGGTCCTGACGCAGAAAGGCAGCCCCAAACCATGATACTCCCACCACCATGCTTCATGGTTGGGATGAGGTTCTTATGTTGGAATGCAGTGGTTGTTTTTCGCCAAACATAACATTAATCATTTAAGCCAAAAAGTTCCACTTTCGACTCATTTGTCTACAGAACATTCTTCCAATAGCCTTCTGGATCACCCAGGTGGTCTTTGGCAAACAAATGATGGGCAGCAATGTTCTTCTTGGAGAGCAGTAGCTTTCTCCTTGCTATCCTCCCATGCACACCATTCTTGTTCAGTGTTTTCCTGATGGTGGACTCATGACACCGACATTAGCCAATGCAAGACGAGACCTACAGATCCTCAGACATTACCCTTAGGTTCTTTGTGACCTCCTGGATTATTGTACCCCTTGTTCTTGGAGTGGTTTTCGTTGGATGACCACTCCTGGAAAGAGTAGCAATGGTGTTGTATTTTCTCCATTTGTGCACTATTTGCCTGAGAGTGGATTGGTAGAGCCTAATATCTTTAGAAATGGTTTTGTAACAATTTCCAGACCGATGAGCATCGATAACTATTTTTCTGAGGTCCTCAGTACTGTCTTTTAATTGGGACATGACAGGCTTCCACAAATATCTATGGTGAAGACCAGACTTCTTGCATATGGCAGCTTGGCTGCCAGGTTGCTATAATTTTCTTGGGGCATGGCTGTGTTGCTGATATTCTGCCCCTATACCAGTACACTGGTACTCATTTCGCTGACCTCAGGATGACAGGCTGAGTTAACCCCACCTGATGTTGGTTCAGCAGCTAACGGAGCTCAAACTCAGGACCCTAAGATCAAAAGCCAGCCACCCCAGCAGCGAAGCCAACACCAGATCATAGACCAGACTCTGATGGTTACAAAGTTTATGTTTTTTCATATAGGGCAGGGCCACCCAACCTCACTCCTGATTGTCATCCCATTGATTGAAACACCTGACTGTAATTACCCCCTTAATTGAGCTGATTAACCTCGAGTTCACATACTTTTCCCGACAAAGAAATTGAATGTTGGATCGTTTTTCTCATTAAATAAATGAAAAAGTAGATTTTTTTTGATTTTTTTTTGCTATTTGCTTACTTAGTTTTTCTTTATCTATTATTCAGATATGGATGAAGATCTGATCACATTTTAGGTCAAATTTATGCAGAAATATAGAAAATTCTAAAAGGTTCACAAACTTTTTCTCACTATTGTCGGTAGTTTCATCAGAAGGGAGTTGATGGTGGACCGTGGGAGTCCTGCAGAAACCTGGGTGGGAGGGGAATGCAAAGCATCGAAAAAGCAGAGGGTGCAAGACCAGAAGGGAGGTGGTAGAAGAAAGAGAGACAGAGACCGCCGACCTGTCTGTGATGGCAAAGTGATAGACCCAGCTTCAGCACAGGAGATGCCAATGATCTTGAAGGCCTTGTTTTCTACAGCATCAAGCTGAGCAAGGTCTGAGGAAGGGGTGCTAGCCCAGGGGGGAGAGCAGTACTCCATCAAGCTGTGGGTGAAGGCCTTGTTGGTGGATAGGAGTTCAGGTGTGCCAACGAAGGGCTTTGTACAACAGAGGATACTCAGTTGGTGGCTGGCTTTGGAGGCTAATTTTGAAATGTGGTTTGTCCAAGAAAGATCATAGTGAGAGGCACAGGAGTTTGAATGATCATCGTGAGAAAGCCAGGAGTCGTTAGGAGGGTTTACCAGACGGTCTTTTCAGAGAGAGAGAGGTGAGAGAGAGAGTGAGAGAGAGAGGTGAGAGAGAGAGTTGAGAGAGAGAGGTGAGAGAGAGAGTGAGAGTGAGAGTGAGAGTGAGAGTGAGAGTGAGAGTGAGAGTGAGAGTGAGAGTGAGAGTGAGAGTGAGAGTGAGAGTGAGAGTGAGAGAGAGGAAACTTCCCCAAGCCAACCCCACAAGAACGTGTGATATTGGGGCCATTGAAGAAGTCCATTGTAAGATCTTAAAAATCTTTGAAATAAAAACACTCCTACAATAAATACATTTCATTTTTATTTATAATTGGATTTTGGGTTTAAAGTAAAAATTTGTTTTATTTTCTCTTTATAATAGTTGTTTTTTTTTCCAACATATCGTCGACCGAGAATTAACAGGGTCTATCTGACATTTCATTCAAATTTAGAAGAAGTCCATGTAGAAGGGCAACAGAGGAAACTAAGTAAGATTATTTTATGTAACCTTTATATGTACCTGTTATGTAGCAAACGATATGAAAATAAAATGTTATGAGATAGCGGCAATTCAACTTTGAATTTTTGATTTCATTTTTCTCAAACTTTAAAAAAGTGTAGTTGGACCCTGTTAATTCTCGGTCGACGATATTGTAAATTCTAAAGGAAGAAAAAAAAAAAAAACAAGAAAGACTTTCAATGTTTATATCAGCACAATTTATTTTATGTTTTGGGGTTTGTAAATGCTCTCTTAGATGTTTTTTTTTTATAAGAACAACGAAAAGAATACACTTATTGCAAGTTTGACGATATTTAGGAGCCATTTGTCTCATTTAATTGTTTAAAGGTGAGAAAGTTAAACATTTATTGCATGGTTAACTTCCGCCATCTAAGATGGATGGAGGTGACTGTTTTCACCCCTGTCTGTTTGTAACTTACGAAATCTAAAGATTTCGTAAGTATATTGATTACTTCCGTCATCTGTTTGTGTGTTTGTTTGTGTGTGTGTTTGTTTGTTTTTTGTAGGCACGATAACTCAAGAACGGAAGAAGCTACCAATGTCAAATTACACCACGTGATTCAGGAGGGTGATGGCTAGTGCTGATTAGATTTTGGTCAAAATCGGTCAAAGGTCAAACATTCGATCTTTGATGGTTCGGTGCAGAATCATCGTAGAAACTTGTGGTTTGCGTCGCTACCTTCTCTGGAGACAGCTTTTATTAGACAAGGTCAGTGGTCAAGTTGACGATTTCATAAGTACCAGTCTATGACTGCTTGTTTGTTACTAATGAAATCTAAAGATTTCGCAAGTATATTGATGACTTCTGTCCTCTGTTTGTGTGTGTGTGTGTGTGTGTGTTTGTTTGTAGGCACAATAACTCGAGAACGGAAGAAGCTACCAATGTCAAATTACACCACATGATTCAGGAGGGTGATGGCTAGCGCTGATTAGATTTTGGTTAAAATCGGTCAAAGGTCAAGGTCACAATGAGGTCAAACATAATTCCGTAAATTCATGTGGAGAAATGGAGTATTTTTGCTTCGGTCGACGTTACGAGTTTGTTTCAACTTCGATTTTAATTTTGTCTTCGGTTTTTGCGATGGCTTAGGACGCTTAACACTGGGTTGTCGAAATTCTGGTAAAAATCGGATGTTTTGGAGACGTTTTAAGATTGTATAAAAAATATTTCACTCGACGCGTCACGGGTCGTCCCATGATGCAGTGCACTCGAGCAGACGCGTCGTTGAGTTACGTTAAGGTATAATTGCGTGGAGAAATGGAGATTTTTGCTTCGGTCGACGTTACGAGTTTGTTTCAACTTCGATTTTAATTTTGTCTTCGGTTTTTGCGATGGCTTAGGACGCTTAACACTGGGTTGTCGAAATTCTGGTAAAAATCGGATGTTTTGGAGACGTTTTAAGATTATATAAAAATATTTCACTCGCTGCGTCACGGCTCGTCACGTGGTGCAACGCGCACGAGCAGAGGCGTCGTTGAGTCACGTAAAGGTTTTGCGTGTGCGCGCTGATGGTGTTTTCGATAAAAATGGTGTTTAAAAGTCATTTTTTTTATCCCAATAAAGGTTATTGTCGCATGCCTGACTCGCAAAGCCGTCAGATTATGTAAAGATTGTTGGTGGATGGCTGAATATTACGGTTTTGTGACTTTGATAAAATAATATTAAATAATTGCGTGGAGAAATGGAGATTTTTGCTTCGGTCGACGTTACGATTTTTGATGGTTTGGTACAGAATCATCGGAGAAACTTCTGGTTTGCGTCGCTACCTTCTCCAGAGACAGCTTTTATAAGACAAGGTCAGAGGTCAAGTTGACGATTTCGTAAGTACCAGTCTATGACTGCTTGTTTGTTACTTACGAAATGTAAACATTTCGTCAGTATATTGATGACTTCCGTTTCTGTTTGTTTGTTTGTTTGTTTGTATGTTTGTTTGTTTGTTTGTTTGTTTGTAGGCACGATAACTCGAGAACGGAAGAAGCTACCAATGTCAAATTACACCAGGTGATTCAGGAGGGTGATGGCAAGTGCTGATTAGATTTTGGTCAAAATCGGACAAAGGTCAAGGTCACAGTGAGGTCAGATATTCGATTTTTGATGGTTTGGTAGAGATAACTTTAGAATGGAAGAAGCTACCAATGTCAAATTACACCACGTGATTCAGGAGGGTGATGGCTAGTGCTGATTAGATTTTGGTCAAAATCGGTCAAAGGTCAAGGTCACAGTGGGGTCAAAGGTCAAGGTCACAGTGGGGTCAAACATCCAAAAAATGATAACTCGAGAACAGAAGAAGCTACCAATGTCAAATTACACCACGTGATTCAGGAGGGTGGTGGCTCGCGCTGATTAGATTTTGGTCAAAATCGGTCAAAGGTCAAGGTCACAGCGAGGTCAAACATCCAAAACATTCGATTTTTGATGGTTTGGTACAGAAACAACGTAGAAACTTCTGGTTTGTGTCGCCACCTTCTCTAGAGACAGCTTTTATTAGACAAGGTCAGAGGTCAAGTTGACGATTTCCTAAGTACCAGTCTATGACTGCTTGTTTGTTTGTTTGTTTGTAGGCACGATAACTCGAGAACGGAAGAAGCTACCAATGTCAAATGACACCACGTGATTCAGGAGGGTAATGGCTAGTGCTGATTAGATTTTGGTCAAAATCGGTCAAAGGTCAAGGTCACAGTGAGGTCAAACATAATTCCGTCAATTCATGTGGAGAAATGGAGTATTTTTGCTTCGCTCGACGTTACGAGTTCGTTTTAACTTCGATTTTAATTTTGTCTTCGGTTTTTGCGATCGCTTAGGATGCTTAAAACTCGGTTGTCGAAATTCTGGTAAAAATCGGATGTTTTGGAGACGTTTTAAGATTGTATAAAAAATATTTCACTCGACGCGTCATGGGTCATCCTATGATGCAGTGCACTCGAGCAGACGCGTCGTTGAGTTATGTTAAGGTATAATTGCGTGGAGAAATGGAGATTTTTGCTTCGGTCGACATTACGATTTTTGATGGTTTGATACAGAATCATCGTAGAAACTTCTGGTTTGCGTCGCTACCTTCGCGAGAGACAGCTTTTATTAGACAAGGTCAGAGGTCAAGTTGACGATTTCGTAAGTACCAGTCTATGACTGCTTATTTGTTTGTTACTTATGAAATCTAAAGATTTCGTAAGTATTTGATGACTTCCGTTTCTGTTTGTTTGTTTGTTTGTAGGCACGATAACTCGAGAACGGAAGAAGCTACCAATGTCAAATTACACCACGTGATTCAGGAGGGTAATGGCTAGTGCTGATTAGATTTTGGTCAAAATCGGTCAAAGGTCAAGGTCACAGTGAGGTCAAACATAATTCCGTCAATTCATGTGGAGAAATGGAGTATTTTTGCTTCGCTCGACGTTACGAGTTCGTTTTAACTTCGATTTTAATTTTGTCTTCGGTTTTTGCGATCGCTGAGGACGCTTAAAACTCGGTTGTCGAAATTCTGGTAAAAATCGGATGTTTTGGAGACGTTTTAAGATTGTATAAAAAATATTTCACTCGACGCGTCATGGGTCATCCTATGATGCAGTGCACTCGAGCAGACGCGTCGTTGAGTTATGTTAAGGTATAATTGCGTGGAGAAATGGAGATTTTTGCTTCGGTCGACATTACGATTTTTGATGGTTTGATACAGAATCATCGTAGAAACTTCTGGTTTGCGTCGCTACCTTCGCGAGAGACAGCTTTTATTAGACAAGGTCAGAGGTCAAGTTGACGATTTCGTAAGTACCAGTCTATGACTGCTTGTTTGTTTGTTACTTATGAAATCTAAAGATTTCGTAAGTATTTGATGACTTCCGTTTCTGTTTGTTTGTTTGTTTGTAGGCACGATAACTCGAGAACGGAAGAAGCTACCAATGTCAAATTACACCACATGATTTCGGAGGGTGATGGCGAGTGCTGATTAGATTTTGGTCAAAATCGGTCAAAGGTCAAGGTCACAGTGGGGTCAAAAAATTCAATTTTTGATGGTTTGGTACAGAATCATCGTAGAAACTTCTGGTATGCGTCGCTTCCTTCTCCAGAGACAGCTTTTATTAGACAAAGTCAGAGGTCAAGTTGACGATTTCGTAAGTACCAGTCTATGACTGCTTGTTTGTTTGTTTGTGTGTTTGTTTGTGTGTTTGTGTGTTTGTTTGTAGGCACAATAACTTGAGAACGGAAGAAGTTACCAATGTCAAATTACACCACGTGATTCAGGAGGGTGATGGCTAGCGCTGATTAGATTTTGGTCAAAATCGGTCAAAGGTCAAGGTCACAGTGAGGTCAAACATTCGATTTTTGATGGTTTTGTACAGAATCATCGTAGAAACTTCTGGTTTGCGTCGCTACCTTCTCCAGAGACAGCATTTATTAGACAAGGTCAGAGGTCAAGTTGACGATTTCGTAAGTACCAGTCTATGACTGCTTCTTTGTTTGTTTGTTTGTGAACAGTATTACGGAAAAACTCCTGGACGGATTTAGACGAAACTTGGTGGGGGGATTATGTATGGTCCAAGGATCATGCCATTAGATTTCGGACTTGTTCCAAAGTCCAATATGGCCGCTATGGCGGCCATTTAAAAAAAATATTTGAATTTTTGTTTTTGCATTTCTACGCTTTAAGTGATTTCCAACCAAAAAAAAAAAAAATTTGTTAGAGAAAAAAAAACAAAGTTTTGCACCTTTTTTTTCAAAAAAATTTCGATTTTTTTGGCATTTCTACTTGTGCGTCGATCTAGTTTAGTTTATTCAATCGTGGTTCAGTAGAGTCTGATCCGTTTTGACCTACAATGAATAGGATATCAGGTCCACTTAAGTGACCCAGCAGTATTGGCGGCGGAGGTTTTGCACTCTACCGAGTGCTCCCCCTCTCGTTTTCTCTGTAAATTCATTTTTGGGGAAATGTTTCAAATATATGCCTGGTGTTGACTGAATGGTTAGAATGGTTAGGGTGTTGGGCTTGGGATCCCACTATCTGTTGAATTAATACCAGGTGGGGTTGACTCTGCCTGTAATCCTTCTGAAGGTTGGCAAAATGAGTGCCAGCATGCTGGAATCCTGTGTCAGAATGGCGACCTGTCCAGGATTGTACCCAATAGCCAAGGAGACTGCCGAGGCAGCATCAACACTCTGCACAGAGTATTAGTAGAGTTCCCACAATAGGGTCCCGTGACCGTTTTTCCGGGACCAAGGTTTGAAGTTTGATTCTAGTCAATTTGAGGGTGCTGATTAAAATGAGCTGGGGTGAACCTCATGAAAATGTGGGCAAACTCGGCCAGATGAAAATTCAAAATGGCCACCATGCTACTTCCAGTATATCAAAAATTGCATATCTTTGGTTCTACATGTCCGATTTTTATGATTTTTGGGTCAAAATATATGCTTTGAAGGTCAAGGATGTCATATATTACCATTCCAGATTGTTATATTTAAGGGTTAAGTCACAAAATATGAAATATAACTTTTCGGGGGCCAAATCCAAGATTGTCGTCGAGTAACATCTGGAAATCGTAAAAAAAAAAAATCAATTTTCTTCTCATAATATTATTGGCAGTGAATCTTTTCATGCAGGTAAATGTTTGTTTATATGTGGGAGTGCACAACAAATTGAGACAAGAAGAGAAGGACGCAATCATTGTCTTTATTTTCAGAACATGATGTGTACATAATATCAATTTCTCAACTTTTACACTGTTCAGGAAGGTTATTCCATTCTTTTGTATGTCCCTCCTGCACTTTATCTAGAACAGTAATATGATGAAAGAATATCAACATTCCTTCATTTTGTCTGTAGAGCAACAGTGTTTCAATGGAAAAATGAAATAAAACATGAATTATCTGAATTCCCGGCAATTGACGCTTTCCTGGTAAGTATTCTTGTAATTTGCATTGACCAAAGTTTGATGTATTGTTCAAACTGTCTTTTATCGAAGACAGAAATAATAAAATAATATTAACATCTCTTATATTTTGACTGCGGCAATGTTTTTACAGTTGTAAATGAAATGAAATGAAATCTCCATTGAAACACATACATGTAATCCTTCAGTCACTATCTGAGTCGCTGGCTCCAGAGTCACAAACTTCATTATTACTTTCAGCCTCATCATCGTGCAACAATGTCTGTTCTTGTTCAACCAAGTCATGTAAACTTCTTGGGAGTGCATCATGGGTATACCTCACTGAGACACATCTACCGTCTTTCATTGTCCATCCATGGTTGGTGGGATTTGGGGGTGCATCCGACTTGTCATAGTTTAGTTGAATGTAAACTTGGTAGTTAACTCGCGTCACATGCAGATTGTGAGAATCTGGATCTGGTGGGATGCGGGATGTGGACTTGTTTTTCATCTGACCCCACTTCCATCGTTTCGGCTCATTCTACGTTGGCGGGACTGTTCAAGTCCCGTGGACGTCACATTGGTGTCAGGGTGTTGGATGTTCGAACCCCTCTAAATTATATTTGGTATCGGGAGAATATACCAAGATTAAAATCTCGCCACGAATTGGAATATAAAATTATTACAGAAAAGCGCGCGAACGCGGGAGCGGGATTTTTCAAATTTAAATTAATTGGCGGCAAACGGGACTTCTGCACCATGGCGGATGTGCAGATGTTTGAGGAGGAAGGCCACGTGTCTGGCAGCGAGTCGGGGGAAGAAGGGAGAGACGGGGGTAGGATCGAAACCTCCCCCATTCCGAGCGTGGACCGTGCTTCATCGCCCGTAACGGGGCCGGCAGCGCCGGAAACCGGCACGATGACGATCTGGACAATGTTGGAACGTTTAATGAGTGCAATTACAGCACAGGGGGCAAAAATGATGGCACAGGGGGCACAAATGGCAGAAATGACGGCACAAATGGAAAATCAATTCGTGACACAGAGGGCAGACATGACGGCACAGGGGGCAGAAATGTCAGATTAATTGGGGGTAATGGGGCAACAGTTGGGTGCACGGATTGATTTAATGAGGGATGAATTGGGGGAAAAGATGGAGAAAATGAAAACTGAGATGCAGGAGTGTGTGGATGTTAAATTGGGAGAAATACAAAGTAAATTCGAGGATAGATTAGAGGAAACAAAGGTAGAAATTACATTGGTGGGGGAAAATATACAAAAAAAAATTGGTAGATAAAATTGATGCAACGAACATTCGGGTTGATAAAGTGGATGAAAGCCTGGAACGTCATCGTGCCTGTGTGGATGCTCGTATGCAGCTGCAAGTAGAAGAGTGGGGAGAGCTGAGGAAGCAAGGGATGAATTTGGCGGAGGAGGTAAAAGGATTGGAGGCTCGTTTGGACGAACAAGATAAAATTATGAGCCAAGATGAAGTCTTGGATAAAGGCCTGGTAGAGCCGTCTTTTGTAAGTAGAGTGTCCGGGTTGGTTGAGGAGCAGCTACAAACTCGCGACGGAGCCTTGGAGGAGGTTGTGCGGGCCCAGAAGATCCTGCGGGAAGAGGTGAATCGGTCCATTCAACGTTTGGAACAGGAAGCAAAATTGACCCATGAGACCCTCACCACAAAACATCTTTGGCCACAGTGGGCTCCGAAATTGGATACGCAGCCACAAGGGTGTTTGATCCCTGGGCTGGATTCGGACAAGGGAGAAACTGAGAAGCGGGCCACGGTAAAAGTGATCCCCCTGGTAAATTTTGACGGGTCAGGGAGCGTTGAAACTTTTCTGACACAATTTGAGTGCATTTCCCGACTAAACGGGTGGAATGAGCGGGAACGTACAGGGAATTTGGTGGCAACGTTGCGGGGACCAGCCGCAGATGTGTTAAACGTGATCGCGGAGGGGATGTTGACCAGCTCCCACATTTGCGAGGCGTTGAGCTGTCGGTTTGGGTTCGCAGCTAACTGTGATCTGGTGCGGGCCCAGCTCCAGCACCGCAGATTAAAGCCGGGTGAGACAGTGCAGGAGCTGGCACAGGACATTTACCAATCAGTCAGGATCGCGTATCGGGACCTTACAGTGGAGGCGTGGGACAGACTGGCACTAGAGAAATTTTTAGCTGCTCTTCCTGACCCTGAGGTCCGAGCGCTAGTGGAGTTACAGGATCCACCCACCGTTCACCGAGCGGCCGAGTGCGCGGCCAGGCTGGCCTCGTGGAGTCGGCCGGGTCGGGTGCCAGAGGTGCCATCGGTGACGATCCGACAGGCGGAGATTCGGGATCAGGGAGGGGGGCTGGGAGAAATTGGCATTACCCAAATGCTTCAGAGGATGAATCCTCCTGCTGAGCCGCCAGGTCTATCCGAGATGCCCTTTTATAGGTCGGGTCCGGAGATCACTGTCGGGGGTCGGGGAGACTAGATTGGGCTGAGCATATACGGCCATGCTCGGCTGCTGAGATTGTGGCGAAGTGCCCTCCTTTGGTGGAAAAAAATGAATTGTGGGAAAATTGGCATGGGTTTGTAAGTTCTGCTGGGTTTTAGAGTGACAATCGGGACAGTGGGTAATTGGTAACAAAGCGGGCACAAGTGGCTGTCCAATGGCTGCTGCGTGGATCGGGTGAGAAGTGCTGTGTGAGTTGTTTTAAGTTAAGAAGTGAAATGTATGGTGCACACATTGATTTTTTATTGGACATGGTGTGGTAACAGGGAAGGTCATGGTCGGCGAAGTGTTAGAAATGCAGGTGTCACATGTAAGGCCGATGGGGTGGGGGAGTCATGTGGGTTTTGTGGGTGGGGATGATGTGCTTGTCCACAGGGATTGCTGAAGCTCACGGTGAGCGGGAATTGCGACCCCCTTCAAAGCGATTCACCACCTGGTGGCTTATGGTGACAGTGTCTGGAGGCAACTGGGAGAGGGTCTGGTTGGGCGACCAAGGCAGGTAGGACCTTGGTGACCCAGGAAGGCCAGAGGAGCCAGTGAGACCCCTTCCAGAGTGTTGTACGGGATTAGAGCTGATGGCTACCAGGGGGGAGGGAATCAAAGGGAGCGGGGCGGAGAAACGTCTGGGTTGGACTAAAGCTTACCTGTGGGCATGGTTGCACCTGAGATGCCCCCATCATCTTGTGGTAACCCACCCCACGGCCACGACGGAATTCAGCCTGCATGATTAAAATAAGGACCATGACCTAGAAATGTGATGATGACCATGGTGTGAGTGTTGTGAAGATGTATGAGTCCCACTCGATCCCGCACAACTTGACATGTGCAGCAAGGGCATGATGTCCGCATAATTTTGGGGCAAGCAAATTTGAAAATTGGCTCCCCAGGTAACGCTGGGTCTATTAGCATCCACTGGCGGAGGCGGTCAAGTGTAAATATCCTGTGAATAGTGTCGTTAAGGCTTAGAGTAGGAATGTAAAGTATAAGTGTTGTGTTTTTGTGGAACCTTTTGTTTCCCCTCACCAGATCACTAGAAGAGTGTTGGGCAAGAGCGATGATCCAGAAGATGGAGTGCAACTTCGCTCAGTGCTCTCATGTGATTGAATAAAATAAAATAAAATTAAAAAAAAACAAAAACGAATGATTGTTTAGGCGAGGATAAGGCCATAAGGGGGTAGTGCATTAAGCAGGATAGGTAAGTTAGCTGCGACTCGCTGCCCATTGCCCCTCCTACTTTATTTCGTTAGGTTAATTAGGTGTGAGTCAGTAAGTGTTAAGGCTGGTACGGTAGCGCCTGTGATATACCTTGCAGGAGCTGCGGTACCAGAGGAGGGGGCAGTGTAACGTTTGAGGGGGGGGGGTATGCATTCAAAGGGTAATTAGGATGTTTAATTAGGTATGCCATGCTGTTCGAGTGTACCAGGATCTCGATGTAATAAGTAGCAATTCAGTGGTGATAAGTTGTCTAGTAAATGTCCATTTCTTCAAGGGGAAAATGATAATTGTCATGTTATTAGATAGGGACACGGGATGGAGTAAGTGTGTCTGCGTAAACCCCTTTTGGTATTCTCTGGAGGCTGGCCGTGACGTCACAGGACAGTGCTGCGGATGGCTCCGCCCCGTGATCACGATTGGCGGAAGGCGACGGCGGTGGGCCAATAAAACGGCTCGATTGGAAGTGACGAGGACGGGAGGATAAAAAGGTTCTGTTCAGGGTCGAAAAGGAAGAGGAAGAAGATCGGGACAAAAAGTTCGTGTTTTTTTGGTGTGGAGGCTGTTGTGCGAGGAGCGTGCTTGTTGTTGCGCTGATTCGATCTTGTTTTTCATCGTGTCTTGGAGCCTTGCTGAGCCTCGTGCCTCACCTTGGTTGGCTCTGGGGTTCTGCTGACTCGGAGTACGGGGTCGAACGGCGGGCGGACCTGCCTCCCTCTCCTGCTCGCAATTTGGCGCCAGAACTGGTTCCCTGGCGGCTGTGAGCGGACTTGGGCCAAGACCAGGAGGGCGACAGCACCACGGTTTCTCCTGCCCCCCTGACAAGGGCAGGGCCGGCTCGTCCGACGCCAATCCAGGGACGGTTGCGTCCACACCGCGGTCCAGCCTGACCACCAGAAATAGCTACGTTTTGTGTGTGTGTGTGTGTGTGTGTGTGTGTGTGTGTGTGTGTGTGTGTGTGTGTGTGTGTGTGTGTGTGTGTACTTGGCGCCTTAGAGGGTTTGGGATTTGTATATTCATTGGAATTGTCTGTGTTTTCCCCACGCCCGATCCCACACCATCCCGTCAAATCGCCCCGGATCCCTTTTCTTGCTGAGTCTTGTTATTTCTGGTTAATAATAAAAACAAATAAACATCATCAACTCAGTGAAAAGTGACTCGTGCCACCTTCCTCGTCCCGTTTGCGGTAGAGCAATTAGAACCGCCATGTTTGGGTTATAAATAAATAAACCGCCTCCATCGTTTCGGCTCATTCTACGTTGGCGGGACTGTTCAAGTCCCGTGGACGTCACAATATTATGAGAAGAAAATGGATTTTTTTTACTATTTTCCAGATGTTACTCGACGACAATCTTGGATTTGGACCCCGAAAAGTTATATTTCATATTTTGTGACTTAACCCTTAAATATAACAATCTGGTATGGTAATATATGACATCCTTGACCTTCAAAACATATATTTTGACCCAAAAATTATAAAAATCGGACATGTAGAACCAAAGATATGCAATTTTTGATATACTGGAAGTAGCACGATGGCCATTTTGAATTTTCGCATCTGGCCGAGCGAGTTAGCCCACATTTTCATGAGGTTCACCCCAGCTCATTTAAATCAGCACCCTCAAATTGACTAAATTCAACCTTCAAACCTTGGTCCCGGAAAAACGGTCACGGGACCCTATTGTGGGAACTCTACTATATGTTCCTGATGGATGGATGTTTCAAATATCATGATGATGCAGGCTTCACTTCCTTTTTACCTGCGTCATGTTGCAGGTCTACAAGAGCTCCGCATTGCTGTTGTTGTTGGAGTTCTTGTTGGGGGTTGATTTTGGAAATGTGCATCCATTGCTCACAGTTGCCGGACCACACCCACATCTGTCGCTTCACTCCACCCACCATGGCACCCAAACGAAATGATATGGCCGCCATCTTGGTTTTCTAGTGGGCCGAAGACATTAAGCCTGCAGACTTCTGCTGATTATACACTGTCCGGGTTTGTTGCATCAGATTTCCATTGGCTTTGTTTGGGTCGAGTGTTAATCACGATAAGGGACCCCCAAAAATATAATCATATGTCGAATAAAAATTATTCATAAAGTTTAATCAACTGCCCATATGCATTTCCCTCAAAAATTAATGTTACGTAATTTTTGAACGACCCCCATATTGGTGAATACATCCGTGCCGAATCAGCTCGTTCTGATATAACCATGGAGGAGGCTGACATGGTTGAGAGGTGTCGAGTGAATATTATAATAGTGCATTAAATGTGTGTTTCCCTATCGTGCTGCTCATCTTTTAAAAGTGCTGTAAATGCACATTTCCCAATAAACTCGTTACCGGATTCTTAAAGCCAATTAACTCAGACTTAATGACGAAGTCCCATAACCTGAATGACCACCAACAGGTTTTTATGAATAAAAGGTTTATTATAGGAGAGTGGGACACACACGTACACACACACACACACACACACACACACACACACACACACACACACACACACACACACACACACACACACACACACACACACACACACACACACACACACACACACACACACACTTTGAGATCTGTTTGGTCTCCGTTCCATCTCCTGAAACCACCCCACGTGTGGAGCTAGCAGCCAATGACAAACACATTATTACAAGCCGGTAGGCGGACATGGGTAGTCGACTACTCAATAGAACCTGACGCGATGGGCCCGTTCGATGGGGAATGACCTGAGGATTAAACACAATAAAATTCATGATTCTAGCTTCAAGGGTTAATGCTGCAGATTGTTTTTTCGTTAAAATACCCCCGCATTTAGAGGTTTTTCGGCCGTTGCTAGGCAACGGAGGGGTCCATAGCAACGGTTCTTTTTTATACACAACTAGGTCATACCATGAACCTACCATACCAGTTTCATGTATATCTGACTCATAGTCTCTGAGATATAACGAACTTCGTTTTTTTTATTGTTTTCGACCAGGGTTCATTCAAAGTCTATCTTCTCCAACAGTTTTCATAGGATCCGGCTGGAAATTTTTGACAATATGGCTGAATGTACTGCCCACAGTCGCTCGTGGCTCGATTTTTGATTTTCTAAAAAAGAAATTTTTGAGATTTTTTTGAAAATTTCAAAGGTCCGTTGGGAGGCACCGGATGGGTCCATAGCAACGGTTCTCATTTGCACACAACTAGGTCATGGTATGAACCTCTCAACCAAGTTTCATCGAAATCGCCATTGTATTAACGGAGCACTGGACCGAACAGACATACATACAGACAGACAGACAAACATATTGACGGAAATACTGTTAATAAGGGTAGACTAGATTGACTACCCAATATTTCGTACGAGCAAATACAACCCTTTGCTTTGCTGACGGGAATACGAGAAGGTGAGGGGAGAAAAAGAGGGGGGAGAGAAAGAGAGGGGTTGGGGAGAGAGAGAGGAGTGCAGGAGAGTGAGGAGGAGGGGGAGGGGAAAAGAGAGAGAAGAGGGAGGGGGAGCAGAAAAGAGAGAGAGGAGGGAGGGGGAGCGGAAAAGAGAGAGAGGAGGGAGGGGAGCGAGGAGGGGTGAGGGAAGAGAAGGCAGCATGAGGTGAGAGGAAGGGAAGGCAGACATGCAGTGGAGCATTAATTACAATTCATACCATCTCATCTCAATGATTCTGCATAGAATAACAGTAAAGATGGAAACAAAATAGTGTCTGAAATCCATTTTCTACCATCCATCCATTGGGACCATACTCTATACAGAGTGTCAGTGGTGCCGAAGCAGTCTCCTGGGCTATTGGACACAATCCTGGATTGTGTCACCACTCCAACACAGGATACTGGAATGGCTCAATCATCCCAGCAAGCTGGTACTCATTTTGCCAACCTCGGAAGGATGACAGGCTGAATCAACCTCACCTGGTATGAATTCAATGGGAGGGCGGAATATGAACTCAGGACTCTAGGATCCCAAGCCCACCACCCCGACCATTAAGCCAACACCAGGCATATTTTCTAGCGGTCATACTATAAATATCGCCCAGGGACAAATATCGCCAGGACATGTCTGGAGACAAACTCCTGTTCAGACATAAGCACCACCCGCACACGTCCAGAGACAAACACTGTTGCGGTATACACCTTGGGGTTTCTTTCCCTTTAGTGTACGTATGTTGTTCGTGGTGCCAAACTCAGCTCGTTCGCAAACAACTGCAACCCAAGGTTTGCGCTTCACGAGAGTGAACGATTGTACCGGTCGGTTACAAATCAAATGGATCTTTGTCAGTTGGATTTGTGACTTCTTAGTGACCACATCAACAGTGTAACATTTTTCAAGCTTGTATTTCAAATAAAGACCCAAAGTCAAATGAGAAAGTTGACCATTACATACAATGTCTAACTCTGATTCCCACGATGAGTTTCCGCCCAGTGTCCTAGTCCTGCTGGCTCAAATCCCATGTGTTCACCTTGTCCTTTAGGGGCTGTCTAACGATTGAGTCCTGTCACGTCGTGTTGTTCTCTCTCGTGTGCTGCTCCGTTCAGGATGATTGAAGAGCTCAAAGGAAATCTTTCCCGACACATAATCTTGATGAGTTTTAATCAGCCCGATTATAATCGGCTCCACGCGTTATCAACCACTGTGGACATTAACACCTTGTTCACTCATCGGAGTTCATTTGAGCATGGGGATGATCGAAATACACGGCTTGTCACATGTCACCCGTCTCTCTACACCTCCCTCTCATGGGTTTATAGAGTAACACAGAATGATCACGTGCCTTCCAGCAAATGCGATTCTCGTTTACACTGGAAGTTTCGTCTCAGAATGTTCTTGCTCCTGCACAAATCTCACCAGGCAGTTTACAGGGTAATACTGCCCTCCACAATCAAAATTAGCTCACTACATTAAGCAGATTATATTGCAATTCACCAGTGTTCAACAATCACTTTTAACATGTAACTGTCAATTTTAGTCATTCATTTATAGGCATTCACTGATGCTTATCCACAAATACCACAACATTCAGCTTTTAACTGACAAACACAGACACGTCCGGAGACAAACACTGTCCAGATATGTCTGGAGACAAACAACACCCAGACAGAGAGAGAGAGAGAGAGAGAGAGAGAGAGAGAGAGAGAGAGAGAGAGAGAGAGAGAGAGAGAGAGAGAGAGAGAGAGAGAGAGAGAGAGACAGACAGAGAGAGAGAGACAGAGAGAGAGACAGAGAGAGACAAGGAAAGACAGGGAGAGACAGGGAGAGACAGGGAGAGACAGGGAGAGACAGGGAGAGACAGGGAGAGACAGGGAGAGACAGGGAGAGACAGGGAGAGACAGGGAGAGACAGGGAGAGACAGGGAGAGACAGGGAGAGACGGGAGTGACGGGAGAGAGAGGGAGAGCGAAGGGGAGAGAGAAGAGAAAGAGAAGAGAGAGAGAAGAGTTAGAGAAGAGAGAGAGAAGGGAGAGGGGTTGAGGAGGGAGAGGGGTTGAGGAGGGAGAGGGGTTGAGGAGGGAGAGGGGTGGGGGAGGGAGAGGGGTTGAGGAGGGAGAGGGGTTGAGGAGGGAGAGGGGTTGAGGAGGGGGAGAGGGGTTGAGGAGGGAGAGAGTTGGGAGAGAGGGGAAAGAGAGCGCAGAGAGAGGAGAGAGAGGGGAGAGAGAGAGGGAGAGAGAGGGGAGAGAGAGAAGAGGAGAGAGAGGGGAGAGAGAGAAGAGGAGAGAGGAGAGGGGAGAGAGAGGAGAGAGAGAGGGGAGAGAGAGGGAGGGAGAGGGGAGGGAGAGGGGAGGGAGAGGGGAAGGAGAGGGGAGAGGGAGGGAGAGGGAGGGAGAGGGAGGGAGAGAGTTGGGAGAGAGGGGAAAGAGAGGGGAGAGAGAGTTGGGAGAGAGTTGGGAGAAGAGAGGAGAGAGAGAGGGGAGAGAGAGAAGAGGAGAGAGAGGGGAGGGAGAGGGGAGGGAGAGGGGAGAGGGAGGGGAGAGAGAGGGGAGAGGGATGGGAGAGAGAGGGGAGAGGAGAGAGGGGTTGAGGAGGGAGAGGGGAGAGAGAGGAGAGAGAGGGGGAAAGAGGGGAGAGAGAGAGTGGAGGGAGAGAGAGGAGAGAAAGGAGAGAGAGGGGAGAGAGAGGGAGAGAGAGAGAGAGAGAGAGAGAGAGAGAGGAGAGAGAGGGGTGAGAGGAGGGAGGGGAGAGAGGAGGGAGGGGAGAGAGAGAGGGGAGAGAGAGAGGGGAGAGAGAGAGAGGGAGAGGGGAGAGAGGGGAGAGAGAGGAGGGAGAGGAGAGGATGGGAAGAGGAGCTCGGAGGGGTGAGGAATTGGGGAGCTCAGAAGGGGGAGATGAAGAGCAAGGAAGGGAGAGGGGGTGGGGGTTGCGCTGCCTCACAAAATGTTGCTATATATTCCAAGAGGGGGTGGTAGCAAGGAGGATGGGGGAGAGAGAGGAGGGGATGAGGAGAGAGTGAGGAGGGGTGGGGGAGTAAGGAGGGGAGCGAGGAAGGGGTGAGGAAAGACAAGAGCAAGGAATAGTGGGGGTGGGGAGAGCGACGCCTCACGACATGTCGTTAAACATTGTGTGAGAAAGGGGTGCAAGGGGGTGGGATTGAGAGAGAGGAGAGATAAGGGGAGAGAGAGAAATGGCTGTAACTTGGGAACCGCTTGTCCGATTAATATCAAACCTTGAAAAGGCACATACTCAAGTCCCCAGCAATATACCTGGCAAGTTTCAATTAGATTGGACCAGTGGTTGTCTAGAAACAGTGTTCACAGACAGACAGACAGACACACAGAGATTGCTGGAATTATAGATAGATGAACAATTTTTTTGTTTCGTGTCAGAACTGCTGCTGAGTTCAAATCTGGAATAAACAAATGTGGAAGAGATTCCCGAGGTTATCACATGAGCAAAAATGAAATAAAGCCACGAACGTCGGCGTCTCCGGGCGTTTATAAGCATTGCAATGTACCCAGAGATTTGTAGCTGCAATGAACAGACATCCGATAATATGAGTGAGGAAAGTGAAAAAAGACTTTATCATGAAGAAATCGTTGTGGCCTGTTCCAAGTCTAGGCATGGTTGAGCAGGCCAAAAAACATGGTGGCTTCAGACCCCAACGAGGTAACCCAGGAAACGCCTTAATACCCAATATAGAGCAAGGTGGCTAAGGATGCTCCTGATAAAGAATATAATTAAATAAGGTTGTTAATTATCTTCAAAAGAGGTGTTTTAATTAACCCAAACACCCAATTTTCATTCATGCACTTTATTGGAGTTCCCTCAGTTTGCACGCAAAGTTTCAGGCTGCTTCGTTTCATGGTTTTGGAGTTGTGGACGCACGCACGCACACACTCGTATTCGTATAGATTCAGCCTATGGCTGCTGCTTGTATCATTCCTGGGGGCACGGCTATGCCGCTGATAAAGTGCCTCCTCTTTACACTGAGCTGGGACTCGTTTTGCCGTCCTCGGAAGGAGGACAGGCTGAAACAACCCACCTGATATTATTTAACAGCACGACTGGGGCTCAAACTCAAGAGCCTAAAAACTTAAGACATTCTCCTTAACCGTGAAGCTAACACTAACAACAACAAATACAACCGCGAGATCAATAAAAAAATCGAGCAAATTTCTCATCACTTTAATTGAATTCCATGCATGTGGGAAAACCCTTCTGTATTGTCATATTATGCAGCCTTGAAAAGGGAACAATTAGCTCATCTCTTGATTTGGGTGATGTAAATTAGATTGTTATTCGTCGAATGGATGCTGGTGAATGGAGCATTGATGGTGCCAGATTATTAATGGTGCCAGATTGTGAGCCCCAGGAAGGACGGTTATGAACCCCTGGGAAGGATAGAGCACATTCACATAGGTTTAAAGCTAGTTATGCTTCAGTACTCTGTTTCGTAATTTAGAATACATCGTCTTCAATGGCTAAAGTTATGCATTGCGAATGTGAGTTCGAATAAGTTTCTGTTCTTTCCCTTCTGCACGTCCTCAACTCGAACCATTTCTCACAACACATATACACTGCGCTGACATTGAATTACCGCATCTTCCTCAGTGGAGAATTTGTTGCATTGCTCTCAAAACACCTGCCTTGTCTCCCTCCTGTTTGAAAACAAGCAATCCATCACCCTTTATGGGTGGGTGGTCTCGCCCCTCCCCTCCGGATAAAACCTCAGCAAAAGTCCCCCCTCTGCCCAATGTAACTGCGTTGTCAGGCAGAAAGCGAAGACCCAGCCAATCACCATCAAGGGGGGGCCCTGACCACCCCCACCAGCGCAGACTAATTGGGGGAGGAGGGACCTGAATTCAAGAGACAAGTCTGGTGGGGGGGGGGAGTCAATAAAGGTGAGATGCAACAGATTTCACAGCAGTTCAGGGAGATCTCACAAAAGAGATTGGGGAGTTCAGAGATACAGGAGATTTTGAGGGAGATTCACACAGAGATTTAGATTAGGCAGATTCAATTAGAGCAATATTGAGATCACAGTTCTTTCTTTGACAAACAGACTATAAATTTATTCCTTCGCTGTTCTTCCTACCTTTCTCTCGACTTTCCTTTCAACCTTTCTTTCTCCTCTTCTTCGCTTTCTGACATTCTCTATCTTTTCTTCTTCCTCAACTCATTCCATCGTTCTCTCCACAGCTTTTCACACCTCACCCATGGACACACATACTGAGCTCAGTACATCTTCATCTCAACTTGACTGCCGCCACGCCACCACGGAGCTGCTCTCCTTGCAAGACCGGACAATATTCCCGCTCAGACATGCAGTACATCGCTTTCGGCCCAAGAACATCCAGCACCCACACACGACTGGGGAGCTAACGGAGCGGACGGAGGAATCTGAGAGGAAGTGTGCGGGAGGCAAACTCGAATTGCCGGGCATCGGGGCGACCACAATCACAGCTGGGGTTGTGAAAGATGCATTGGGCCTCGCAGAAGACCACAAACTACTTCTTCCTCACCCCTCTTCCTGCACTTTCTGGCTTCTTCAGCTGTTGCAAGGCATTTTGTGTGGAAGTGTTAAGTAATTGTTGTGAGGTATCCCAATGGCAGGTGTATTGCTTTGGGGATAAATGGCAATGTATATGTGCATGTACATTTGTGAATATTACTTACCTTGCGTCCCCTGATTTTTTCCCACCAGTTTCCCGCTTCAATTCCTCAACAGCCATTTCTCCCACCAATTTCTTCCTTGTGTAATAAATTCATGAAAGAGTTGATATCATATCTTGACTTATCCTGCTCAGGTTTGATCAGATCATGCCACTGGGGCAATTGGCCCAAGTGATTGATTGGCTTGATAGACAATAGGGCACGGCATGTAATGCAGGTTCACTCGCTCAGCCAATTAATATTTGTTACGCAGCCACCGACATGGTTCCTCATCTGCTCTATTCATCTCACAGGTACGGTAAACCAACCCTTGGCGTGAAGATCCGGCCAGAGGTGAGTGTTGTCGATGACATTCGTGGTCTTTTGATAGATTTGTTGGGCATCGGAGTTATCCGACCCGTGATCATAACTATTTTTGTTGGCCTTTCTCTTATTTACTCCTTTTTTCATTTACTTATTCTGTACATTCATTTTTTTATTTCTTCTTTTATTTTCTTCTACCTTCACCTAGTTTTGAAGTAGTTTTTTGGAGTTTTCAGCACTTTTGCCATTCAGTGTCCTCCAGATTTTTCTGACTTATTTTCAAAAGTTTCACATCAACAGTCTTAATTTTACTGATGAAACATCATTAAAGGTGAAAAAGCACTGCCCTGGCGTTAATGTGAACTTGTAAAAATCCATTGCCCTTTAAGGGTGATCATCATCCCAGGTAATTGTCCCCCCTCCCACAAAATCATTAATTTGCTGGACAAATTAAAGCATTACAAGCTTTTCTAAATCAATGCTGAGAAGTATTTTTTTTTTTAAGATACTTAGTGATCCATCCCAAAAGATGAAAAATGAGAAAAGGATGACAACCAAATGAATCAAGAATGGCCCAGAAAGCAGAATCAAACATATGCTCATTCTATTTACTTCCGAACACTTATTTCGTGCAATCTTCAAAAACTCAACGTCCTTCACATGCTGTACTCAAAATAAGGTCAGTTTTGCCAGAAGAGAATAAATATTGGACTGTGCTGTGGGTTATCAGTCTCTAATGGTGTCATGACTTGTTATTCAGGGATTTGTATTTCAATATAAACAAGATAACCTTGACTTGTGTTCTTACCCCTTAACTCAACTCAACGTAGTTTTGGATTCCCAACACCAACTGTTCCACCAACAAGACCAGTGCTCCTTATAAATGAAACGCCAGCACGATCATCTGTCATGAGATGCACAATCACACTACCACATGGTGGTTAACGACGCGAAGGAAATTAACGATGAGTTTCAATGAGAGATGTAACATTTCTATAAGTATTTTATAGCTATGACATCATAATTTCATCCACAAGAGTGTAACATGATTAGTGGCCTGAAAGGATAGCTGTTAAGGTTGGGGTTTGCTTTTAAGCTTCCGCTTTGGAGTTGCTGAGTCTGGGTTTAAATATCGACCCGACAATAAAATATTGGAATTGCGTTGAATCAATGCATCCAGTCCTCGCTCAGATGGATGTTAAACAGGGAATCCAGCTATGAGCATTAGTTGGTGGATGTTAAAGATGCCAGGGTAGCTTTCAAGGAAGAGTGGGTGAGTTATTCCTAGCATCCTGAACAAATTATTGTGCTGATGACCACTGGAAAGGCAAACACAAACCACCCAGTACATTCCTTGCCATGAGATTACTTCGGCAGCATAAATGTTCTGAACAGGATATGAAACTTCATGAAGATGAAAATATGCAGTAATAATAGGATTTATGATTAAAATACAAATCGGCTAAAGATAAGGTAAGTCCTTAAATTAACCTCAATATCAGGAGGGAGCTAAGGCTGAGAATCACTATTTAGATTAAGGCTTATGTTAGAGAACCACCTCAGCACCAACGAGTCTGGCATTTCACTCAGGCCGACTGGCAAGGACTTCAAGGAGCAATCAAGCTTCTAGATTGGTCTCTCATCTCAACTCTCTCCGACATCAATTCATGCAGGGAATTTTTCCAAAGAAATTTGCTCTCTCTCGCATGTACAGATTTATGATCCCATTTCGTCTTCAGTTGTCCTACCATTCCTCCTGTCCATGTACACTGAAGCTCATGGCAAGGCAGTTGTCCTGAAACAACTTGCCTTTGCCTTATAGAAGGCAAATCCAACTGAAGACAATCTCAGTTCCTTCCACAAAGTTCCTCATCCTCTCTCTGTTCTTTTCACCTACCTGTTCATTAAAGGTCATCTGTCATCTGCTTGAAAATCAGCAAATAATATCACTCTCCATAAAGAAGGTGCAAAAACAGATCCCTTCAACTACAGACCAATCATCAGCAAGGTCATGGAATCCATAAATCGCTTCCGACATCAAATCCTTTCTCTTCTCCAATGGCTTGATTTCCAATCATGCATTTGGATTCAGACCAGGTCACTTTACCCTGGACTTGCTGCTTATGCTGTCCCAACAATGGATGGAGTTCCTAAATTCCAGACAGGAGATCAAAGCCATATCCCGAGACATATCGTGTGCTTTTGATATGGTCTGGCAGCCTGACCTGCTCACTAAACTCTCTTCATATGGTATCCAGGTCAATCTCCACTCATGGCTCGCAAACTGCCTTTCCTGTCGCAGTCAACACGTGCCTCATCTCCTCTTCCTGTCCAGGCTGGAGTTCCTCAAGGCAGTGTTCTGGGCCCTGTTCTTTTTCTCATTTTCATCAATGATCTCTCAGACTGTCTGGAAAATCCTCTTTATCTCTTTGTTGATGACTTCACCCTCTGTTGTACCATTTGTCATCCCTCAGACAGGCAAGCAGCAGCCTCTTCACTCTCTGCAGATCTGAATAAAATCACAAGCGAGTCCCACACATTGAACATGTCTTTCAATCCTGACAAATCTCACACTCTCGCTTTGTCTCTCCAAAAGGACCATCTCAAATCTCCCCCCCCCCATCGACTTTCCAAACATTCTCCTTGAAGAAGTCTTTTCATTCAAGTTTTGGGGCCTCACTATCTATATATTAATACTGAAGGACCAATTTTGTGCTCTTCCTAGCCATCAAGTCCTGCAGAGATGCTGCTCCTTCTTCAGGTGCTGGTACCACAGCCCCCAATTTGTTCGGTAATTCATGTTTCTTTTGCCTCTCCTGCTCCAGTTCAGCTTGCTGTTTTTTTCATTTTCTCCTCCAGCCTCTCCCTTTCGAAGAGCTGCGTTTCCATTTCCTGACACAGTTATGATTCCTTTGCTTCCGTTCGGCTCGTTTTTCTTTGGTCTTCTTCTCCATCCCTTCCATGTTATTCTCCATTCCTTCCATCTTCTTCCACATCTGCTGTAGTTCCTGCTTTGTAATCTCCCTCAGTTTACTCACATAGCTCATCTCCTCTTTCAGCCAACTTATCTCTTCTGCACGAGCCTTTCGTTCAGCAATTTTCTGTCGGTTTTCCTGGGTCAACCTTCCTACGGCCATGTTTTGCTGATCATATTCCTGCTTAAGTTCACTCAAGTCACATTGCTGGTTGTTCATGTCCTTCTCCAGTTGCTCCCTTATTATCATTTGTTCTTGCACCTGCTGCCCCAAGCATCATGCTTCTTTCTCAGCACATTGTAACAGTCTCTGCAGGATGCACATGTTAGCCTGCAGCTTATTTTCACGTTTGATTCTTCCCTCTCCACTTTTCTTCAAACGATGATCCCTTTCTTTTTCTTCTTCATCCCTTTTCTTATTCCCCTTTTCTACATCTCTCATCACTACTCATATTTTTGTCCTCCAGTTTGATTCTCACTTCCTTGTCTTTCCACTCCATCTCAGTTGTTTCTTTCCATCTCTGAATCTCTTGAAAGCCTCGCACGATCTCATTTCTTTATTCCTCAATTGTTTTCCCTTCCTCCACATCCTTCATGCAATTTCTGCTAAATTCCTCAATTATATTCACGTTTTGCCAATTCTGGGAGACATTGTCTTCCAAGATCCTCCTAAGACTTTCCTTTTGTTCCTCTGTCTCCTTTTTGACATCCACACAATTCTTCTCAATTTGTTTTACCTGCTGAAGGGCACTCTCTGTATTTTTGCTTCCCTTTAAATCCTGCCCTGGGTTAGAGCGTCTGCTTTCAGTCTGGGAGCTTAGCAGTTTGAACCCGGGCTGAGTGATACGAAAGAGTTTAAAAACGGTACGTGCTGCTTCCTTGCTTGACGTTCAGCATTTAAAAAAGAAGAGAGCATGGACAACCTACCATAGATTGACAATCACTGCACAGGCTAGAGGGGCCTAATGGCCTCCTCTTGCATTTAAGTTCCCTTTGAGAGAACTCATTGTAATTTTATATTAAACTAGAGCGTCTGTTTATAACTGGGAGCAGTTACACTGGGTAGCGAACGATATCTATGCAAATGACAATGCCATCCTATCCGACGAGGTTTTAGTGATCAACCTTTTATTGTCATGGTACTCAATGATTATACCTTAAGTTTTGCATCAATTGATTCAGCAGTTTGACAAAATAAGTTTTTTTTTAAGGTTTGATCCAATATAGCAGCTCGACGACATGACCAATGCCATTTTTGTGATCAAAGTTTATTTAATCATATATATATATATATATATATATATATATATATATATATATATATATATATGTACATATATAAAATTTTTGCATCGACCTGTTAAGCAGTCTTGGCCAAGAATATTTTTAAAGGATCTGTTTTTAGAACCAAATATGGCTGCCAAACCGACGACATCATAAATTTAACACCTGATTCTAACTGGGTGGTCGATCATGCTTGTGAAGTTTTGTTTTGATCGCATAAGGTTCATTTTTGTATCCAATATGGCTGTCAAACCACATATCCGATGGTGTAATTGTTTTCACATGATGTGCAGCAATGGTATTGGATCATGTTTGTAAAGTTTTGCATCAATAGGTTAAGTGGTTTCAATGAAATGTTGTAAAAAATATTTCCCTTCATTCAAATATAGCTGCCGGACCACATGGCTGATGACATTTTAGCCATCAATCATATATCCCCAAAGGTAGTCGCTGACATAGTTAATGTTTCGCGTCATTCGGTTTGGCGGTTTGAGAGAAGTAGATTTTTTAAAGGTTTTCACTTGCATCCAATAAAGCTGCCAAATGACATTGAAGACATTATAGTTGGGAACTTTTTGTTCCACATGGATAGTCGATCATACCTCTAAAGCCTAAGGGTTCGCCTTGATCTATTCAGCTGTTTCAGAGAAGATTTTTCATGTTTTTTGTTTTTTTTTCTAAAAAAAATGGCTGCCTATGGTGTGACCATTCCTTGGCTTTTTTCACAAGATCCTGGCTATTCGTTGTTCACCTTCGCGTCTTGGTTTTCTATTATCATCGCTTTTCCGAAACCTTGTGAATTCTTGGCTTTTTTCATTGGCTCACCTTGGCATTTATGAAAACTAGTACATGCCCGTACGTGCATGTCCATACGTGCGTGCCCGTACATGCATGGCTGTATGTGCAAAATAAATAAACTTTCAAACCACGAGCCAGAAAGAAACAACCACATAGGCCGTTCCTTCGCTCTCGCGTGCCCGTACGTGCGTGGCCGTACGTGCAAACCAAAAAAAAAAAAAAAAAAAAAACTTTCAAACCGCGAGCCAGAAATAATAACCACACAGGCCGTTCCTTCACACTCGCGTGCCCATACGTGCGTGGCCGTACGTGCAGAAAATAAAAATAAAAAAACTTTCAAACCGCGAGCCAGAAACAACAACTACACAGGCAGTTCCTTTGCTCTCGCGTGCCCGTACGTGCAAGCCCCCCCCCCAAAAAACAAAAAAAAAACTTTCAAACAACCACACAGTCCGTTCCTTCGCTCTCGTAAATGACGACTGGATTGGGGCATTGTGTTTATCTATAAATGTGCATAAGAAATCGAGAAATGATTAGAATACAGTAAGTCATCACTATCCGGAAGTGGTGCGTGCCCGTACGGAATGTTCACATGCATTCCACAAATTATCGCTTGTATTGAATTAACAACTGCTGTGATACACACACACAGAGTTAATTAAAATCCACATTAAAATCAAGTTTACCTCCCTGTCTTTGCTTGCCATGACATTCGCTGCCATTGACCATTGCCACTCCTATGCCACGGTAACTAAGGCACCGATCCCCATCGTAACCGGCACGGCATGTGACGTCATCGTTGGGCGGCCGCGCACCGGCCTACACAGCAATGTGTCCTTTCATTGGTTTGGTAAATAAATGGCCATAACTTGGGAATCACTTGTCCGATTAATATCAAACCTTGAAAAGGCACATCCTCAGGTCCCCAGCAATATACCTGGCAAGTTTCATTTATATCGGACCAGTGGTTGTCGAGAAACAGCGGTCACACACAGACACACACACACACACACACACACACACACACACACACACACACACACGGCTGGAATTATAGATAGATGAGGAGTGGTCACACTGGCTGCCATAGCACATGACCAATGACATAATAAATTTAACTCTCTTAACCAATCTCTTCATAGATGACCCTCAACATTTTTTGTATCGATTGGATGAAGAATTCTACGCATCCAATTATGATGTCATCATTAAGGTACCAATGGTTTCGTCGTCAACAAATGTTTCTGATACGGAGTTCCTCATCATTCTGTGCCAAGGTTAAAATTTTTTTTCGTTGAGCAGTTCTAGAGAAGATGTCCAAAGTTTTTCATTTTTATCAACATGGCTACCGTACCACATGACCGATGATATCATAATAATCATAAAAAAAATTATCCATGGGTAAGGTGCTCTTACATTCAAAGTTTCGTGTTAGTCGCTCAAGCAGTTGTGGAGAAAACGAATTTAAAAGCGAATAAACCTGAAAAGTGTGGCTGAAAACAAAACTAAACAACAAAAACAATTGGGTACCCTCTGTACCCTCATGAAACTGGTCAATTACCGAGAGCACGGCCTTCGGCCAGCATAATCATCACTGAGCCATAACTAAAGCAAGGTGTTTTTTTTTGTGAGATTGAGAGGAAAGCGGAAGGAGAAAAAGAGAAGAGGGAAATGCAGTTTTCATTTCACGTCAAGATCATGTTGAAAGGTGAAAGAAAAGATAAAAGTAAAAGCTGACAATAGAAAGCATACCATTTATAAAAGTAAAAAAAAAAAACATTATTAACGATATTCCCATCCAGTATAAGTAACGATTATCAGGGTTTTAAAGTTTTAAAGTTTTAAAGTTTTAAAACTCGTTAAAGTTTTTCATATACTTGCACATTATAGTAGGGATGCTTTTTAAATGCAACAAGACAAACAAACATATCCATTGTGGTTATGAATAGAGCAGAAAAGTCTTATCGAAGTTCCAACTCCAAGCCACAAACCAACCCATCCAGATGTGTCTGTTCCTAAACACCATGTGGCAAAACAGCCTGGAATTCTGCATGAGCCAACAGATTACATGTGGGTCAGGGATGACGGAGGATTAATGGGCACAGCCTGTTTACAGCACGTTTTGTCAAATTTAATATTTCATTGGAAAAGAAAAGCACAAGGACACTACTCCCCTCTCATACCATTATCTTAGGGTGGTGGGCTTGGGATCCTAGGATCCTGAGTTCAAATCCCACTCTGCGGTTGAATTAAAACCAGGTGAGGTTGACTCTGCGTGTCATTCTTCCGAGGCCGGCAAAATGAGTGCCAGCTTGCTGCTATCCTGTGTCGGAGTGGTGACCCGTCCAGGATTGTGCCCAATAGCACCTCCGTTTACTGAGCAGTAAATACGAACCCAATGGTCATTGATTGGTGGATCATTTTTGGGGTCATCGTTCTGTCAGTGCAGGCAGCAAGTGATCTGGTTTTCTCAGATAGCCCATGAGACTAGGTTGAGTAACATTAGTTGCAGCTTCAGAGTGTGGTTGCTGTGTGCGCTGCAGCTCGTAAACGTTAAACAAATGTATGCACCTGAGTGCTTGCAAATCACGAGAAGGGACGTCTTCGACAACGAAAGGCAACCGATACTTTGACAACAAGAACCTTCCTTCACCTGCTTCTGGTGTACATTGTCTAAGACCAGATGTGGTGGTGCAATGGTTAGAGCATTGACTCTGGGTCTGGGAGGTCGGTGGTTCCAACCTGACCCTGACTGGGTCATATCAAACTTTTAAAATGGTGAATGCTGATTCCTTGCTTGATGATCAGCATTTAAAGAGAACAGACCACGGACAAACTACCAGAGCACAGGGTTGATGGCCCTATAATGTCTTCCTCCTGCATTGAAGTTCTTTGTAAGGAAACTCAAATTTATAATTAAGATTCACGGCAAAGCTTTTACGAGCAGCACATTAAAGAGAATGACATTGGGACACATCAAATTAAGACAATAAACAAAACTACCCGAGGTCACACCATCACGACGCAAATACTCATGCACCAAAATGTTTACCTTTTCCCTTATGGGGCATCACCTGTGTTTTTAACCCTTTCAACCCAAGTGGCCGTTTTACCAGCCGTGATTCAAACCTCCACATACCCAAGTGGCCGGTTTACTAGCTGCTATTCAAACCCCCTATATGCCAAAGCGCCCGGATTTTTCTCCACGGAGTCCAGAGTTGCGGACCCGAAAGTCCAAGGAGCTCAGGGTTCAAAAGGTTAAAGGAACTAGTAGTGGGATGAAAATGTTGTTTAATCGTCACAGACCAAATAGCCATTTTTCTGTCTTTATTTGTTTTCTTCCTGAAAATAATAAAACCAAACTATGTTCTCATTCATATTTACAGGATCCTAGTTCAAAATCTCATGTGAGTAACTTTTGTCATTTGTATTTGGAAGTTGAGTTATCAGTGTTGAAGTTCATTTCGTTTTGTATGCAGCCTGCGGCTGGTAGTTGCATCATCGCTGGGAGCACGGCTGTGCCGCCGATGCAGTAGTCCCTGTGGGTTGGAGCATGAATTTGTAATTTTGCCATGTTGCTGGCGATAGCTCGCCTCCTCTTCACGAAGGACATCATGAGATCTTCAACGTCCACCATCTAGAGCCGGATGATGAGAGGCACGGTTTAATGTCTATCCGAGGGATGGTGCGTACATTGATGACACATCACGGGTGATGAAGGTCAGAGGTGAGTGAAAGCTCAGCTCAGAGGTGAGTAGGCCATCTTGTCAGTAGTGCTGAAGTTTCACTGGCTCGCTACAATAAAGATGTGCTTTCGGACAAAGTGAAAGCCCTTTATTTTATGCGTCATGACGTTCTCACAACAGTACTATCTAATTATGAAAGTTCCCTGATTGCTGAAACACATTCTCCAAGCCATGGGGGAAAAAAGTTGGTGCTTATAAATACTGTTCTCTGTCTGGATTATCATGTTCTTAATTGACGGTTTCAGCTGGAAGGAAAACTCAACCTCGTTTACACACAAATCATAAAGAGGTGACGGACACGTCGTGGATCACAGAATTCAAACTGGAAAGCAAACTTTCATTTGTCTCAGCTGCAGGTCCTTGAAGGTCTGCTCAGAGCCTGCAGGTCATCATGAAATCGGTAGAAAAGTTCAAAATCATCTGAGCTCCAGGGGTGCCAGATGGAAAGCATTGTGGATCCGAGGGAGGAGATATGGTTGCACACAACTGTACCACCCAACACTGCCCCTGCTGACTTCAGAACACTGTCAATAAAGAGAGAGAGAGTGCAAAATTGCCATTCGATTGGCTGTTTGTAAAATAACACTTAATAGCTATTTGATATTATTTAGATTAATCTTTGATTAAACATTCTGTGATATTCAGTTTCACAAAATGTGCCAATCTCCCTCTGTTGGAAGTCTTGGATATACGCTCTGTGCTGGTAAAACCTTTGCACCCACAAATCAAAAGCCAACAGGTTCACATCTTCCTACAACCCATGATTTTGGTACACAATTGGAGACAATATGAGACAAACTGCAAAGCTATTTAAGAGCGACATCACTAATCTCCGACTGAGCTACACTCTGACAAGATACACAAGAGATAAGCTTATTGTGGTTATGAGACTCCAATGTAACTTACCTGTACTTCTCTGCTACTGGGGCCTGCAGTCTGGCGATCACTTTGCCCACACCTTCTTTCTTGTTGACGTGAAGTACCAAGATGTCTCCACCACGTCTGCACACAGGGAAAGTCATCAGGCAGCTAAGCTGTGATGGTTCTGAGTTTGGAGGTTCAACAGGAAGCAAATGGTTATGTAAGCAGGAGGTAAATGCATCAAATGAACACCAACCTGGAATCTTTCATACAAAGTCGTCAAATATAATGGAACTGGCTTTTACCACCATGGTTTCCTCATGTCAATACATCCTGTTATTTATTTATTACGAACAATTACCACTCATCACATCGCCGACGGGAAGACTAAGAGGGGGGAGAAAAGGAGGGTGGGTGTGGATGGGGAGAGAGGGGTGGGGAGGATGAGGAGGTGGAGGGGGAAAGAGAGAGGAGGGATGGAGAGAGAGGAGGGGTGGGGGGAAGGAAAGGCAGACGTGCAGTGGAGCGTTAATTATGATTCGTACTGTTTCACCAAAATGATTCTGCAGAGAATAACAGTGAAGACGGAACCCAAATAATGTCTGAAATCCATTTTCTCCTGGTCATACTATAAATACCGCCCAGACATGTCCGGAGATAAACACAGTCCAGAGACAAACACCACTCAAACATGTCCAAAGATGAACACAGTCCGGAGACAAACACCGTCAAAACATGTCCAGAGATAAATACAGTCCGGAGACAAACGCTGTCAGGACAAGTCTGGAAATATACACCACCAGGACACCTCTGGAGATAAACACCACCTGTAGATAAACAAACACTGCCTGGACAGGTCCAAAGACAAACAAACACCACCTGGATAGGTCTGGAGACAAACACTGTCCAGAGATAAACAATGTCATGAGACAAACTCCATCCAGAGACAAACACTGCCCAGACATGTCCAGAGAAAAACATCGCCCAGCCATAAACACCGCTTGGACACATCTAGAGACAAATACCACCCAAACGTGTCCGGAGCCAAACCGTCCAGAGACAAACACCCCCTGTTCACATCCAAAGATAAACACCACCTGGACAGATCTGGAGACGAACACCATCCAGACAGGTCCAGAGACAAGCAAGCACTGCTCGGACAGGTCCAGAGACAAAGAAACACCACCCGGAAAGGTCCAGAGACAAACAAGCACTGCTCGGAAAGGTCCAGAGACAAACAAGCACTACTCAGACAGGTCCAGAGACAAATAAGCACCGCTCAGACAGGTCCAGAGACAAACATCGCCTGGACAGGTCTGGAGACGAACACCATCTGAAGATAAGCAACACCTGGACACGTCCAAAGACAAACAAACACCGCCAGACATGTCTGGAGATGAACAACCCAGGCACGTTCGGAGCCAAGACATCCAGAGACAAACACCGTCCAGACATGTCTGGGGATAAACACTGCCAGGACAGGTCTGGAGACAAACAAACACCGCCAGACAGGTCCGGTGAGAAACATCGCCCCAACATAAACAATGCCCAGACATGTCCAGAGACAAACACCACCCGAACATGTCTGCAGTCAAGCCGTCCAGAGATGAACACTGCCCAGACATATCTCGAGATAAACACAGTCCGGAGACAAACACCGCCAGGACATGCCTGGAGATAAACATTGCCAGGTCAGGTCCGGAGATAAACACCATCTTGAGATAACACCCAGACATATCCAGAGAAACACACCGTCTGGAGATAAACAACGCCCAGTCACATTTGGAGACAAACTCCACCTAGTGACAAACACCGCCCAGACATAAACACTGCCCGGCTATGTCCAGAGAAGAACACCATCCGGACGCATCTGTAGCCAAGCCGTTCGGAGAGAAACACCACCCGGACACGTCCGGAGCCAAGCCGCCCAGAAATAAGTATCGCCCACACAAGTCCGGAGACAAACAAACACTGCCTGGACAGGCCCAGAGACAAACAAACACCGCCCAGATAGGTCCGGAGACAAACACCACCAGAACGTGTCTGGAGCGAAACCGTTCAGAGACGAACACTGCCCACACATATCTAAAGATAAACACAGTCTGCAGCCAAACACTGGCAGGACATTTCTCGAAATAAACACTGTCAGGACAGGCCTGCAGACAAACAGCATCTGGAAATAACACCCGCACATGTCCAGAGATAAACAAACACCGTCCGGACAGGTCCAGTGACAAACACCGTCTGGAGATAAACAATGCCCGGACACATTCGGAAACATACTCTGTCCAGAGACAAACATCACCCAGACATAAACACTGCACGGACATGTCCAAACACCATCCAGATGTGTCTGGAGCCAAGCACTCCAGAGACAAACACAACCCGGATGTGTCCGGAACCAAGCCATCCAGAGATGAGTACCATCCGCACATGTCTGGAGACAAACACCGTCCGGAAACAAACACCACCCAGACACGTCCGGAGACAAACAAACACCACCTGGACAGGATCGCTGGCAAACACCGTCCAGAAATAAACTCCATCTGAAGAAAAACATCGCCGGACATAAGCACTGCCTGGAGACAAACACCATCGAGATATAATCACCACCCGGACACATCTGGTGAGAGAGAGCAAGAGAGGGAGAGGGATGTGTGGTAGGGTGCTGCACTGTATGAGGAGGAGTAAAAATGAGGTTGGGACAGAGAGAGAAAGAGAGAGAAAGAGAGAGAAAGAGAGAGAAAGAGAGAGAAAGAGAGAGAAAGAGAGAGAAAGAGAGAGAAAGAGAGAGAAAGAGAGAGAAAGAGAGAGAAAGAGAGAGAAAGAGAGAGAAAGAGAGAGAAAGAGAGAGAAAGAGAGAGAAAGAGAGAGAAAGAGAGAGAAAGAGAGAGAAAGAGAAAGATAAAGAGAAAGAGAAAGAGAAAGAGAAAGAGAGAGAGAGAGAGAGAGAGAGAGAGAGAGAGAGAGAGAGAGAGAGAGAGAGAGAGAGAGATAGAGAGAGAGAGAGAGAGAGAGACAGAAAGAGAGAGAAAGAAAGAGAGAGAAGGTAACAGAGAGAAAATGTTATGCTTTATGAACATTGAACACACACACAATATATATAAATATATATATATATATATATATATATATATATATATATATATATATATATATATATATATGTATATATATATATATTAATGCTTGGCTGATATCGGCAATTTTAGGGGAATTGGCAGGTTGGAGTCAGTGTGATTCTGTACTGCAGTACGTACTGTATACAACCCAAAAACCTGGAGTAGCATTCACCCTTGTTTTGGGAGAATTTCAGAAAACAAATTATCAAAACAACGTTGCATTTTAGACGTTTCAGGGACATGTGCATCAACATCAATCTTTATAAACAGCTGCCAATCGTCATGTGATGGGTGGAAAAAATTTGGATTGGTAATTTAGAAAACATGTTAATATGGCAAATGGCTCGGAAATTGGGTGTTATCACATATATTTTGCTTTGAAACTGACAAAGAGAAACCATATAACCTTTGTAATGCACACTCTATTCATGTAAATAACAAATTGCTTCAGAAACAGTCACGAGGACAAAGCTAAACGTGATCGCTCATACGCTGCTTCGTTTAAAAGCTAAAACCTCCACCACCCATCATCAGCATCATAAGATACGGCATGAAACTTTGCCACCACAGCACCCTTAATCAAGCATGCAGGCATGCACGCGCGGAGAGTCCCTTCACAGATCCAAATATACCCATATGTACTTCTACCTTGTAGCAACTGCTGACTGTCCATCCCATTCGGGACACGATCTGTACCGCTATCGACTGTAGGACGGTTGGCAAGTGGCTTGAGCACCCAAGCAAGTATTCCAATTTAATGGTTGATCAGGAATGGCTGGCTTGGCAAGTGAGACCATGCTGATTGGGAATGGCACATACTGGTAAAAAACGAAACATCACCGATTTCTTAACATTTTTAGATTTCATTCCAGATTTTGAGTTGTTTAGTCCACGTGATCCGATCCTCCAAACTCAAATAATATTTCGATGATATACTTGAATTCGTCCGTGAGAGTAGATTGTGGAAAATTGCATCATATAATGCATGACATCACTCCAAGTTCCAAATTTGAAATATATTGTTTCGAGGAATTTCCAGGGGTGCATTTTCATAAGCAGAATTTTAGTGCAATCCCATGCTTCCCTGAGGGCAGTAGGTCAACCATTGTGTGGACTTATAACATATGTACATGAAACCAGGTGGAGCATCACCTGAAGGTTATTAGTGTGCGAACTGGGTTTTTACTGACAATCCAATCGTGACATGGTAATTTTCCTGAGAATAGCTTTACTTCTATTCTTCCATAAGCTTAGAATACTACGACTACTATGAGTACTACTACTAATCTGCATGCCTGGCTCAGGGGCATAGCGACCCCTTTGGGTGGGGAAGGGGGGGATTGACCCTTTTGCACTTCATTCCCTTGGGACAGGTGGAATACAAGGTTATGGCAGGAATTTAGAATTTTGTTCACTAGAAGCACCCGCTTCCTACGGGAGCCGGCGAGGAGTCATGTTATTATATCTATACCTATTTTACTCCAAGGGGTCCCAGGATTACGCACCCAAAAATGGTTACAATCGGTTCAGCCGTTTTTGCGGTACCTGGGAACAGACAGACAGACGGTGAATTATAGTAAGACTAGAAGCACCCGCTCCCTATGGGAGCCATCAAGGGGGTCACGTTATTATATTTATACCTATTTTCTTCCAAGGGGTCCCAGGATTACACACCCAAAAAATAGTTGGGATCAGTTCAGCCATTTTTGCGGTACCTGGGAACAGACAGACGGACAGACGGACAGACGGTGAATTATAGTAAGATGGTTCTGGCGGTCACTTGCCTACTTTTCGCGAAGGACACCATGGAATCTTAAATGTTCATCAACTAATGCTGGCAGATGGGATGCCCAGGACGGATGGCACACACATTGATGAATCACACTGCCTGTGAAACAATGGAATGACCGTTTATAGCTGGGACAAGATTCAAACCCAGGCTAGACAGCTTCGAGGCGAATGTGCACACCACTAGGCCATGTTGCCAGCAAGCTTAGAATGCAAAGCATTAATTATATTGCATTCAACAGGATTTGAATGGACAACTGCTGAAATGCCAATCGGGGTATCCTTGAAATTGGAGCCAAAGTTCGATTTTATTCCGACTGCAAACTCATCTATCCTTGAACAAACCATTCTTCAGATGGGATGTTACATTGGCTGTCTCATCTACTAGCATATAATGGGGGTACTTTAAAGATCCCACCACACTGTTTGAAAAGTAGTTCATTCTGAGCCGATACGATAATGGCCAAATGCAGTATATGCATTCTCCAGGAATGATATAAGACAACAACAACGTGTTGCATAGACATAAACCATGAGGCCACCATTATATAAACCAACACATAATTGTTGTATTTTTGTATTAAAATAAAACATATCATGTTCATGTGTATACATATAGTTGAACTTTATGAGTATAATTTGATACTTTATGTGTTTTCGTACTTGATTGGCAAGACGTACCTATGCTATGGTACATCGAGCTCACCTTGGTACCCATATGCAATCATGCACAGCAACGATGCATACAGCTGTCAAGTTCTCCTCCATCAGGGTCTTCTGACGTCTTACTGGCTCCACATGTGCAATACCATCTCCTTCAAGCTGAACGTTCATTGTTCGGTCTATCCATTCTACCTGGGCTGATGCCATATTCATTGTTTGAATTCCATCCAGCATCGTCGTCATGGTTGTGGTCGAAGTTCCATCCAAAGTCGCAGTCGTAGTTGAAAGCTTGCATTTGGTCGCATCCAAAGCCACTGTAGTTGCGGTTGCTGATGCTGTATTCCCAGTGGTAAATGTAACTGCACATTCAAGTTGAGAAGGAGAATCCAGCATGAAGGATTCAAGCTCTTCTCCCTCAATTGAGTTATTGTTTACCAGAACCTGAGCGGAGAACCATGACAAGTCAACTCTGCACATAGTGCTCCGTTAACAAAGTTTCTGATTGTTAAAAATAAGTTAAGATACAAAATACAATCTTGTGTTATTTACGAACAACCGGTCAAATTAGAGGAAGAGTCAAGGTGTCTTCGAAAAAACAACAACCAGAATAAATGTAGTGGATTGCAGAGATTTAGAGGTTTACTTAAAAGAGCTTGATAATAAGAGTTAGTTGAGGGGCATGCATTCAAGGCTCGCTGGTTATGTATAAATTGTAACACAATAATGAGTGTTTTCAAAAATGATTGTATGCACCGTCGCAAATTTGAACCATCTACTCAAAGGGCAAAAGACAAATAGATTAATGCAGAAGCTCATGGAAGGATCTGTTAGGTTACAATTTCAGGACTTTGGCAGAAAGTGGGGAAGAGAGCAGGTTTTATGAACAGTGACAGACGAGGGTAATTGTTGGAATGGTTGGAAGGAAATGGTAGTGTTTGTCAACAAATGAGACAAATTTGAGAAAACAAGTACGCAGTGCAGTTCTGATGGAACACTGGTAGCTTGTACCTGTTGCTGCATTTGAGCCTGTACTGGGGAGTAACTGCTGAAACCTATTTATCCGTGTTCCTCACAACATCTTTGTTCTTTGTTCCTTTCACATTTATTTATATTTTTTTCACATTTCTCTTGATTCATTCAAATTCTTTCTTTTTCTTTTATCTCTTTTACTCTTTATCTGTTTCAGGAGAAGTGAATTCTTGCAGAAAATTTTCTGTGAGGCTCACTTGGCTGCATCTGGATGGGTTTGAGGGGAGTGGAGTGACCGCTGAAACCCAAATGCTATCCAGGTTCCTCCTGATGACTCCATCTTTGCTCTATACTTATTCGGGTTCCTCCTGATGATTCCATTTTTGCTCTTTACTTATTCGGGTTCCTCCTGATGACTCCATCTTTGCTCTTTGCTTTTTCGGGTTCCTTCTGATGACTCTAATATGGTATTTGATCTTCCGTTTGATTCCAGAAAGAGGAAATATAAAAAGAGCTGGAGGTATATAGTTAAGATCACTGAGTATGAAGAAGAGCTTCAATTATAAAGATGAAAAGAGGGGAACAAATTGACAAAAGCTAAAGCTCTGGGATTTTCGGTGAAACATCAAAGCAAGAAGAAAATGAATATTAAAGTGGAGGAAAGGTAATTGTTGGGATGCTAAACAGTGGGGAAAAGTACTTTGGAGTGATAAGTCAATGTTTGAAATACTTGGAACAAAGAGAAGGTTGTGCGTCAGAAGGAGGGTTTGTGAGAAATATAAGGGTATATGTCTACAGCCTACTGTGAAATATGGTGGAGGCTCTGTTCATGTTTAGGGATGTTTTTCTACTGCTGGTGTTTGTGATTGGATGAGAAATGAAGGCACAATGAATGCTGACAAGTACAAGCAGATCCTAATCCACCATGGATTAGTATTTGAGAAAGCACCATGAGAAAGAAGGCTAATTGCTGACAACTTTGTTTTCCAGCATGACAACGACCCCAACAAACAGACTAGAAATGTCATTAAAGCATACTTACAAAGACAAGCAGTCAGGAACTCTATAACTACTGTATTAGAATGGCCCCCTCAAAATCCCGACTGAAACGTCATAGAAGCTGTCTGGGATTATTTGAACAGGAAGAAAATGAAAAACAAGCAAAATCAAAAGACCAATTGTGGGAAACATTGCAGAATGCATGGATCAATCTCCAAATGGAATTTCTCCAGAAATTGCAGGAAAGCATTCCAAAACTGATATCTGTTGTGTTGCATGGAAAGGTGGTCACACCACATTTCGAAATTTCATGCATTAAAATTGTAATAGCCTGGCATTGGCTTGGCGGTTGGGTGGGGGGTTGGGAACCTAGGGTGGTTTGGGATCCCAGGGTGGCTTGGGATCCTAGGGTTCTGAGTTCGAGCCCTGTTTCCGCTGAATTAACACCAGGGGGTTGACTCAGCCTGTCACCCTTCCGAGGTCGGTGAAATGAGCACCAGTGTACTGGTAAAAGGGGCACTGCATCAACAACATAGCTGCACCCTTAACCAATGATGCAATCAGCAGCCAAAAAGGCTGTACATGATGGGAACATTGTAAGTATACAATTCATTCTTGTTTCTTGAATCAAACATGATCATTGCAACACATTTTATTTATCATAACTAGAAACACCCGCTTCCTCTTATACCATGGCCGGTAATCCCCCCTTTCTTCAGCAGGGGTCAGTAAACGACATGCACGTGTGCACTGAAAATTTGTAAGTCGTCTTCGATGCCAATGACCTGACCCTGGGTACCCCAAGCACGGATGCAAGATTTGGTGGAGATTGGCAAAGTAGTTTTTGATTCCATAAATATCAGACGTACTGTACATACATAGAGAGAATTGCCTTATTTTATAAAGTAGGATAGGAATATGCCAATGTGACAATGAAAATGTTTGTCTTCAAGGTGGTCTAAGACCTTTGCACAGTGCTGTTATCTATATTATATGTGGAGACATACCTGTAGTCCTCGAGAACCATAGGATTTCACGATGAGCATATCTTTCATGTCCAACATAAATGAATCAAACAGGGGATCTTCAACACCGCAACGGTAGCGAGCCACCACAATGCACAGTGCAACATCGCACATGATCACCTCATTGGTATGATCATCCAATGCACAAACCATCTCTTTGTCAGTTGTCCCTTTCCCATCATTGTCTTTCTCCACAATAGTCGCCATTGAGATCAGGCGAGAAGAAGTCTCTGTGCAGGCATCAAGCCGGCGACTTGGGCGAAGGCCTGACCGTTTCAGCACCATGATACCAGGCCCATTGCCAAACCAGATTTCAGAGTGTCCAAGTGCTGATGTCATGGCACGCACAGCAGACAAAGCTTGTCGTGGGTCCTGCTCAGGGATTCCAAATAAGGAGAGGTTGGCAAAGCTGGGACATACGAAGGAGCAGTTGCTATCAGGTCTCCAGCAAGACCCAGTAAATACAGCCACATTGCCATCCTCCAGGCCTGCGAATACGGAGAACTCATCCTGGAGGATAGAGTGGAGTGCAAAGAAATCCTTAAAAGAAAAGCTTACAAAAAGACCTTTGATTACTGTGTGCGTCTATGAGCTAATGAAACCTTATGAAGGTATTACAGTTGTAGACTTGCTCACGTCTTGTGCCTCAGGCAGGGCCAGCAGACAAGTGACCTGAGACGGAACACTTAGAACAACTTCTGGAGCTCTTAATGGACACATTTCCTGCAGCACGTACACCTCAATCTTCATTTCCTGGGAATAAGCAGGAGCAAAAGTGAAAGGACAGACAACAGGACACGTTTTGCTACCATCAAGCTATCAAGCTAATCGTCTTACCATCAAGCTCCATACCATCAAGCTAATCGTCTTACATGGCTCGCTGTTAAGTAAAGGTTTGCTGGTAGAAACTTCAAACTGAAGTTCTGCCTTTCTAATCCTGGTCATTCTCTCCATCAACTCCATAAGACAATTGACAATGGTCTTGTTAATAAAGCTATGGCAAACAAGTTCAGTGAAACATCATCAGGGAAAAAAACACACACCTTTGTGCCCAGCCAAACGGCGCTGCCAACCTTGGCAAAACAGGTAACCTTGCCCCCCGCACAAGCCATTCTCTCCGTTTCCAGCACAGCATGCTCAGTATTCACGAGGCTATATGTCCTGTCATGGAGCATCAAATTAGCAAGCACAACTGACACTCGTCTCACTAACTAAACCCAGCAACCTCATTCCACCTCCCCTCGTCACAAGCTCCAAATGAAAACTGCAAAAAGAGACAGTTCGAGATAGTTTGCAATCTTAAAAAAAAAAAAACTGTCTTCAAGTGTCTACAATTACTTTTGATGTCGAATGTAAATATTGCATATGATGAAGCAATAATGTTCAAGTTCTGTTGCACAAGTTAACCACCGAGTGTATACACCGGGCAATGCCATCGACCATCACCCAAAGGTCATATTGTGCAGCAACGGTCATGATGTTTCACTAACAGGCATCAGCAGAGAAATAGATAACAGGGCATGAGTCAATAATAAATAGGTAGTCTCAAACGATGGTTATACGCATTCGGGGTACATTTTTGAACTTTACATTTGCTCCACTTCGGACACAAATAACACAATTGTTGTATTTAAATGTCCAAATAATTGTGCATCAATTTGAAGAAGGATTATGGTGATAATGCCAAATGTTGAACAAAAACTACAATATTGTGCGTCTTGACACTGATCAGAACCTTTTTGCATTTGCATACACTGTGTTGAACAAGAAAAAGAAGGAAGATAAACGGGGAAAAGGCAGACAGAGGAAAAAAATAGAGCCACAGACAGGGGTTGGAAAATTTTCTTCACTTCCCATAGAATGGTATTTGAACGTGGATGATGTCTAACCAGGTACTGCAAAGCTACTTAAATCTATCCCGTAAGTGAACAAGAACTGCTGTGTGTCAGAGATCCATATCTCCAGTGTCTAAACATATATTTGACAGAACATTCTTATATTTTGTGGTGCCTGATTTTCAGGAGGTTTCCTGGTTGGAATGGCAAATTATAATTCACAGGGAATGCACTGGCAGAATAGCCTAGATTCTGGAGGTACGCACACTCGCCTCTGAGCTGTCCAGCCTGGGTTTGATATCCTGACCAAGCTATAAACCGTCATCCAGGTGTTTCGCAGGCAGGATTGTTAATTAATGTGTGTCGTCCCTCGGATTGACGTTAAACCTGATGTCGCATGTGCTGGCGTTAGTTGGTGGAGGTTAAAGATTCCACAGTGTCCTTCGCAAAGAGTAAGCGAGCTATCGCCGGCACCATGGTCAAATTACAAATTCCTACACCAACCTAAAGGGGAACTTCATAAAGGACACATCTGTGCTTGTTACAGTATATAACCTCAATGCAAAATTTAAAATCCATCCATCCATCCATCCATCAGGACCATACTCAGTACAGAGCATCAGAGCTCTCTAAGTAGTCTCCAGGGCTATTGAGCACAATCCTGGACGGGTCACCACTCCGATGCAGGATACTCAAATGGCTCAATCATCCTTGCAAGCTGGTACTCATTTTGCTGATCTTGGAACGATAACAGTCTGAATCAACCCCACCTGGTATTAATTCAACAACAAAGGAGTATTTGAACTCAGGACTCTAGAATCCCAAGCCCACCACCCTAACCATTGAGCCAACAGCAGGCATATAAAATTAAAAATAATGATAAATAAAAAATTTAAAAGGAAAAAAACCGATACTTTCACCTCCAAGCTAATGATTGGAACACACCCTACACAGTCAAACATAGAGTATTCCCATTTATATCCATTCAGCTTTGATTCAAACATCATTTTTAGATCCTCGTGGAGGATCTCGAAGTCTTACTCACGTTGTTGTTCTTGTGGACTTTTTTGTTTCACAGCCTACAGTTTTCATTGAAACTTCCTGAAACTTGGCATATATATGTACAAATACCCTGCGCAGACAGTAACCATCTCCGATTTTGAAAATTCCTCCGAGAAAAAAAAAAGTTATGACGTCAAAATATCTCCGCTAATGGAAATCGCCTATACCATTATCTCCGAAACTAGGCAAGTTTTTTGAATTCTGTTTGCGGGAATCGAACAGGGCATTAGCACAGATAATTTATCGCAAACCTGATACATCACAATGATGTCATATTCGTTTTTATGACGTCATAATTAAGAGGACGAGGATCTTAGCTCATTCGAGCTTGTTGTCAATATACTGAAATGATAACCCCAGATTGATGCTTGAGGATTAGGCATGTGATGCAGATTTTTCCAAAATCCATTGGACTTCTACTTTAACTAACACCAGTAAACCATTCAGCGCCGTTTGAGGTGGAGCACTGCTTCACTGCAAGTTGTGATGGCCCTGTGACTTCTTCCTCCTCCTGTGATCACTGGGGGCTTGCTTGCCAACATCGTCAGAGTTCTTGAAGTGCATTATTGGACTTTGTTACAATATTGTTCTTTCTCTAATCAGCATTGTAAACTTTCCTCATTTACAGACGTTGGGTCTGCATCGGTTAAAGGAAGGATTAATTGAGGACACCCAAAATAATACAGCAACAGTGCCTTGTATTCTTAAGACTAAAGATGAGAAGGTTTTCAGAATAAAAACTAAGATGGGAAGGTTTGCAGCTACAGTAAAACAAGACCAAAGATGAGAATAGTTTTCTCTGTTGTGATAATTGAAGTTCTGCACTGGCATGATTTTAATCAAGTCCGTCTTCACCACTCTTCACTAATTATTTCATTATGTGGCAGAATATTACAGTGATCTTTTCGATTGTTCTTCATTTTGGTGAAAGCAAACCATTGCGACTGGATTTAGTACTTAGGTTCAAAAAAAAAAACAGGAGAGTAAGGCATTGTTAATCGAGTTGTTCCGTCCTGGTACCCAGCGATTTTTGCATAAACAACACAGAAATCAAGAAAATGACCAAATACCAAGATATCAAAAATGAAATCAAAGATCTTGGAAGCTGAAGAGTTCTGAAATTGTACCAGTGATAATTGGAGCAAAGGGGATAATGCAGAAGAACCATACAGAGATCTTAACCAGAGTGGTGTCAAAGCCACCCAATGCTCTCCTGTTTATACATTTATCGTTTTTAAAAGACTCGTCTAATAATTAATATTTTTCTATAAAGCATTGCAGTGAAATCTGATCCAAATAATTTTAAAGCAATATATGTATTTGTATATTGTAATCAGTAACAAGAGCTCAAGTGAGCACAATATATGCCTGAACAAGAAGGTATATACAGATTTGTGCTACTACATGGAAAACAGCATCCTGGTTGCCATGGCAACCACTTTAGATGACGAATGTATATCTCGACACACCGTCTCCAGTCTGTACCTATGTACCAAATATGAAACATGAAAGTTGAAAACTTTGGGAGTTAGAGTGCGGACAGGAACGGATGGACAGACAGACAGGCAGACAGACAGACAGCCGGACGGACGGAATCACGTAATATGCCCCGATATATATATATATATATATATATATATATATATATATATATATATATATATATATATATATCAGGCGTATAAAAAATAGTGTGGTAGATAAAAAAAACATTAGAAAGGAAAAAATAACTTGCACTGAAAACTTTAACATTTTCATGCTCACGCTGACGCTCACGCCGGGGGTATCACTATCACTCTCTGTTCTTCGAACAGGCGAGCTAAAAACCATACCTGTGAATCACGACGACAAATGAACTAGAGTTGGAAGCTGTCCGGGTGAAATGTCACATTGATGTCTTTAAACGATGACTTTGCTGTGAAAGTGGTATCAAAAGATTAATTTTCTGGAAGAATTTAAAGTTTGTGATCATCACATTTTTTACAGAACACTCAATTTTTTTCACATCCGTAAAGGATGAGTTGTGGGGTCGGGGAGGGGTGGAAGGTGAAAATAATTTTTCGCTTTTCAATGTTTCAGAGGTAAAAACAAGACTTCTTTCAAGATGGTCTAAGGCTTATGGATGAGTTGCAACACGCACGTGTAGGCAAATACTGTAGATGAGACAACTAGAATGGCACTCCATAGAGCACATACCTCCGCCAGGCTGAACAGTTTAGGTTTTGTGTCCCACTGATAGGCTAGATCTGAATGCGGACCTTAACCTAAATCGAATCGGCTTGCTCTTGTTACCTAACCAACTCATTCACCTAGTTTGGTCATAACTCGTCCACAACTTTTTGAGATGTCAATATAACATGCTGTACTGTGCAGTATATCGTGAACTGCCCCATCTCTCAATGGTGAAGAATCACTTAAAAATTCTACTATCCAGATCTGGATTAGGATCTTCACCAAAATCAAATCAATTTGTCTTTGTCACACACACAACCTGTCCACATAATTTCATCTGAATCTGTCCACAAACTTTTTGAGATATCCTGCTGACAGACAGACAAACAAACAGAAAGACAGGGGTGAAAAAATAACCTAAGGTAACAAAGGACCTGACATCAGACAAACAGTTGCTGACCTTGGGGGAAGTGATGTCACTTCCCAAAGCTTCCCATCTCTGTGACTTCACTTTTCTCTCCAGAGACAGTGGGGCAATTAAGGAGAAATCTGCTCCCTCCCTTCCCCTTCCCCAATGCAATGCAAACTAATGGGGCTGATCCATGCTCTATCCTCTAAATGCTGAGTGTTAAGCAATGAAGTGATATAGTTTGTATATATGATTTTTTAAGTCTTTGGTATGTCTCATCTCGGGTCAGAATCAAACTGCTGATGTCCAAGACACAGAACATACAATCTAACCATCCATTGTGACCATACTCTTTGCAGAGCGTTGGTGCTGCCTAAGCAGTCTGCTTGGCTATTGGGTACAATCCTGGACAGGTCGCCATTCTGACACAGGATACCAGCATGCTGGCACCCATTTTGCCGACCTCGGAAGGATGACAGGCAGAGTCAACCCCACCTGGTATTAATTCAACAGCCAAGGGGATTTGAACTCAGGATCCTAGGATCACAAACCCACCACTCAAACCATGAACCCAACAGCAGGCATACAATCTAACCAGTGTACCACACTGTCTGTTGCTTTAATTCCATGGGATCAGTAAACTCGTCCACTGCTGTGAAAAAAATGTGTCACTCTGGCTGGAAACTACAAAGAAAGAGTAACATCTGTGGCAGGTTTTTATCATCATCATCATCATCATGATCATGTACCATGCTCCATTCAGAATGTCGGTGTTGTTGAAGCAGTTTCTTGAGTAGGGTTACAATGCTGAACGACTCACCACTCTAATGCAGGAGACTCGACCGAGAGTGTAGGAATTGAGAATTTGTTCAGGATGGCAATAGCTCGCCAATTCTGTGCAGGACACCGTGGGACATTTAACATCCACCGAGTAAGGGACGGCACACATATTGATGCCTTGCCCTGCATGTGAAACACCGGGGTGACAGTTCATAGCTCGGTTGGGATTACAAATCCAGGCTAAACCACTCAGAGGTGAGTTATGCATACTTCTCGGCCATCCTGCCAGCCCTAATTTTTTCTCGTACAGCACGACTCCTTCTTGGTTAGGGCAACTCTTTTTGCAATGCCTATCATGTACACTTCAGTTAATCAATTTCTTATATCGCACTCTTTCGTTCAGAAACACAAGCTTAAAGCACTTTATGAACAAGGAAGAAACAAGAAAGGCAACACACACACACACACACGATAATTTTAAGGCTATTTTGCCCTGCTAGAGCGGGGGTTCGCCTTGCGGGACCCATGACAATCTTCTATCATGATTCCCTTTTTGAGGCAATTTTTTTTTGACCGGATGCCCTTTCTGATGCCAACCCTTTAGTCGCCTCTTACAACACGCAGAGATACGGTGTACCTATTCCAAACCAGGGCACACACCGGGAAAGTAAGAAAGGTAAACAGACAGAGTGTTCAATGGTAAATGTAAATGTGGCAGAGTGTTCCAGTATTTTACCTATTCATGCCCTCCTGGTGCCACAGCAATGCCATATGCATGCTTTGGCAGCAAAAACAGGTGTCGTGCCAGCCACAGTCAAGTGTACAGCGCAGGCAGACAGAGCTTGGATGCTGTAGATGGGAAATAACTTCTTGAGCAGCTGGACGCTAAGGGTCAGGGTAATGGTAAATAAATGACATTGTAGTTATATCCAAGGAATCTACTACCTGAGAGGAATCTATGCTGATATTACAGGCCTCTTAAATTTTTTTTGCCCTGGATCAACTGAGCAGATTCATTTTTTTAGGAAAGAGAGAAAGAGAACACAAATCAGAAGGAGAGAGAGACAGACTTTGATTGCTGTCGTAATTTCATCCTTGTTTTTAAAGTCTTTGAATAAGGTGTCAGCAGCAACCATATAGACTCCTTGATAACTTCACCATCAGTGAATGGTTTCTGATGTTTTGCAAGCAGATGGCTGATGCGAAAAGACGCCTCTGTGCTAGCCTTGCCTTCAGCCACAGGTTTCGAAAAGAGTGACTGTTGAGCTTCAAAATTCCCTTAAACCCCCCAACTTTCTTCGTCCAAACCGTGCTGTTTAAAGGAAAATTTTCTTGAAGTTTTGCATCCGCTGCCTTGTGATGCCGTTCCATATTATCTCTTTTACTCGAGGCTACACTCTTGTTTTTGATATTTGGAAAAATAAATTCACTTTCCCATTCTTTGTGGAAATTGTAGGTTTTTGCGTCTTCTTGGACGGTCCTGGTTCCTCACTCGTCATTTTGGCTTTCAGAAATTAATCTGAGAAAAGAAAAAATGAAAATGAAAAGCCCAGCTTATTCCATGTTTCGGCAGCTCAACAACAGGCAATGAGCAACTGAAGGTATGGTGGGTGCGGCAATACAGTGACTGCATCATCGATGGATAATTAGTTGATTTTAAAAAAGCAAATAATTTCTGATTGCCCTGTATGCCGACATTTAGCTATTTAAAAAAAAAAAAACTCTCCAGCAGCTTGCATTTGCGGTCCATGGCCACCACAATTTTAAATACAAGCATCATACTGTATCTAGGCTTCTCCCACCGTTTCTCTGTATTTTATTTTTTTTGAAACATTTTAAAGAAAATAATATATACAAGTCTGGAGACGGCGATGGTTCACGAGCAATGTACACGGTTCGCGTTTTTTAATTTTTTGACCTTCGAGGGGACGCCACGGGCAAACTGGCGGGAATCGGGAAAAACAAACGTAAATGATGAAAGTTGTAGTACTCAAAGAGCACTACTTGCATACCAATTTTCATTCGAAACAGTTGAAAACCCGAGGAGCTCGATGCCCAATTTATTGATTTTTTTGACATTTTCTAAGTTCGTGACCTTGTGACCTTGACCTTTGGACGAAAATGAAAAATCGAGCTCCGTGGGGCTAGGCAGGTGCCATTGAGCTAACCAAATACCAAAACGCCTGCCAGATTCGACAAACCCCCTCGGAGAAGATGTAACTTGAAATCGGCTACCCCCTAAAAACATGTTTTTTGGGCGTGGCTCCGCCTATAATGGGCGCAGCACACCCATTCTCAGGAAAACACAACTACATCATGATATAAACCTCCCACCCAAATTTTATCAGGATCGGATCAAAACTCATGGAGCAATGCTCGGGACAGGCAGACAGACAGACAGACAAGCCGGTAGGCGGACATGGGTAGTCGACTACCCAATAGAACCTGACATGATGGGCCTGTTTGAAGGGGAATGACCTGAGGATTAAGCACAAGAAAATTCATGATTCTAGCTTCAAGGGTTAATGCTGCAGATTGTTTTTTCATTAAAATACCCCCACATTTAGAGGTTTTTCGGCCGTTGCTAGGAAACGGAGGGGTCCATAGCAACCGTTCTTTCTCACACATAACTAGTACATACCATGAACCTATCATACCAGTTTCATGTATATCTGACTCATAGTCTCTGAGATATAACGAACTTCGTTTTTTTATTGTTTTCGACCAGGGTTCATTCAAAGTCTATCTTCTCCGGCAGCTTTCATAGGATCCGGCTGGAAATTTTTGACAATATGGCTCAATGTACTGCCCACAGTCGCTCATGGCCCGATTTTTGATTTTCGAAAAAATAATTTTTTTATGATTTTTCAAAAATTTCAAAGTCCCGTTGCTAGGCAATGGTGGTGTCCATAGCAACGGCTCTCATTTGCACACAACTAGGTCATGGTATGAACCTACCAATCAAGTTTCATCGAAATCGCATTTGTATTAACTGAAATGTTCATTTCAAATACTGTTAATAAGGGTAGAACAAATCTCAAAAAAAATTCTTTTTTCGACTTGATCAACTAACCAACAGACAGACAGACAGACAAACATATCGACGGAAAAACTGATAATAAGGATAGAACAAATTTCAATTTTTTTTTCTTTTTTTCGAATGGATCGACTTCCCAACACACAGACAAACATATGGACGGAAAAAGTGATAATAAGGGAAGGTCAAATATCAAAAAAAAAAATTTGAAATTTTTTTTTCGACTGGATTGACTACCCAACAAACAAGCTGGTAGGCGGACATGGGCAGTCGACTACCCAACTGACAAACATATCGACGGAAATACTGATAACAAGGGAAGACCATATTTCAAAAAAAAAATTTTTTGAAATTTTTTTTTATTTTCGACTGAATTGACTACCCAATAGACAGACAGAATATAGTGGTCACTTACTAGCTCATGAACCAAAAGTTGTCGTACTCGAAGAGCACTACTTGCATACCAACTTTCATTCGAAACAGTTGAAAACCCGAGGAGCTCAATGCCCAATTTATTGATTTTTTTGACATTTTCTAAGTTCGTGACCTTGTGACCTTGACCTTGGGACGAAAATGAAAAATCGAGCTCCGTGGGGCTATGCAGGTGCCATTGGGCTAACCAAATACCAAAACCCCTGCCAGATTCGACAAACCCCCTCGGAGAAGATGTAACTTGAAACCGGCTTCCCCCTAAAAACACATGTTTTTTGGGCGTGGCTCCACCCATAATGTGCGCAGCACGCCCATTCTCAGGAAAACACAACTGGATCATGATATAAACCTCCCACCCAAATTTTTTTTTTATCAGGATCAGATCGAAACCCATGGAACTATGTTCGGGACAGACAGACAGACAAGCCGGTAGGCGGACATGGGTAGTCGATCAAGTCGAATTTAGTCATTTTTTCAGCCGTTGCGAGCTAACAAAAGCGTCCATAGCAACGGTTCTTTCTCACACATAACTAGGACATACCATGAACCTATCATATCAGTTTAATGTATATCTGACTCATAGTCTCTGGGATATAACAAACTTTGTTTTTTTTATTGTTTTTGACCAGGGTTCATTCAAAGTCTATCTTCTCTGACAGTTTTCATAGGATCCGGCTGGAAATTTTTGACAATATGGCTGAATGTACTGCCCACAGTCGCTCGTGGCCCGATTTTTGAATTCTTTTTTTTAGATTTTTTTGAAAATTTCAAAGGTCCGTTGCTAGGCAACGGATGGGTCCATAGCAGCGATTCTCATTTGCACACAACTAGGTCATGGTATGAACCTACCAACCAAGTTTCATCGAAATCGCCATTGTATTAACGGAGCACTGGACCGAACAGACATACATACAGACAGACAAACATATCGACGGAAATACTGATATAATAAGGGTAGACTACATCGACTACCCAGACAGACAGACAAACATATCGACGGAAATACTGATATAATAAGGGTAGACTACATCGACTACCCAGACAGACAGACAAACATATCAACGGAAATACTGATAATAAGGGTAGACTAGATCGACTACCCAGACAGACAGACAAACATATCGACGGAAATACTGATAATAAGGGTTGACTCGATTGACTAACCAACAGACAGAATGACAAACATATTGAAGGAAATACTGATAATAAGGGTAGACTAAATTGACTACCCAACAGACAAGCCGGTCGGCGGACATGGGTAGTCGATAAAGTCGAATTTAATCGTTTTTCAGCCACTACTAGCCAACAAAAGTGTCCATAGCAACGGTTCTTTCTCACACATAACTAGGACATACCATGAGCCTACCATACCAGTTTCATGTATATCTGACTCATAGACTCTGAGATATAACAAACTTCGTTTTTTTTATTGTTTTCGACCAGGGTTCATTCAAAGTCTATCTTTTCCGACAGTTTTCATAGGATCCGGCTGGAAATTTTTGACAATATGGCTGAATGTACTGCCCACAGTCACTCGTGGCCCGCTTTTTGATTTTCGAAAAAACAAATTTTTGAGATTTTTTTGAAAATTGCAAAGGTCTGTTGCTAGGCAACGGATGGGTCCATAGCAACGGTTCTCATTTGCACACAACTAGGTCATGGTATGAACCAACCAACCAAGCTTCATCAAAATCACCTTTGTATTAACGGAGCACTGGACCAAACAGACATACATACAGACAGACAGACAGACAAACAAACATATCGACGGAAATACTGATAATAAGGGTAGACTAGATTGACTACCCAACAGACACACACACATAACGAATATAGTGGTCACTTACTGACTCGTGAACCAATATATATTTTTAAAGGTCAACTGTTCAAAAATCGAGGATTGACATTTTGATTGTGATTGACTGGTTGTAGACCACTGGTCTAAAGCATATTCAAAAGTTATTAATTGTGATTAGTTCATCAGAACTAGAAAAAAACAAGACAATTATCTGCAGAACCTTGTTTGTTTCCCTCTGAGTTGGGCCTAGGTCACATTTGCCACGGCGGCCGTGGGGTCTCCAAAATCTACGGCCATTAGCAATTATACGGCGGCCGCAGTATTTCCACGGTCACACAATGTAGCAGTCCCATATGTTTTTATTTTTCGTGTAGCTGCACAGCGTATTTATAAATTGTGGAGACCGAAAACGTGGGGTTGCCGTACGGTCTTTGATTTGATGTCGCACGGTGACCTTAAGGGGGCCATAGAATTTTCAAGGCAGACGCAAGGTGCCTGCAAGGCGACCGCAGGGGGACCGCAGGGGGCCCTAAGGCGAACGTGTGGCCAGACGGACGGTAACGAATGGATTAATTTTTTTTTTAACCAATTTTTTTTTTCGGCTTGTCGAATTGCTACGGCGAACGTAGAAATGAAAAAAGTTATAACTCCGCGTTGTAATTCCACGGCAACCTTACGACATGTAAAATAAAGCCATATGGCGTAGGGCCACCCTGAGGCCACCTAAGAAACTCTGTGGCCGCTGCACGTTTCTGTCAATTCAGAGGGCGTACGGCCGCCGTATCCTCGCCGTAGAGCAAATGTGACTTAGGCCTAGGTCTTAGGAATTGTGGAGACCGAAAACGTGGGGTTGCCGTACGGTCTTTGATTTGATGTCGCACGGTGACCTTAAGGGGACCCTGCGGCGGCCATATAATTTTCAAGGCAGACGCAAGGTAGCCTCAAGGTGACCACAAGGCGACCGCAGGGGGGCCCTAAGGCGAACGTGTGGCCAGACGGACGGTAACGAATGAATTATTTTTTTTTTAACCAGTTTTTTTTTTGGGCTTGTCGAATTGCTACGGCGAATGTAGAAATGAAAAAAGTTATAACTCCGCGTTGTAATTCCACGGCAACCTTACGACCTGTAAAATAAAGCCATATGGCGTAGGGCCACCCTGAGGCCACCGCACGTTTCTGTCAATTCAGAGGGCGTATGGCCGCCGTATCCTCGCCGTAGAGCAAATGTGACTTAGGCCTTACCAATTCATTAAACTGAACCGAAAAACATGAACGAGGCATGGGCACACTGATTTCGTTCAGTTTCACACAATTTTGTTGGTTAAAAGTAAATGTTATGACAAGCAGTTTACTCCTGAAGTAACTACATTTAGAACAGTCGCAAAGAACCGGTCCTGGTTCTGATGTACGAGATTTTGTTACAGAGCGTTGGTGCTGCCGAAGCAGTTTATTGGCAAGGGTCATGCTGGGTGGTTTGTCGCTGCCTTCCCAACAGTCGTTAGGGCAGGAATTTGGAATTTAGCCATGGTGTCAGTAATAACTTACCGATTCTTCATGAAGGACACAGTGGGATCTTTAATGTCCACTAACTAATGCCGGAAGATGGGACGCACATTTTAACATAAATCCCACAGATGGCACACACATTGCTGAATCACTTACCTGTGAAACACCAGGATGACAGTTAAATGCTCGGTCGAGATTTTAACCCAGGCTGGGCAGCATAGAGGAGAGTGTGCATACATCTAGGCTATCCTGCTGGGCAACCCGTCCATAATTCCCCTACTTTTTTATGTCATTGCTTTTCAGATATGCCTGGTATTGGCTTTGGATCCTAGGGTCCTGAGTTCAAAATCCTGCTTAGCTGTTGAATTCATACCAGGTGGGGTTAACTCGGCCTGTCATTCTTCCGAGGTCGGCAAAATGAGTGCCAGCATGCTGGTATACTGTGTCGGAGTGGCGACCCATCCAGGATTGTGCCCAATAGTCAAGGAGACTGCTTAAGCAGCACCAACGCTCTGCATAGTCTGGTCCCAATCTCCTCCTCCTTTTCAGATGGAGAATTGACCTTTTCAAGTATGACTTGTAATACCCCCTCACACCAAGAGTGGCGCCATCTGATATCTACAGAGAGAGAATCGAGGTGCTCCCCACCTTTATTCCCTGGGGCAATCAATATATTTATAGCCTCTAAAATGTAACACCAAAAACCCAAACCCTTAAAGTTTTTACTTCTCCACTCTGGATGGGGTAATGTATTCACACCCATTGCTAGATGCCATGGATCAGGCCATGTGTATGGCAGCTAGGAATGGAATCATATTTAGATTTGTGGTGTGTATGCATTATGTAGATGTGCACACAATTTGTAGGTGGTCACATATGAGTGTGGTTAAATGGCTCTTGGGGCTCCCATGAGCGAACACTCTGCTGGATCTTCAGGAATGATGTACAAAATGGACAGACACGGTCAGGCTGCTTGGGGGTACCAACAGGAGCCAAGGTCATGTCTGAGGTGCAGGTGGTCATGCTCAATGACTCCACCCCACTATGCGGTGCTATACGATACACATTTACAGAGATAGCATTTGGGTCTTTTCCCAATCCTGAACCCACCATGCTATGAATATTTATTTATTTATTTTTTACTGCTCAAAACCTTCAGGGACTTCCCGAGTACAACCAGCAGTTTTCAACTCATTCCATTCAGAATTTCAGGAATGCATACAAGTCAAACAAACAGACAAACAGACACTTATTGAATTATATATAGTATGATGGCAGTGCACTCAGCAAATGCAAATATATGTTATATAATGCACATTTGCTTTGGTGAATTCCATCCAACATGGTGACAGTGTGACCACTCCTCATTTTCATAAATGCCAAGGTGAGCCAATGAAAAAAGCCAAGAATTCACAAGGTTTCGGAAAAGCGATGATAATAGAAAACCTATACGCCAAGAAAACCAAGACGTCAAGGTGAACAACGAATAGCCAAGATCTTGTGAAAAAAGCCAAGGAGTGGTCACACTGCATGGTGAGTGGAGATGGTTAAAGGAAGAAGATAAGCAGAATTTCCGAAACCGGGGCACTGCATATTACAGATGGTGATGCATCGTTAGTACCTGCTCCGGTGCAGTCTGCCAACAGCGTGTGGCAAGTAAGGCAAGAGTCTTGCAGGTGGTGTGGACTGGCCGCGGAAATCTCGGGCGTAACCCACAATTCAACTTCCTCAACACCTCCATAGGTTTCCCTTGCAGCGTGGGCCGCTGGCCACTGAGAAGCTCAAAGAGCAACATGCCATAGGAGAACATGTCCACCTGTAAAGCACATATTCCACATTGCAATATTAATTATGGATGATGTGCTACCTGCATTCTCACATGCATAATCAGCTGCAATTTGAAAAGGTCGCGTTTTTAGGTTTCTCCCACTGGGATTCCTTGGTATCTCCAACAGACTAAAGCATACTGAGGGAATACAGGCCTCATCAAATGTTGTGTATATTGTAATTTCAGAATCATGATCACCCAGTCTCACCAAGTGCTCTCACCAAAAAACATCACGCCTTTGTCAATAGGGCATGATTTTCTTGTTCAGTAATGGGTGTGAAAAAAAATGATACATTGGGTGTGAAAATAGTGATAAAGATCACTCAATCTTCGAGAATCCAGGAACTGGTACAACTCAAAATTATCGACTCTTCTACGGGAATTGATTGATACTTTGATAGTTGGGAAAGCATAATTGTTGAAATTCATTCATACTAACCTTCTCATCATAGATTATTCCTGGACACACCTCGGGTGCCTGATACCCAGGTGTCCCCTCAGTGCCTCGAGCCCCTTGTCCAAAGGAAAGGCGTGAAATGCCGTAGTCGGAAAGTTTAGCGTTGACCGTCTCATTGGGATCCAGGGACCACATGAGTACATTGTCAGACTTCAGATCACAGAAAATGATGTCCTTGCGGTGGAGGTAAGCCAACGCCAGAGCTACCTGGTGTGCCACCTTGTAGCTTAGCAGTGGGCCCAGTGGCACTGGAACTGGTGTGGAGAAGAATAAAAATAAAACAATGGTAAGGGTTAATAAGTACGTTACAAAACTCAGTTACCTCCCAAGAAGCTCCATTTTGGATGACAAAATAAATTATATTTGTCAAATACTTGCTTTGGAGCTGTTTGGCAAGTTTGTTGGAAGACAAACAAAAAGTTTTGAGAATGAGTGATTTATGATCATTGATGAAATCAACAAAAAACATACATGTTTTCTAACAATCTTATGCCAAAGAGGTGAGACTCAAAATGTCAAAATATATAATTACTTTTGCATCGTCACCACTCGATGACTGATAAGTTGTCTGTGAAAGAATCAAGCCGATCCACATCTTCAAAGCAAGTTAAAAATCTCGACGTAGACATCATTACCTCGTTTATACAAGTTGTGTCAAAATACTCTCAAGGAATAAGGCTCCTGCTATTCACGCTAACTTTAACAATACAATTGCCTGATGTCTCCATTTGGATTGTGATTATTTTGTTCTGAAAACGTTTGAGCCAACATTCATAAAAGTTATGAACAAAGACGAGTAAACAGGAAATTTCTCGTCACAACATAAAAGGCACACATAACTTGTTGCTCAGTTTGCATGAGTAAAGGTGTTCACATTACCAAGCTCGGCAGCATCCAGAACGAGTCGCAAGCTCCCATGTGGGGCAAGTTCCAGTGCGAGGCAGAGCGGGTATAGCATGATGCCAAGCAGAGCCGGTATGCAAGGGTGGCGAAGGCTTTGTAGCATGCGTGCCTCAAGACGAAATTCGGCAAATACTCGGGCAATACGGTTTGCATACAAGTCCCGAAGCATGTCATCTGTGGGGCGATTACAGAAGGTGCAGTTTCTATTAGTCTATTGGCTAACCAATGAGGTAATGCAGGATCCTGCAAAAAAAATTGGTGAACCCCTAATATTTACCATCTTCATTACATGACAGGATGGTGAAGATTTTGACAGCCACAACTGTACCCTGGTACTGAGCACGGCGGATAGTAGTGCCACTGCCACCATGACCTAAATATCCAGCATCTCCATCAATAATAGTCAACTCTGAGCACTCCAGAAAGTACCTGCAATGAATGATGGCTGTTCAAACAAAACCGCAGGGTGGTTGTGAGTATTAATTTACAGCTACATTAACAGAGAATGTTTTGAACTAGCATAAGATGGCAATACTCAACTTATTTTACTCAGCAGATACAATGATAAGTATAACCATTAAACTACCATACAGGAAGTATAAATATGTATAGTGATTGTTTTATTCGAGAACCCTAAATAATTCCCATGCACGAAAAACCATATCTGTAAGGAACATAATATTTTGCACAAATGTAGTCCAATGTTAGAGAAAGATGTGACAATAAATAATGGCAATAAAGAAGTAAGCTGACAAAATGAATAGGTTGTGGGACAAGAAAATATGATAAACTAAGAATAGGAAAAACTGCAAAACAACATGGACAACCAGCCAAGATAACTTTAATTGGATGCATCACATTGGGATAAATTTGTGATTATCCCTATAAAAAATTTTTTAAAAATCTCCTTTGTATTTTTCATGATATCTGATGAAAATACGAGGAGAATCTCATAAGATCTCATGATAAGTAGACTGCTTGGTGACAATCAGACCTGCGTGGAAAATCCGTCATGAAGATTTCGGGTACAAGCTGCGGCAGTGGTACTGGTCGATCAGGATGCTTGGGGCATAACATCCGATCATCGGTCACTGCCCTCAGCAAGCATTCCTCCAGGCGGAACATGTGGGGCAATTGCTCCGGGGCATTGAGGATGGCCAAGCTAGGGTCCAACTGGGTCTGGGTGCTGGGTGATGGCGTCAAAAGGCAACGGGAACATGGAATGAGCTGTCGTACGAACGGTGTCCCATCTGGCTCTGTCCCCAGCAAGGCTACTCAGGGGCGAGGTTAAACACAGGAAAGACAGACTTAGAAACCTTCAAAATATGTCAACCATTGCTTATATCCATCACAGTCAAGCTATCACTGGCAATCTGGCCAAATTCCAAATTCCTGTTCTAACCTACAGAGGTTCGAACCTCGTCCACGTCACATACCCAAAGCTCTCCACCAAATTTCGCCCGAATCCATCCACAACTTTTTGAGATATCCTGTTCATAAACAAACAAATATATAGGATTCTGCCGGACCACCACCTCTACCATTTGATGAAGTTCCGTGAAGATCGCTTTAAAATTGTGACTTGTAGGTGATTAAAGATGAGTAGACAGACAACTGGAAGTGATCAGAAGATTTTGATTGCATTGACTGTCTCATTGGGGATGAGAAACATGTCATCTGTGTCATTTTGATATAACTGTCAAAACATTTTTTTTTCACCAAGAAACAAGAAAGATGTCATGCATAGCACAATACTTGCAAAATCTAAAAACAAATTTGACTATAAAAATGATTGGTGGTTGAATTAAATGACCAAATATGCAAATACTCTTCAAATCTCAAGTTAATCGGATGAAAGTGTCAATTTTAGAAATTTGGCCTGTCAACTTTTTGGCCTATTTTAACCAAAAAAATACTTGTTCATTGGATTCAGTGACGTGATATGCAAATTCTCTTCAAATTTCAAGTCAATAGGATGAAAATTGAGGATTTTAGGAATTGGGCCTATGTTGACCTTTGGGCCGAAGTTGACCTCAAAAATAATTGCTGGTTGAATTCAATGATCTGATATGCAAATTCTGTTCAAATTTCTAGTCAATCGGATAAAAATTGAGGATTTTAGAAAATCTACCTCCGTTGATGACCTTTTGATTTCAGAAAAAAATAGGCTTCTTGCTTATGACGAACTCTACCAGGTGGTGAAGTTTTGTGAAGATCGGTTAAAAATTGTGACCTGAAGGCGAATGACATACAAACAAACAAACAGATGAACAGACAGACAGAATAACGCACACCGACCAATATACTTTTTATTTTTCTTCGATTTTCGCAAGTAAAAAGACAGACAAGGGTGAAAACATAACCTCCATCCACCTTCGGTGGTGGAGGTAATAAGATACACTTTCATTTTCAGCATAATCACTCTTTTAAGGAATTATATTGTTTTCATTTTTTTGTGCAAAAACCAAATTATATGCAAATTTAATACATTAGTTTTTCTTCATTTTCAGACTGTGGAATGTTTGAACGGTTTGTATCCTACTTATAGAGATATGTGCTGGGGGAAGTTTGTTACTTATGACAAATGTCTTAAGTCTCTTAGCATCTCACCTGGAAACCATTGTTCTATTAGACTGGTCACATGGTCCATGACAAAGGCAACAGCTGAAAGGTCCTGACTTTGTGACTGTACCATGATGGCAATTCCAGAATGGTTAGTGGTCTGCATGCTTCTTCTGCCCAGTGCCTCAACACTATGCATGAAGGGACAAGGAAGAAATGGCGGAGACGAACGTACATAAACCGGATATTGAAGCAATTCTAAAATTCCATTCAATTTACTACCAGTACAATGGTAATGATACACACACACACACACACACACACACACACACACACACACACACACACACACACACACACACACACACACACACACACACACACACACACACACACACAATTTAATCGCAACTATCACAAGACACTTAATTTCACGGATGGACAGCAATTTGAGTGAAGTTATGGTATTGTACTTTCAAACATCTTTAAAAAACAATGTCACCCGCAGGGTGACCCGTATCTTGCCAAAAGATGATCGCGTGTGACTTCTTTAAGGTCACACTGAGGTGAACAGAGCTGCTATCCACCAGGAGCGACTCCTTGAGGAATATCTGCTTACGAGAGATTCCGATGAGAATCGTTCTACAGAGTAACCATGAAAAATATAACGTCTCATGAAAATTTTGCCTCATAACGTCACCAAATGACGTCATAATGTCTCAAGCTTGACATATTTAGAAAGCACTCATCGAGGTGTTCAATTTGAGGTACTACACGACATGGTTCCTAAAACTTGAAAATTTGACCTTGGGGTCAAATATGTTTGACCTCAGGTGCTAACCATGAAGGTCAAGGCCAATGGTCACCAAAAATTAATCAGCTGAGCGCCAGACCATGAACTATACTCCCATGAAGTTTAAAGACGATCCGATCAAAATTACTCAAAAAATAAGGGTTTCGTCGACTCCCCTGATTTGCGACGAAGTGACCTTGACCTTTGACCTTGACCTTCAAAATTTTGTGCACTGAAAGGGACCTCTATAGGCCTCCGATATGCGAAGTTACAAAAATTTCCAATGATAACTGTGCTCTGCAGAATTTTTTATACGTGATTACAGACAAACAAACAAAAAAACAAAACAAAACAAAAAAAAAACATACAAGCTGACTAACATATCTTGCAAAAACTTCGTTTTGGCAAGATAACGAAGTACGACAGTCATAAGACAGCATAGATCACCTCAAAAAACCATTAGCATAACAAGCACAGAGCCCTTCCTGCCAGTAGGTCTTGCGTGCTTGACGCACGCAGAAGGTGCTGCCATGTCGGTATAACGCCCGAGTGCCTGCTGCATCTTGCTTGTCTCTATCCAAAGTTGAAGTGACCTGTAACCTGTTCCAGACACTAGTCAAGCCCTAAACAGTGGAACAACAAAAATAATAAATTATTGTGACCTTTGAACTCAGAATAACCAATATCTAGTATAAAAGAGATGCCAGAAAACATTAATAAGAAAATGGCATTTACAAACCTAAATTGAATGGCACTTCATAGAGCTCATAACCCCCACCAGGCTGAACAGTTTATGTTTTGTACCCCAATGATAGGCCGGATCTGCATTCGGACCTCTAAACAAAATCTAATCGGCTTGTTCTTGTCACCGACCCAACTCATCCACCAAGTTTTGTCATAATCCATCCACAACTTTTTGAAACAGCATGTATTGTTTTTAGCCCATCTCTCAATGGTGAAGAATGACTCGGAATAAAAAAAAATATTGGATCTGAATCTGGATCTTCACCAAAATCTAAACAATTCGTCCTTGCTAGACACCCAACCTGTCCATTAAGTTTCATCCAAATCTGTGCATAACGTTTTGAGACATCATTCTATATATCGGTTGTAGGCCAATCTCTCAATGGTGAAGAATCATTGAAATAAAAAAAAAATTCTCGGATAAGGATTCGGATCTTCACCAAAATCTAATCAATTCATCCTTGTCACATGCCTAACCTGTCCACCAAACTTCGTCTGATCCACCAAACCTTTTGATATATCCTGCTCACAGCCAAATAAATCTATACTAATAAATAGCAGTGTGTGTGCGTATGTGTGTGTGTGTGTGTGTGTGTGTGTGTGTGTCTCCTCCATAACTCCAAAACCATGAAACCTTGCAGCCTGAAACTTTGCATGCCTACTAATAAAACTCCAAGGAAGTGCAGGACTGAAAATTGGGTGTTTGGATTCATTAAAACACCTCTTTTGAGGATAATTAAAGCCTTATTTAATTATATCCTTGATCATGCACATCCTCGGTCACCACTTTCTGTGTGATCTTAAAGCGCATCATAAGTAACTTCACTGGGGTCTGAAGCCGCCATGTTTTTTGGCCTGCTCAGCCATGCCTTGACTTGGAACAGGCCACAACGATTTCTTCATGATAAAGTTGTTCTTTTCCCACTTTCCTCACTGATATTATCGAATGCCTGTTTATCAGAAGTATGGATCGCTGTATACATCACTTATGTCAGTGCTATAGTGTTCAAATGAGGAGTTTGGAGTAATTTCATACATTATATGATATGATTTCCCATGATCTACTCTCACAGACTAATTAACGTATATCATCAAAATATTAATTCAGTTTTGAGGATCGGATATCGTCTAAACCGGACTAAATGTGTCAAAATCTGGAGTGAACTCTGATAATAATTTAAAGAAATAATGAGTCTTATATCTACGCCGATGTACCTATTTACTTTTAGCAAGCAAGACTATAATCCCTGCTCCTCCATACATACACAAGAAAATGTGAAATTTCCAAATCATTAAACTTATCTTTTTCGACTGTTTGCAGAATTATATTGAGTGAACAAAAGATTTAGGAATGTAACAAAATTAACCAGCTTCATTCACTATATGACTTAATGCATTCACTGCTTGACCTCCCGCCCTGTTTCCCAGAGGGACTGCTTATCCATAGCGTCTGCCAGATCTATGTCTATATTTTTGGAGGTTTCGTGAGGTGCTCTACAAGGAATCAAAGCAAATCTGGAGAAAAACGGACGTTCTAAGATAAAGTTATAACGTTCACGCAAAACGCAAACGATGTACCACATGAGGTGTGCACAGACACATGCAACATGGCAGATTATATATCAGCAATGTTTATTTCATTTGCGATTAAACTTTGCGATGCCTCCACTGTTGCTCTACATTATACAGCAACTCTTTTGTAGATAAAGTCATTATTTGAATGAATTTATTTTATTTCTTTAACTGCTGCATACGTGGTGAAGACTGGCTTTAAAGTTAAAGGGATCATATATGGTATGCAGCCACAGCCTGGCCAGCTGTTCCTTGTCAACCATTTAATTGGAGTGCTTGCTTGAGTGCTTAAGCCACTTGCCGAGCGCCCAATAGTTGATAGCAGTACCGCGCTATGTCATTCTGAGCGAATCGTTTACTCACTGCGGACGCTTTTGCCGCACCACAGGGAATAAGCAGGCGATGCAGGCAGTATGGGCGAGTGTAAGGAGGTATTAGAGAAACATGGACTGAGGATGAGTATGGAGAAGACTGAGATGATTTGTGTTGGGCGGTGGAGAAAATAAATTATATCAGGTTCGAGAGGAAGCAGATCAGACAGGGAAATAGGTTTGAGTACCTGAGAGGAACAGTGACCGGTGATGGTAAGTCAGAGTGAGACGTGTGGAAGGGGATTCAGGTGGGAGCAAATGTGTGGAGGAGGGTGGAGAGAGTGATGGCAGACAGAAAAAAATATCAAGGAAATTGCAAGGGAAAGGTTTGGTGCCTTGTGTGACGCCAGCCTATCTTTACGGTCTGGAAACAGTGACACTGACAGAGAAACAACAACAGAAGTTGCAGGTCTACAAGAACAACTGAGTCAGGAGAATTGCGGGAGTGAAGAGGGTTGATAGGAGGAGGATGGATTAACTGAGGGAGGAGATTGGTGTGCAGATGAGCTTAATGGGGAGATTGGTAAACATCTGGCTGAAGCAAGCTGGGCATGATGCAGATGGAGGAAGAGAGAATGGCAAAGAGATTGGATAGGTTGAGGGTTGCAAGGCAGCAGGATAGCCTCGACGTGTGCATTCACCTCTGAGCAGTCTAGCCTGGTGTCAGTTAAAAGATAGATGTGGTATTTGTGAATAAACATTCGTAAATGGCTACAAGTGCATGATTAAATGAATGGTTACATGTTATAAGTTTCGTGCAGCACAAATCGGTGAATTGTAACATAAACTTCTTGATGTATTGAGCTAATTTTGACTGGGGATGGCAATATTGTGTTGTAAACTGCCTGGTGAGATTCTTGAAGAAGCTGGAATGTTCTCAGATGAAACTTCCAGTATGGACGAGAATCGCATTTGCTGGAAGGCACTGAATCGTTCTGTGGTACTCCATAAACCCGTCCCATGAGAGGGAGGTGTAGACAGATGGGTGACATGTGACAAGACAGGTGTTTCAATTGTCTCCATGCTCGATGAGTGAACGAGGTGTTTATGTAATGTCCAGAGTGGTTGTTAACATGTGGAGCTGATTAAAACTTATTAAGATTGAGTATCGGGAAAGAATTCCTTTGAACGCTTCAATCATCCTGAACGAGCCAGCGCACGAGAGAGAACAACGTGGCAGGACTCGATTGTTCAACAGCCCCGGTGCACGATGTGAGCATGCGTGAGTTGAGCCAGCAGGACAGGGACACTGGATGGAAACAACTCAACACGGGAATCGTTATTGGACATTGTGTGTGATGGTGAACTTCCTTATTTGACTTTGTATCTGTTTATTTGAAATACAAGCTTCAAAAACGTTACGCTGTTGATGCGGTAACTGTAACGTCACTCAGAAGTCACAAACCCCAAATGACAAAGATCCATTTGATTGGAAGCTGACCTTTACAATCGTTCATACTCGTGAAGCGCAAACCTTGGATTGCAGTCGTTCGAGAACGAGCTGGGTTCAGCACCATGAACAACATACATACACTAAAGGGAAGGAAATCCGAAGGTGTATACTGAACACTCGGGTTTCGCTTCTCTGCTCAGCTACAAACTGTCATCCTGGTGTTTCACCCGCAGGGCAATTTGTCAATATGTGTGACATCCATTGGATGGACATTAAAGATCTCACGGTGTCCTTTGTGAAGAGTAGGTGAGCTATTTCCAGCACAGTACCCTGAATAATTTCAAAATTCCTAACATCCATCTAAATTCCAGGTTTGGCCAACAGATTTATGAAAGACGGGCCAAAAACCTCCCCCCGCCAACCCCACAAGTACGTGGGAATAACTGCGGCCAATAAAGAAGCAGTCGTGGAAAATGATGTTTCCTCATATCCTTGTCTTGCATGTGCTGAGCATGTGATGAGCATGTACAAGCTCCTCCATGAGCCTGAGACATTGTGGGAAATAAATAAATAATAAATAAACCATCTCAAAAGTGATTTAAACATGGGTGAAACAGTTCAACAATTTCCAATTGAAATATTGTTTTAAAATAAGTGCATCGGTGGAGACATATCAGCTTATATGATTGGCTCCCACAACATACTGTGCGTTCCATTGATGATAGGCTGATCAGCAGCCGAGCAATAAGACGTTGCCAAAAGCCCATGGGAACAAAAGACATCTGTACATGTCGCAGCAGGGTATGCGCACGTGTCGGGGACGTTGGTTCAGGGCTCAATGTTGAGCTTGGTTTTTCTGGCAGTAGATGAGGAAGCAGGTATCTGAAGAGAGAATTTGATACAGGAAGAGATAAAGCACATTCACCATTCTACTTCCAAGAAAAGGAGGACTCAACCACAAAAGGAAAACTCAGTTTTCTTCTCACTCACCTTCCATCCTGCAGTGGCAAAGCAATTTCAAACCGTGCTAAAAGCTGGAGCCAAGGCTGGCGTCCATCTTCAGGTAACTGGTTCTTTTGGAGAAAGGCCCAAAGTTGGTGCTCAGAGAGGCAGCTTTCCTGGGCCTTAGCATGTACTGTTGGGCTGAACACACACTGCAGACAGGACCAGAGCCAGGCTGCATCCAAAAAATAAAGGCTTCGAAGGCCTCGGCTGGCATCAGGAAAGTGCAGTATGCATCCCACTTCGACTAAAAATGTCACAGCTTCAAGGGTAGGATTAGGGTGAGAAAAGTTGGGATTGAGAAAATGATTAAGCTAATATGACACTAAAAAGCTGATGATTGCTGAGAAAAAGATGATAGGGAAGCTGTTCATGTCAGATGTTGATTGTGCTTTGGAAAATTAAATTTTAGAAAAGTTGTACTTATGAGATAACAAAAACGCATGATGTTTTTTCACAATGAGAAAAGCAAGATCCACATTTGCATAACATGCACTGTTGACACACCCTGTTGCATTTCATCTTCTGAGTTTACCAATCCTCCTTCCATATGTTGTGTAGCCAGGGCCTTGAACTCGGTTTCGGTAAGGTACTGCACAAGGTGAGACTGTCTACGTCGCTCCTTCTCTGCTTGGACTGCCTTGTGCAGCAACAGGAAGCTTTGTGGAACCTTGAACAGCAGCAGGAATAGCATGCAACTCTGGTGTACCGTAGGCACAAATCAAGGTGGTAGCGCAGTCAATAAAAATAAAAAAAATCACAAAAAAGTTATTTAAAGTTCATAAAATAAAATTTGTAAAACGAAATATAAACTGAAGAAGAGGTGGAATTTCTGCAATGGCCTTGACCAGTCGATGCTCAGTGGCTTTTTCGATGTCAACAGCTAAGCTCACCAGTCGACCGACAAGGCGCTCAGTTGGAATTGGGTTTCCCACATCCTTCATGGTGCTGGCCACTTGGTATATGAGCTTCCTCAAATCATATACACCAGTACCCGTTCGAGATGACACTTCACTGAAATAGTAGGGTCCGGAGACGAGATGAGGAGGAAAATGGAAGAGAATAATCATATAATTAAAGCGACATTGCTTTTTACTCGAATGAAATCGTAGATTGTGTGTCCAATCAATACATAGATTAAAATAAAGAGCAGTGCGACAGACCACACTTAGACATTCAAATATTGTTTCCAGGAATAATCCAATAAATATGGCAATGAACACCTTGAAAGATAAGATGTGTAGTCCTACATGACTTACGCAAGGTGCTGGTGAACAATATTAGGATAACCAGGCATGCGGCCTCCACCAGGCATATGGCAGAGGCTGAGAATATGGGCACGCAGGGTGGCAATGCGCTCCTGCTGGAATCGTTGTGGCAGAGCATCCAGGTGAGTACCAACGATTACCACAGCAGCATTAGGAGCACGAGCCTGTGAAAAATAGACATTCTCAAAACATCAGTCATGGCAATGGAAAGTGTTCAATCACCGTTATCACCATTACTCTTTCCTGTGGAAAAAAAACACATAACACAGACAGACTTCCAAGTTGCATGTTCAGTCATTCTCAAACTAATCCTTCATCCATTTACCTGAATACTGAGCAGCCAGCTCTGCAGAGCTTCCACCCCTTCTTCACCCAACACCAGGTTCCAGATGACAAGAAAGAGTGCTTTGTTTGTAAAGAAGCATTGATGTGCAGGCATTGCGCAGGCAGGGCCCCCGAGCTCCCAGACTGACATTCGTACCAGGTCTGGTAGCTGTGTCAATTGGGGAGAAATAAATATTGTAAAGTTTTACAAAATGTGTTGCACAAAAAGGCCATCCTACCTGGGCACCGCAGGACCAATACAGATCCTGAGTTCTGCTACTCAGTCCTGCATCTTATTTTGCAACTTACAAATCTAATACCCACAACTTCACTAAACCTCTTCCATGCAACATCCATCTCATTTTGCACAAGAACAAACAATTTAATTCGCCATCAGTCATTTTAGCCAGAGTCCATTCAATGACTATTTATTAACAAAGACACCAGTGTGGAATAAAAATGAAAAGTGACACACACCTGCGATGGAGTGGTGACCTATACAGGAATGGTCCGTAGCAAGAAATATGTTAACAACCTGTCATGAATGCACCAGTGTTATCAAAAGTATGGACCTTCACCACTCCCATCACCACCTCCACCACTCATATACAGCTGGCTAAAAAATATACATGTTGTCACCGTTGTAGTGACATAGTTAAATATAAAAAGAAGATGCTGACCTATCTGCGATGAGAAAGCAACAGGCCTTGTGTTTCAGCTTCATCATGGGAAATGAAAATAACATTGAAGGCTTAAATTCCACAGAATCCAGGAGAGACAGATGTAATGCTGGGGCACCAGCCCCTAGTAGAGAGCAGTACTCCTGAGGCTATGGGCAAAGGCCATGTTGGCTGCAAGTGCTGATTTTTTTTTTAAAGGAATTGCTTTGAAATCAGGAAGATGGCCAGTCTGCAGTTGGCTTTGGAAGCCACTTTTGATATATGGTTGGCGCAGAAGAGATTATGATTGTTAATAAGTATGATAAGTTCAAGAGACTGAACCTCTTCCAGTGGCCGACAATTGAAATAGACAGGTGGGTTAGTTTAATGATCCTTCCAGAGCGACAGGATGAAACAGTGGGATTTTCCAGGGTTGAAGGACATAGTCCATTCATCATATAATAATCAAATCAGCAGGAAGTGACAAAGCTGCTGTCTGCCCATAAATGGAATGGGTATTGTACAACACAATGTGGAGTTCGCTGCAGAAAGGAAGAGAAAGTTTTACAGAACATCGGAGAAGTTGTTTATGTGGACGAAATTTCATGACATTGTCCTGTAGTTATCTGAGAAAAATTAGATCCATGGTTTGCAGTAATTCCCATTTACAGACGAACTTCAAGACAAATGAATAAATATATGACTTATTCTCTCGTAGATTTGGCTATCAGCAACTTAGTAGTATATCAAAAGCTAAGCCTATATCTACTGTCACTGCAGCAAAATGATGATGAATGAGCACCGAGCTCCTCCACGAGTCTTGACATTGTATATAACTAGTACGTGCCTGTAAAAAAAAAAAAATATATATATATATATATATATATATTAATAAATAAATATTCCAACCACGCGCAACAAACAACAACCACACAGGCCGTTTCTTCGCTCTCGCGTGCCCGCACGTGCGTGGCGCGGAAGTTCACATATTATTCGCAGTTACGATGATTCACAATTTAGGTTTTAATGGCCAATTATTCAATTAGCGCCAACGTATTTTGTCTTTTCGCAATGTCATCGCAAGGAAAAACAAAAAGAGAAGAGAAGAGAGAGAAAAAAAAATTACTTCCTGGTTCGGAGTACAGCAGCACTCTGATGTTACCGAAATTTATGCACCGTCTCATGAAAACGATCATAACTTGCGGCATTGTGTTTATCTATAAATGCGCATAAGAAATCGAGAAATTATTAGAATACACGAAGTCATCACTCTCCGGAAGTCCGTACGTTGTAACCCGTAATGGGGAACGCGGCTGAGCTTCCCTTCCCCATCGGCCACACCCACGCAACAACGTGTCTTGTCATTGGTTTGGTAAATAAATGGCCATAACTTGGGAAGCACTTGTCCGATTAATATCAAACCTTGAAAAGGCACATCCTCAGGGCCCCAGAAATATACCTGTCAAGTTTCAATTAGATCGGACCAGTGGTTGTCGAGAAACAGCAGTCACACACACACACACACACACACACACACACACACACACACACACACACACACACACACACACACACACACACACACACACACACACACACACACACACACACACACACACACACACACACACACACACATACACACACACACAACCTCTGCAAAAATAACCACCCATCCTCGGCATGAAGGGATTTGCATGATCTTATAGTTGTAGCCACCGAAATGAACACTTTTGATTTTGTTACAGTGGACTCGAAACAATAACAATGAATAGTTCTCCCATCTCATCTTCAATTGTCCTACCCTTCCTCCAACCCATGGAACATTGAAGCTTGTGGCAAGGCAGTTGTCCTGAAACAACTTGCCTTTGCATCTTGTAAGGCACATCCAACTGAGGGCAATCTCATTTCCTTCCACAAAGCTCAGAGGAAGTGTGTATCTACCCTCAGGAGAGCGAGGAAACAACATCTTTTCAATCTCAAGTTTGAACTCTCAAACCTGTCTCCCTCCTCCAAATCCTGGTGACATCTAGTCAAGTCCGTTTCTGGTATATGTTCCCCCCTCCATCCCATCAAATTACTGCACATCTGACTGCCCGTGAAGAGGCTGAATGCCTAAACTCCATGTTTCCTTCTAAATATTGTGTCCAAAACCCATTGCTTTCTGTATCCACCTTACCCAGTTGCACCCAGCTGTTCCTGGACTTTGTGTCCTTTTCTCCTGACAAGGTGGACAGCTTGCTGTCAAACTTCGACTTAGATTCTGCAACCGGTCCAGGTGGCATCAGCCCTCATGTCCTAAAAACCTGCTCTGCTGCTCTTACCCTCTCTCTGTTCTTTTCACCCTCCTGTTCACTGAAGGTCATCTGCCATCTGCTTGAAAATCAGCAAACAATATCACTCTCCATAAAAAAGGTGCAAAAACAGATCCCTTCAACTACAGACCAATCATCAGCAAGGTCATGGAATCCATAATCGCTTCCGACATCAAATCCTTCCTCTTCTCCAATGGCTTGATTTCCAATCATGCATTTGGATTCAGACCAGGTCACTTTACCCTGGACATGCTGGTTGTGCTTTCCCATCAATGGATGGAGATCATAAATGCCAGACATGAGATCAGAGCCATATCCCAAAACATATCACGTGCTTTTGATACCGTCTGGCACCCCGCCCTGCTCACCAAACTCTCTTTCTATGGTATCCAAGGCAATTACCACTCATGGCTCGCAGACTGTCTCTCCTGTCGCAGTCAACGTGTGGCCCTTAATGGAATTCTCTCACCCTTTCTTCCTGTCCAGGCTGGGGTTCCTCAAGGCAGCGTTCTGGGTCCTGTTCTTTTTCTGGTTTTCATCAATGATCTCTCTGACTCTCTGGAAAATCCTCTTTATCTCTTTGCTGATGACTCCACCCTTTGTCATCCCATCTGTCATCCCTCAGATCAGCAAGCAGCAGCTTCTTCCCTCTCTGCAGATTGGGATAAAATCACAAGCGAGTCCAACATGTGGAACATGTCTTTCAATCCTGACAAATCTCACACTCTCACTATGTCTCTCCGAAATGACCATCTGGAACCCTCCCCCCCCATCTACGTTCTCAACAATCCTCTTGAAGAAGTCCTTTCATTCAAGTTTCTGGGTCTCACTATCTGCCATAATCTTTCCTGGGAAAGCCACATTTCCAAGCTGACCTCCAAAGCCAGTCACCGACTGGGCATCTTCTGGCACACAAAGTCCTTACTTGGCACACCTGAGCTCCTAACCAAATGCAAAGTTCTCATCCACAGCCTGATGGAGTACTGCTCTCCCCTCTGGGCTGGTGCACCCCCCTCACACCTTTCTCGGCTTCAAGCTGTGAAAACCAGGGCATTTCGGATTATTGGTATCTCCCACGATGAGGTTGAGTCTTTGGGCCTCTCACTCTCTCACTGCAGGCAGGTCGGTGGTCTTTCTGTCTTCTACAGTCTCCTCTCTGGCCTCACCCCCTTGCTCTTGTCTGTGATCTGTTCCACCCAAATTTCCACAGGGTGCTCAATGTCCACCAAAACCCCCCTTCTGGTGAAACTACCAAAATCAAGAATCATTGCTCACCTTCACTCTTTAATTCCTCTTTTTACCAACCTTTGGAACAAACTCCCACGCTCTCTTCAATCCCACATCTTCCTCCAGGTATTCAAAACAGCTGTTCACCACCATCTCATATCTTCCCCCATCCAAAATCATGAGCTTTTCTACCCCCGTTAATCCACCCCAAACCCACCACCATCATATTTCCTGCTTTCCTTCCTGAAAGTCGCGATTGTGTCCATCTTGTATACCCCGTGTACCCTGCGCCATCCCTCTCCCTTCCACAAATCTCATGTCTCTGTTCCCCACTGTTTTGTGTTTCCTTATCCCGCCACTCTTGTCTCCTGCTCCCTTTGTTATACATTCTGTGAGTTAGTTCTTATATGAGCCTCGACATTGTATATAAAACAATAAAAATATATAAAAATAAGAAAAAAGTGGGACAGAATCTCATCTCCTTGAGTAATCAGCTTTGGCTGACCAATGCGCAATCTTGGGTGGTTCCATATCTAGAATTGTTCGGAATACATTATTCTACATGTGTACCAATTTTGGTGCTTTTATGCAAATTTGAACAATTGATCTGAAATATCAGACTATGCTGCTGGACTAATAGAGAGAGAGAGAGAGAGAGAGAGAGAGAGAGAGAGAGAGAGAGAGAGAGAGAGAGAGAGAGAGAGAGAGAGAGAGAGAGAGAGAGAGAGAGAGAGAGAGAGAGAGAGAGAGAGAGAGAGAGAGAGAGAGAGAGAGAGAGAGAGAGAGAGAGAGAGAGAGAGAGAGATATAGAAGGAGAGATAGAAAGATAGAGATAGAGATAGAAAGATAGAGATAGAAAGATGGAGAGGTGGAGAGGTGAAGAGGTGAAGAGGTGGAGAGGTGGAGAGGTGGAGAGGTGGAGAGGTGGAGAGGTGTAGAGGTGTAGAGATGTAGAGATGTAGAGATAAGAAAGGGAGGTCTTTCTGGAAAATCTTGCCAGTGCTGTTGTTTTCACCTTTTCACCACAGATGCCACTTGGCCGTTGCAAGTCCCACGAAGAAAGTGCAATGTGGCTAGCCGGAGTGCTGCTGACAGAGGCCTCGCTTGGTGAGCCTCCTACAACAGGACGTCCCTGCAGAGCGCCCAGTAGGGATGTCTTTCCATGTCGATGAGAGCCCACAACCAGGAGTTTGAGGGAATAGCAACGTTCAGCCTGGCGCTGCTTGGCACGGAGGTATGCCAATACAGCTGCTGTACCTGTCGTGGAGTCATTGGGGGGGGGGGGGGGAGTAAGCAACACAAAATACATTCAAAATTATAAAAGACAGTACTATATTAATGTAAAATAGATTTTGGACACTTTTGTGAAACAGGTAAAACGATATGATTTTTGTTGGTGCCTTGGGTCCATCCATTCCATTGGGACAATACTCTGTGCAGAGCAGTCTCCTTGGCTATTGGGCACAATCCTGGATGGGTCACCATTCTAACATAGGATACCAGCATGCTGGCACTCATTTTGCCAACCTCAGGAGGATGACAGGCAGAGTTAGCCCCACCTGGTAATAATTCAACAGCCAAGAGGGGATTTGAACTGAGGATCCTAGGATCCAAAGCCTACACCAAGCATTAGTGTGCTGGGTGAATTACTCAAAATGACTTGATTTGGACGAAACTTGGTGGACAGGGACTAATTGATTAGATTTTGGTGAAGATCCGGATATGAATCGGGATCCTAAAATTTTTTTCATTGATTCTTCACCGTTGAGAGATAGGACCTAAAAACAGAATTCAATATCTCGCATGATATTTCAAAAAGTTATGGATGGATTATGACAAAAACTTAGTGGACGAGTTGGTTAGATGACAATAAGCTGATTCGATTTCGGTTCAGGTCCGGATGCAGATCCAGCCTATCATTGGGGTACAAAACGTAAACTGTTCAGCCTGGTGGAGGTATGCACTTTGCCGAGTGCTGTTCTAGTTGTCTTTGTATTGCTTTTCAGTGCAATACTATTCCCCTTCTTGGATGTGGCCTCCGTATTCTATTGCATGTCATTTGCTTTTGTGGAAATGAGAGCAATATCATCTGCAAAATCAAGGTCCTCTGGGTGCCTCGGTCTATTCCATCTCAGGCCCAATGATGTTTTTCTGAGAGCACTGCACATTTGCTGAGAGAGCACTGAATGGCAAAGCCATTCAATAGCATTTGTGACAGCACACATCCCTGTCATCCACCTGTCAAGATCACTTTATAACAGTCATAGATGGGGAATTGTAATCTCAGATTCACCTGTAGCGGCCACAGGGTCTGTATCATGTGGCAAAGATTGCTTTGGAATTAGCCATCATGAATGAACAGCAGGCTCCCAGTAAGCAAAGGCTGCAAATTCACCAGGTGCAAACTTATGGGAATGGGCAAACCACATCCTGGCAACGTGGGAGACGGGGCCACATACAGTCAGCATGGTGGGCAGTATGGGTGGGAGTGAGGGTCAGAAGAAGCAAAGGGTCCAACCTGGGAGGCAACTGAGATCTCTGCAGGAGCCTGCCCAAAGGGGGAGGGGGGGCAAAGCCATACCCCAGGAAGGATACCAAATATCCCAAGACAGTTCAAACCTATTCGGTTGGGAAACTGCAAGTAACCAGCCATGCGGGGTGACAGTCAACTGCGGGTGACAGAGGAGCTGCAGTTGTTGTACTCAGTTTTAGTAGAAGTGGTGGGAAATTACAAAATGTGACTGTATAGTGTACAATGAAGTGGAAACATATTCAAGCAATTGTGAATATGGGGTGCTAATGTGATCGTTGTAAATCTGGACTTGCTGAGACATAGAAAAATAGAAGGAAACCACTAGCCACCCGGTCAGAGTACCATTTGAAATTGCCCAATGGGGAAACTGTGCCAATACCAGTAAAAAGAGTCATTAGATTAAGTTTGACTGAGATGGACTATAATATGAAAGTGTGGGTGGCAAACTACGTGACCCGTACTTTATTGGGCTGGACTTTCTCGCTCAAAACAGCTGCTAGTTAGGTTTTGACCAATTGTGCTTGAAGATTGGAACCAACACGGTTCTATTTGAGGGGAGAGAAGTGGAAGCACTGAAGCTACCAACTAGCCTACCTAAATGATTATGACATGACCCGAGTCGATAATCAGGTCATGATGGGCCTAGTATGGAGTCTTTAACCAGGGAAAATAAAAAAAACAGGGCGTGGTACATGTAGATTCAGTTTACCATTTGCTTTGGTAATATGGTGGACAAGTAAGGAAGAAATTATGTTATGGTTGCACTCACACCCACTTTGTGGTTTTCGTGATCTCATTAGCATCAGGTCAATTGTAGTCAGAACGTTTATTTTAGTTGCCTTGCAGCTGTTTTGCAATGGATAACTGTGTAATGTTAAAATGCCAAGCTGTGGGAATTGTTTCCTGATTGGATAAATATGATTACCGAAAACAGGATTGTCACTTCATAAGTGAAAAACTGGATATCGAAACTGTTTTCAACCTGGAACTCTGGACCTTGGAATTGACGTCAGCCAGGGATGAAGGGTATGAAGAAGGAAGGATGCAGTGTTCCACTCCTGGATGGGGAGAGTTCGCCTTACATAATTGGGGCAGAGTTTGACATGATTGCTAAGATGGATCAATTACGTTTCTTGTCTTGTCTTCTGTTGTGTTGGATGTTCGGGAGATCATCTTCAGGGAAGGCAGTTTGGATCCACTGAGATGGAGGAGAATATCGGCTCTTTCTGGGAGAAGTGATCTCGTGAGGATTCTGACAAAGAAGGAAGTGACATTTACGGAGAGTTTGGGCAGGAAATGAAGCATCAAGAGGACGTCATTCTGGTAAGAGACAGGGACTGAGAGCTATGGTGGGAATTGAAGCAATGACAGGACGGCATTTTGGCGAGAGGGAGAGAGAAGGGAGAATGACAAAAGTCTTCCGCATGCAAAAACAACATGGTATTTTGAGCATGGTGCACCAGAGAGGCTGGGTAATCATTTCCTGCCTTGTGTGGCCTGGACATCTGGCATTTAGCATGCTAAGCATCCAGGCATGCATCAGAATGCATGTTCCAGTGTGACCACTCCTTGGCTTTTTTCACAAGATCTTGGCTATTCGTTGTTCACCTTGGCGTCTTGGTTTTCTATAGGTTTACTTGGCGTATAGGTTTTCTATTATCATCGCTTTTCTGAAATATTGTGAATTCTTGGCTTTTTTCATTGGCTCACCTTGGCATTTATGAAAAAGCAGAAGAGATGCTATCTGGGTAACAGAGATCAATCTCCAATCCATCGCAATCCCGCTCACCAGAATCCATCGACTCCTTTGCATTCTGGAAGTTTGCCACACTTCATATGGCACCACTACACCAGGATCTTCCACCTTTGTGGGCTACGTTCACATGTGCTCGGCAACTACAGGACTGGATTAAAATTTAAATAAACCAATGTCACCCGCAGGGTGACGCGTATCTTGCCAAAAGGTGACCACGTGTGACTTCTTTAAGGTCACACTGAGGTGAACAGAGCTGCTATCCACCAGGAGCGACTCCTTGAGGAATATCTGCCGACGAGAGATTCCGATGAGAATCGTTCTACAGAGTAACCATGAAAAATATGCGTTTGCCTCATAACGTCACCAAATGACGTCATAATGTCTCAAGCTTGACATATCTAGAAAGCACTCATCGAGGTGTACAATTTGAGGTACTACTCGATATGGTTCCTAAAACTTGAAAATTTGACCTTGGGGTCAAATATGTTTGACCTCAGGCGCTAACCATGAAGGTCAAGGCCGATCACCACCAAAAATTAATCAGCTGAGCGCCAGACCATGAACTATATTCCCATGAAGTTTGAAGACGATCCGATCATAATTACTCAAAAAATAAGGGTTTCGTCGACTCCCCTAATTTGCGCCAAAGTGACCTTGAGCTTTGACCTTGACCTTCAAAATTTTTTGCGCTGAAAGGGACCTCTATAGGCCTCTGATATGCGAAGTTACAAATATTTCCGATGATAAGTGTGCTCTGCAGAATTTTTTATACGTGATTACAGACAAACAAACAAACAAACAAACAAACAAACAAAAAAAACATACAAGCTGACTAACATATCTTGCAAAAACTTCGTTTTGGCAAGATAAAAACAAAAGAAAACCGAGCAGCGAGGTGAGATACCTCCCGTATCTTTTGCTGTGCCACGCTGTCTTTCTGTTGAATGTGGGGAGTCATCCGGATTTGAATATAAAGGGGTTAATGAGGTTAAGGGAATTTATCATTTTGGCTTAGAAAGACATTTTATGAATCTACTGTGGGGCTGAGTGCCAGTAATGCAGTGTGTGACTATATTAATTGATTATTGGATTGACTGTGCTGTTACCTTGATGGGATCTTTCTGATTTCTAATGACATTTTGTTTCTTTTTTGTGAGTCTTAACAAAATAATAAATGGGTGCATTTGGTTAGGACTGTGTGTTTTGATTCCATTGGCTGGGGAATATTGATGTGGACGGATATCAAGGTCTATCAAGTGCCGAAAAGGAATGACCCACACACAGGGAAATCATCGACTTCCTGATTAAGTCAATTAGGATCTCCAAAGTCAATATTTCGAAGTACCCGGACACTGCCTATTGGTTGTTTTTTTAAATGAAAAGAGTTCTCATGCAAACAGGCCACACATGGTTTCAGTGAAGGATCACATGACTCAGCGATGATCTGACTGCCTGATTTTGCTGCATATCCAAGATGAAAATATGCAGAACCCCAACAGTTTTCCATTTGGTTTAAACTACTGATGTCACGGAAGATTTGAATGGGAAAGTGCTGTGAGAGCACATTGTTGGTGTCACATCATCACTTAAAGATAAATGAGCAGCAGATACGCAAGGATATAGAAGGAACTTAGAGGCAGGAGGAAACAATGAACCCATCAACCCCACAAAATCGTGCCAATATTTAAGTACTCACCTATCCCCACTACTTTTAGATACCTATCCAACTCAATTTTAAAATCACATACTGTTTCTACTGTCACGACCTTTTGTCTGCATGTTTTTTTCCGCCGCATCTCCATTTTATTTTGCTTCTATGTTGAAAGAATGCTTTGATAGACTTCTAATATTGCTATTTTACTCTGCAGAGAAGACGGTTATTTTCTATGAAATGCTGAATTGGGAAAAGCAGCATATTAACAAAGGTCCAACACAATCGTTAAATAATTCAAACATTATTAAGCATCAGGAGTGCCAAGATAAGGGGGGGGGGGGTTGGGGGAGGAGAGCCCCAGCCTCTCCATCAGTCATAATACAGAGTGCAAATTCTACAAATACAACTGTTCTGCCTCATACTCCCTTAAATTAATAATGATTTCTAATGTTTGAAATGCAACTTGGAACACCTGCACTCCTCCCACACCCACCCACAATAACCCGAGAAAAAGCTCTGGTTTTGTCCCTACCAAGAATATAGGAACACAGAACCACAAGTGCATTTGTAAATGGCTCTTCTCCAATTTTAAAACATTGTACAATTAAAGTGTATAACAATAAATACCACATGAGGCATTGAGAAGATCCTGAGGGACATTTTGCACCTCCAGATCGCTCAGATCAAGTGACCAAAGGTGCTTCAAAGTACCCAGTCCTAAAGGCAGTTCATGAAGATTTGGATTCCTGTTGGAGCAACAAACAGATCAGTAAGGTAACAAAGGCAAAGGAAATGAAAAAAATGCAAGTCGCATAAGGGATATATTTTACAACTAATAGTCACAAGTTGCAAAAACTCTCATCAATGTTTTTATTCTGCCATCTGAGTACTTTACTAATGATGCTGGAATCCCAGGTATAAATCATCTATGTGGTGTTAATTTGTCCATTAAATTCTGAGATCCTTGTAAATGTAAAAGTACATTGATGCATCCTTCATCGACTGCACGTATTGTCAAAAACAAGCTCCTCCATAAACATTAAAGGTGGACTGAATGAGAACCTTTTTGTTTCAATAAATGCAAGTGGTATTTAAAATCACTGCTTGGGTAACATCATTTGAATCGAAGATTTGCGTGCCATTTGTTGTATGCTTTGTGCTTCCCATGCCCCAACCTCCCAAAAGACATCACTGCATGAAGTGATGTATCACGTGACATTAATGCACCATAATGTTTCGTGAATCACACCATAATGTGAAGCAAAATGCAGTTATGTACATGTTTTTACCAGTTACTGTTGAGTCTTCCTTACACTTCACTAACTGAAGTAGCATGGTGTTGGCTTAACAGCTAAAGCGGCAGGCTTAAAATCTTAGGGTCTTGCGTGCATTTAAGCCACTGTTTCACCATTGAATTAACATTAGGCAGATTGATTGAGCCTGTCATCCTTCTGAGGTCAGCAAAATGAGTACTAGCTTACTGGAAACAGGGAGCACTGCATGAGTGACACAGCTGCACCCCCAGACAATGAAGCAGCCAAGCAGCCACAGGTTGCATACAAATAACAATAATAATAATAAAAAAAACTAACTGAAGTGGTTCGTATTTACAAGTAGTTAGGCAGACATATCACATCGACAAACATGTCATAATCACCCTTTTACCACTTTGTACAATCAGCTGAGTACTACTCCATCATTATCAATTTTGCAATTTCTTGCCAATACTTAATGCGGATCAAAATATGAACATAAAACCTGAACTTGTTAACAAAGTGGAGAGTTATAACAAAAACTTCAGAGACAGGTGATTTTTGCTGATAGCCAGTGCTATCACAATCCTTGATTTGGTGTGAAAACTTTTGCAGGTGCAATGTTGAAGTGAATCATGAGCCAGGTTGGAATTACAAAAACATGAGCACGCACCTGCTCAAAAAGAGTTCACGCAGTTTGAGGAGGTTGCACAGGGATGCTGGCAGGAACTCAAGTGCATTCTCTGTCAGGTTCAGTACTTCCAAAGACTTCTCTAAAAACCGAGGAAACTCCAGGGGTCCTGCCGGAGAGTTAATCGTCGGAAGAAGCGACATCAACCTTGAATATTGTTCAGTAATTTTGCACTTGCAGAGTTTATCATCATCCTTTTCGTGACCAATTTGCCAACGAATGATGCAATAAATCAGTACACAAAACCCAACAGCAGCAAACGAATGCAAATACAAGGATTTCTGCAATTGGCTCGCTGCAATAATTTGTTCCACAAAAAAAAGATTGTAACACCAAAAGGTTGGAGTCTAATAAAACTTGTATTAAAACTGCATGGTTTGAAAGTAAGACCATATCTTAGGTAAGACCAACAAGGATGATTATACTAACGAAGTTATGGATCTGTTCTGTTCTTGCGTATGGCAGCTTGGTTGCCGGGTAACTATCATTTCTATTTCTTCGTCAGGTCAGGTTCGATCTGTGACCTGCTACAGGTACCATGTAAACCTGTACTAACCTGTTCCATGGTCGGGTTGTCGGCGACTAAACCGTCTCCCCCACCAGGTTTTCTGGTGAGGAGGGTGTTTGGATATGGACACCCAGCAGGATTAAAAACAAAACCTGTCAAAGGGCGGAGGAGCTCCTTGTGAGCCAACGGCCATCCATATCTAGTGCCCAACTGTGTCTGCGGACGTCCTCCTGCAGTTGGGTTACTTCTTATTAGGAGGTTGGTGGCAGGATTTGCACTCCAGCCACCGTAAAACGCTTCATTCCGCAAAACGCAAAAACGCAAAAAAATCTGAAAACCCACTCCGTGGGAGTACCTCCTGTGCAGCTTCCCTTCGCAGGGCAGCTCACCGGATGATGGGATTGGGGCAAAGCCTTCGGGACCCCCAATCTTTGATAGGAGGGAAACCACGGGGTAACATCCCTGGGTCAGATTGCGGGAGAGTGTGTCGGAGTGGTGCTGAGGTGTCGTCCACCAGACGGCGGTCTCCTTGGGTTAACCTGAGGCGGTCCCTTCGGGTGGGTGCCTGGAATGTCCTATCCCTAAGAGAGGATGATCACCTGTCTCTGTTATCATCTGAGCTCAAGCGTTTGGACATCGGGGTTGCAGCTCTCTCTGAGGTTCGGAGACCGGATTGCGGCGAGATAATGGTGGGTGGTTACACCTACTATTGGTCTGGTCGCTCTGATGGTTACCATACCCAAGGAGTTGCTGTAGCTGTGTCCAATAAGCTGACCCCAATGATAATTGAGGTAACACCGGTCAACGAGCGTATTATGAGATTAAGGATTCGTCACTCCTTAGGTGTCATTTCCCTGGTCTCTGTTTATGCTCCGACTGAGGCGAGTGATCTCACCGTGAAGGATGCATTCTACGCCACACTCGAGTCTGTGGTTGATCAGTGCCCCAGACGAGATACACTTCTAGTCTTGGGGGATTTCAATGCATCGACTGGAACTGATAGGGATGGTTATGAGGTGTGTGTTGGTCCCCATGGGTCAGGAACTATGAACCAGAATAGCACTAAGTTCCTTGACTTTGCAAGAAGTCATGGACTTAGGGTGGCTGGTTCATGGTTTCAGCGCCCGCAAGCTCATCGCTGGACTTGGTATTCCAACGCTGGCGGTGTGGCAAAGGAGATTGACCATGTCCTCATTGACGGTCGCTGGAGGATGATCCAGAACTGCAGGGTCTACCGGAGTGCTCAGTTCCTCAATACTGACCACAGGCTTGTTGTAGCAACTCTAAAGCTGCACCTTAAATCCTGGAGAATGGTACCATCCCAGCCTAGGCTGGATGTTGCCAAGCTCAGGGATGAGAGAGTAGCTGAGGAGTTTGCGAACAGGCTGAGTGGACACTTGGGGGTCTGGGTGCTTTGGGGGTCCTGAAGAGTTGTGGAACACCTTCAAGACCACCGTCCTTGATGTTGCCGGTGGATGCCTTGGAGTTCACCGCAGGGCAAAGAAGAATTTTGTCTCTCAAGGGACACTGGATACCATTGACCAGAGTCGCAGGGCCAGGCTGAATGGCAGAGCTGAGCTGTTCAGGGAGCTGAGACGTAAAACTGTACGTGCACTGAGGGTGGACAAGGAGGCCTATGTGCGAGGAATCTGTGAGGGGGTAGAGCATCACCTGTGGACAGGTGATTCTCGTCCCGCTTACAGGGGAATTCGCGCATTACGTTCATCCAAGCCCATCCCTCGGAGCACTGCAGTTTGAGCAGAGAGTGGTAGGCTCTTGACAGAGGAGTCTGAAGTGAAGGCCCGCTGGGCCGGTTACTTCGAGCGGTTGTACCAGGCTGATCCCCCAGCTGTCGAGTTGGACGTCAAGGGTGTTACAATCCCTGTTGCTGACCCTCGAATCAACTGTGGTCCACCATCGCTTGTGGAAACACGGGCTGCGGTGAACCAGTTGAAACGGGGCAAAGCTCCAGGGATCTGTGGCATCCATGCCGAACTTCTCAAGGCTGGTGGAAATGCTGCACTCGTGTCGTTGCATGCAGTTTTGTGCTCTGCCTGGAACACAGGCATCATCCCAACTGACTGGAAGAGGGGCCTTGTTGTCCCTCTCTGGAAAGGGAAGGGTGATCGCCAAGACTGCAACAACTACCGAGGGGTGACGCTGCTCTCAGTGCCGGGCAAGGTCTTTGCTCGGATAATTCTTGATAGGGTTCGCCACCATCTGCTTGAGCACCAGCGTCCAGAGCAGTCAGGCTTTACACCAAAGAGGTCAACGATTGACCGTATCCTTGCACTTCGTGTCCTCACCGAACGCAGACGAGAGTTTCGGCAGGGGCTGCTTGCAGCCTATGTTGAGCTCTGTAAAGCGTTCGATTCAGTGAATCGGGATGTCCTCTGGAGGATTCTTGGTCTTCGTGGGGTGCCACCGAAACTGATCGATCTGATGTCTGAACTCTACTCTGGTACTGAGAGTGCTGTGAAGTGTGGTGGTACCGCCTCTGACTTATTTCCAGTTGTTACTGGAGTTCGTCAGGGATGTGTACTTGCCCCCACACTTTTCAGCACTTGTATGGACTGGATTTTTGGGAGGATGTCGGAGAGATCAAGTTGCGGTGCATCGTTTGGCAATGTCAAGATCTCAGACCTTGATTTTGCAGATGATGCAGTCATCTTTGCGGAGACTTTAGACATCCTCTTGGGGGCCCTCGAGGTGCTGAATGAGGAGTCGGAGCCGTTGGGATTACGGATTTCTTGGGTCAAAACAAAGATACAGGCTTTCGGTGACATCTTGGATGCTGCTGTCCTGTCTGTGTCTGTTTGTGGTGAGGATGTTGAGGTCGTGGATAGATTCACTTACCTTGGCAGTGATATTCATGTCTCCGCAGGTTGTGAGCCGGAGGTCAATAGACGTCTGGGTCGGGCCTGGGGAGTCATGGATTCACTGGATCATGGGGTGTGGCGCTGCCGGTACCTGTGCGGGAGGACGAAAGTCCGAGTCTTCAGGTCCTTGGTACTTCCAGTCTTGCTCTATGGGTGCGAGACTTGGACTTTGACCAAGGATCTGAGACGGAGACTTAATTCCTTTGGTACCAGGTCTCTTCGGAGAATCCTTGGCTATCGCTGGTCGGATTTTGTGTCCAACGAGCGGTTGCTGAGAGAGACTCGGATGAGATTTGTTACCTGCATAGTCCGTGAGCGTCAGCTGCGGCTGTATGGACATGTGGCTCGTTTTCCTGACGCTGATCCTGCTCACCAGATTCTCTCAGCGAGGGAGTCTCATGAGTGGAGGAGGCCAGTGGGCCGACCACGTGCCTCATGGTTACAGCAGGTTGACCATCATCTCAAGGAGATGGGGATGGGCCTGGCATCTGCCTGGGGGATGGCCAGACGGAGGCCCCTGGAGTACCGGCGGAAAGTGGACGCAGCGACGCGCTGTTCTGGCACATGCTCCCATACCTGACCTGACCTATTTCTTGGAAGCGCGACTGTGATGCTGTGCTCCTTTACCATTACACCGGTACTCATTTCACCAACCTCAGAAGGATGACAGGCTGAGTCAACCCCACCTGGTGTTGATTCAGCAGCCAACAGGGCTCAAACTCAGGACCCAAAGAACCCAAGCCGGCCACCCTAACCACCAAGCCAACACCAGGCTGGAATTTTTGGATGGAGAGCAGGTTATCTTGTATTCGGAAGAAATTTCCATTTCCTTCGGGAACCCAAATGCTCAGACCACCTTGACGCTCATATATCCCTTGATACCCTACAAAATAGATATGATGGGTCTTTTTTCTGATTTCCGATTTATAAAGTGTGCTATTTTTCGATTTTAAATCAAAATCTTCTTTTTCTTCACCATGAGGCATGACGTCGCACCAGGAAGTTGACCACAATATCTGTATTGTCAACAGGTTACATCGCAGTATGATTGAATTCAAATGGCAAATAATTTTCGAATTTCCACAAATATGCTGAGTCGATGCATTCTTGGTGGTTGTATAGTAATACAAACCGAGATGGTGTCATGCTACAGCAATGACCGAAAGATCCTTGAGTAACCAGAAATGTGATGAGGGTTGTCCAAAATAACTGAGGATTGGGCCAACAAAATGTTCACTTTTGTGCTTGGAACATTTTACAGGGCTTTGTTAAAAAATTTTTTTACATCTATTTACCACCATCTACCATCTATTTATAGTGGAGAGAAAGTATGTACACTGTACAGTATGTATGTGTCATCTATTCCTCCTTGAGGATTTGATCAAGGAAGCTAAAAATTTCAGGGTCCCCCACTTACCCCCGACCACTCCCACCTCCACAACCCCCCATCAACCATCACCCGCCCACAATACCCACCACCATACCACACCCACCCTCCACCCTCCTTCCACAATCCCTCCACCAACCATCACCTCCACAATACCCACCACCATCTCACACCCACCCTCCACAACCCCCGCCCCACCAACCATCACCCCCACAATACCCACCACCATCTCACACCCCTCCTCCACCATCCCCCACAATACCCGCCACCATCTCACACCCACCTTCCACCATCCCTCCACAATGACCCCACCAACCATCACCTCTATAATACCCACCACCATACCACACCCCTCCTCCACCATCCTTCCACAATCCCCCCACCAACCAAAACCTCCACAATACCCACCACCATCTCACACCCCTCCTCCACCATCCCCCCTCACAATCCTCACCACCACACACCCCACACCCCACTCACACCACTTCCTCCTCCACCGGGGTGGGACATCGACACCTCACGAATATGATGATGGGACACAGACATAAACGGTGTCTGGGGAAAGTATGAAATGGGATGATGCTGGAACATGCAAGATAGCTGGTCAGCCTGCGATAGTGGGGCAAAATATTCATTGCTCATTTTGTCCATGGTGTCCAAGTGTGCCTGGGCGGTGTCGGCTATGGGGCGAAGACAGGTATTTCTGCTTGAGTGGTATAACTGATTTATCAAAGAATACAAAATCCCTCCCTTATAAACTGCAAATTGAACGGAAAACCAAAACCAACAAATTTGTAGTGAACATGTGAACAGCATTTTCATCTTCACTAATACTTCTGCCTTTTTACTCTGAATCACTCGTACAAGGTTAAAAATGAGATGGTTTCACAATTCCCCCAAAAGTTTCCATCATTAATTTTGTCTCCAACCGTTTAATCAAAATCCCACTGATCAGTTTCAACATACTGAGAACCTTCAGAGTTGCTAATAACAGTGGAATCGGTAGCTGAATCAGAGCTCAAAATGCACCGTTCTCTATGTAAGGCTGCTGTTCGGATCAAGGTGAGTTCACAATATTATGACGTCACTGAAAATGGACACTCTCTGGCTTTTTTTCGACACATTGTGATTGGCAATTTTTCGACCCTTCAAATTAGCCGCAATTAATGA